>NW_026042333.1:0-317584 GCF_023856365.1 Brienomyrus brachyistius
AAGCTCAAAATAAATAAATCGCAGGGCCTTATTGGCATCTTACCTATAGTTTTAAAATAGATGAGGGATATTATTAGCCAACCTTTAACTTTACTATTTCAGAAATCGTTATCTGCGGGTGTGGTACCTTCTTATTGGAAGTATGCTAATATAACGCCCATATTCAAAAAACGGGATAGATGTAATCCAGCAAACTATAGGCCAATTACTTTAACTTGCATAACTGTAAAAGTAATGGAAGCTATAATCCAAGTGAAAATGGTATACTACCTGGATACTGTGAGAATCACGGGTTATAGGACGGGTAAGGCGAATGGGCAGGCGGGCAGGAAGAATCAGGCAAGGATGAGGCAGGCAGGCAGACGAAGGGGAAAACTGGGGATTTATTTGGGAAATGGAGAACTGGAAACATCTGACATCGACTAACATCAGTGACGGACAAAAACCAGGGCAAGACGTGGACTGAAATAGACAAGACTGGGCGAAAATAATCAGACACAGCTGGGCAAGATCGGGGAAGCACACGTGGATAATCAGGGGGCGTGGCACACACGAGGATCGGACAAGCCGGGCATGACAGATACAAATAACATTCTGAGGGGTAGCCAACATGGATTTAGGAGAGGTAGATCCTGTTCAACTAATCTACTTGAGTTCTTTGAGGAAGCTACAAGAGAAATTGATCACATAGAGTACTTAGATTTCCAGAAGGCCTTGGATGTTGTTGCCCTCAAACGGTTCTCGCTTAAGCTCAAAGCTGCAGGGAATTTAGGAACTGTAGCAGCTTGGATTGAAAACTGGTTAACAGGCACAATGTTATTAGAGGCACAATGTCACAGTGGGCCTGCGTTTATAGTGGGGTACCGCAGGGTTCAATTTTAGGACCACTATTGTTCCTAATTTACATTAATGAAATTGACACCAATGCATACAGTAAACTGGTTACATTTGCAGATGATACTAAGGTGGGTGGTGTAGCAGATACTGACCTAGCAGCACAGAGCTACAACAGGATCTTGATTTAATTAGCGACTGGGCTGATACCTGGCAAATGAAATTTAATGTAGATAAATGTAAGGTAATCCATGCAGGGAGCAGAAATATGAAGTACAGATATTTTATTGGTTCCACTGAAATAAAGGTAACTGATTATGAGAAAGACCTCGGTGTGTATGTTGATGCTTCCATGTCCCACTCTCGCCAGTGTGGGGAAGCAATTAAAAAGGCCAATAGGATGTTGGGTTACATCTCTAGGCGTGTGGAGTTTAAGTTAAATGAGGTGATGCTAAGATTATACAATTCCTTGGTAAGACCCCAGATAGAATATTGTTTTAAATGTGAGAGGGAGATGTAGGGCTTTTGAAGGAACAATCAGGTTCGCTTTAGTCCGTTCAGAAATATTCATTAAAATATACACAGGCCCAAAAAGCACACAGATGATTATCTGTGACACCCATGGTACACTGTTATTAGTATGAATTCCATTTATTTCACTATTCTGTCATATTGCTGTCGCGCAAGGGTTTCTATGAAGATGGCAAACAGTGAAGGAGAGAGTGGGCATGCAGGCCGTCTTCCCCGTCGGAGTGTGAATGCAGGTGATGTGATCCCATCTGTGACACTGTAGCTTTGGCTGAGATGTACATCATTTTAACCCAGTGGGTAAACGACTCTCCGAAGCCAAATCTATGCAGTGTATTAAAGAGGAATGTCCAACTGACTGTCAGATGGCTTTTCTGCATCTAATGATGTAATCATGGTTGTAGTGTGGGTATGCTGAGCAGTATTGACTAAATTTAATAATCTATGGATGTTGTTCAAGGCATGTCTTGTCTTGATGAAGTTTGTCTGATCAGGATGGATTATAATGACGAATGTCAAGAGCATTTGTAATGATTTTCAAGTCTGTATTCATTAGTGAGAGTGGTGGGTAACTGGAGGGTTGTGTTTGGTCTTTATCAGGTCTCAATAACACTGTAATGGTCAGTATCTGGAGGGTTGTGTTTGGTCTTTGTCAGGTCTCAATAACACTGTAATGGCCGGTAACTGGAGGGTTGTGTTTGGTCTTTATCAGGTGTCAGTGACACTGTAATGGCCGGTAACTGGAGGGTTGTGTTGGTCTTTATCAGGTCTCAGTGACACTGTAATGGCCGGTAACTGGAGGGTTGTGTTTGGTCTTTATCAGGTCTCAGTGACACTGTAATGGCCGGTAACTGGAGGGTTGTGTTTGGTCTTTATCAGGTCTCAGTGACACTGTAATGGCCGGTAACTGGAGGGTTGTGTTTGGTCTTTATCAGGTGTCAGTGACACTGTAATGGCCGGTAACTGGAGGGTTGTGTTTGGTCTTTATCAGGTCTCAGTGACACTGTAATGGCCGGTAACTGGAGGGTTGTGTTTGGTCTTTATCAGGTCTCAGTGACACTGTAATGGCCGGTAACTGGAGGGTTGTGTTTGGTCTTTATCAGGTCTCAGTGACACTGTAATGGCCGGTAACTGGAGGGTTGTGTTTGGTCTTTATCAGGTCTCAGTGACACTGTAATGGCCGGTAACTGGAGGGTTGTGTTCGGTCTTTATCAGGTCTCAGTAACACTGTAATGGCCGGTAACTGGAGGGTTGTGTTTGGTCTTTATCAGGTCTCAATAACACTGTAATGGCCGGTAACTGGAGGGTTGTGTTTGGTCTTTATCAGGTCTCAATAACAATGTAATGTTGAAAAGATGTTAACTTTGCGTGATTATTGAAATATTTATTAGAGGAGTCACTTTTGCTTAATAGTAATGCTTGTAATGGTGGGTTGATCTTATTTATTGGGGATTTTTTGTCTGTCTCTCTGCAGGCTGTCAGGCTGTAGAGTCACAGAAGTAGGCTGTTCTTCCCTGCTTCAGCTCTGAGGTCAAACCCCTCACACCTGAGAGAGCTGGACATGAGCTACAATCACCCAGGAGACTCAGGAGTGAAGCTGCTCTCTGCTGTACTGGAGGATCCTAGCTATAAACTGGAGAAGCTGAAGTGAGTACAGAGTGTGTGTCTGACACGCACAGATACTTGTGCAGATACAGTACAGATACTTATGCATGTATGTGAAGAAGAGGCACCAATAAATAAATGGATGCAGCAGTACTATGTCATTCTGCTTCTCCTATAGTGTGGATCACGGTGGAGAGTGCAGGACCAGACCAGGCTTACAGAAATGTAAGTGTGTTTCCATGTTTTTATTAATAATACCATTAATACTATGTTATGGTTGTATTCACACAATTGTTGTGATGAGTGTGACTGTGTAGATGGATTTGCATGTTTGTGTTTAGGTGAGTTTCATGTCATTTTAGACAAACATCCAAACGAGAAACAAAATATCAGAATCATCACCAAAAACACTATCAATTCATGTAATCGTTTATACTCATATTGTCTTTGTGTTTGTATGGGAGTGTAGGATGGTTAAAATATATTCTGATTCATACATCTTTAATTTCACAAAAAAAGAATCCTTTGCATTTCCTCTTTTTGCGCATGCCGTGAGTGTACAGTATGTGTTTTCTGTGTGAGATTGGTTAGTATTGTCCTAAGACGGCACCCGTAGGCAGTGACACCGGACTCTCTCCTCAAGTCCTAAAATGTGCAATTTTACAGGGTGGTTCTGGAACATTCCTTAATATTCATGAGAGAATATTACTGATTGGTCACTGAATCCCTTAAACCAGGGGAGCCCAAATCCAGTCCTGGAGGGTCAGAGTCCTGCACATTTTTGGGTTTCTCAACAACAAGAAATTTATTTTTGTATAGCGCATTATCACAACATTACATCGTCACACAGCACTTTACAGCATCTTCACCCAAAGCCCACAGTGAGTAAGCCATAGGCGACAGTGGCAAGGAAAAACTCCCAAGAAGGAAGAAACCTTGGGAGGGGCCAGATTCAAAGGTGGAGCCCATCCTCCAGGGGGCAGCAGAGGAATCCCTAACCCTAACCAGACTGAAAGAGGGAGGCCATCCTCCAGGGGGCAGCAGAGGAAGCCCTAACCCTAACCAGACTCAAAGGGGGAGCCCATCCTCCAGGGGGCAGAGGAAGCCCTAACCCTAACCAGACTGAAAGGGGAGCCCAACCTCCAGGGGGCAGTAGAGGAAGCCCTAACCCTAAGTTTCAAGTCACACTGTCCAAATCATAAGATTTGAGACATAACCAGGGAGCAGGGGGGAGATGACAAGCCGGTGCTGACACTCCCTCCATTCGACAGGCAACCAGAAGTAAGGCAGTGGGTCATACATGGAAGATGACACAGACAGAATGACGAGCTGGATGCAGGGACATCACTGGTAGTGGCAACGTCACATGTAGCAGGGTGTGCTGGACATCTTGATAGGTTGCGGTCTCCAGGCAGTACAGCCCAGGAGGAGTAGGAGAAATAAAATGTGCAATTAGTCAAAGTAGGGGAGACTATAGGCAGTGCTAACAGTTAGGTGAGAACTTTCTATGTTCTCCTCATTTAACACACCTGAGTCAACTCCTTCTGCTAATTAGCACACAGCTTTTGAGCTGAATCATTTATGGTGGAACAGGGTAAGAACTAAGCTACACAGGGCTCCGCCCCCCAGGACTGGATTTGGACACCCCTGTTTTAGGCAGAAGAAACAGGCAGCGGATGTCGATGTTAACTGGCCAATCGGGTAGTGCCCCTCTCATAAATATTAATCATCCAGCCAATCACGTAGGGCTTCGTTTATGAATATTAAAAAGTTCTCCTGATCCACGTTGCTAAAAGAAATAAACGTCCAGGACACACTGTATGTGCGGTGGAAAAATATAAAAATTTCTTTTCGGCGCCCATGTTAACAGATTATAGCGACCACGTGCCTGCGCGAGATGCGGGGTTCACGTCTCGCGGCAGCGGCGCCGCATCTAGAGTCACGCGCGCGATAAGCGGTTCTCTATGGAAGCGTATTGCATTCATTAAAAAAAAAAAAAATCAGTTCTGTTTTTTCCGAATTAATGAAATAATAATCCCTTTTTTCTGAACAATATTTTTCTGTTTTTCTGAATTAATGAGATAACCTTTCTGTTTTTCATGATGCACGCTCTGTGTAGTTTAATGCGCTTTTATTGATGGTTTGTAGACGGTATTATCATTAGTTTGTCGGCTTTGCGCGGCACCTATTCGCCCCGCTCGACACTGCAGTGTTTCTCCCGGATCAGTAGATACAGTCTGACACGCTTCACGGAAATAAGCCGATGCATGTGAAATGTATTCAGACCGGCTTTGCTGTGACTAAAGACCATGTCAGACAATCGCTGCAAATACTGGATCCTCATGGAGCGCGACTCCGGCGCCGGAATCATCCTTTGTATCAGAATCCAGGTCCAAACTTTTATTAAATATCACTTTAAATATGTAATGATATTGCTTAAATATTCTGTTATTGATGGCCATTTTCAAGCCGCACGCACCGGCTTTAGCGGTTAGAAGGAAAGGACACTGACTTTAGAATTGATCTCTGGTGCCGTTTTGTGGTAAATATGCGTGTGATGAATATGTCTGATGAATGTCGCTGCTTTGTAATTTTATTTACCCGTAATTAACTATTAGTTTAGCATTTTGGTGGCTCTTCCCGCCGCCGTCGCGCGCCCTCCGACATTTCCTGAGCTGTTTTATAAACTTCACTTCCCGCTTCGTTAGGGGAAGCTGTGCTGTTTTTATATCGTACAGAAACATAAAGTACAGGCGGCCTGATGGGATTAATAATTCTTCCTCCTGCCTACAGACTCCTGCCAGCTGACGCTGGACCCCAACACAGCAAACAGAGACCTGTCTCTGTCAGGGGGGAACAGGAAGGTGATAAATGAGTGGTGGGCAAAGCAGACATATCCTGATCATCCAGAGAGATTTGACGGCTGGTGCCCCCAAGTTCTGTGCAGAGAGAGTCTGACTGGCCGCTGTTACTGGGAGCTGAGTGGGATGGAGTTGCAGCCTGGATAGGAGTGACTTATAAAGGGATCTGGAGGAAAGGAGGGAGTGACTGTGAGCTTGGATACAATGACAAGTCATGGTGTCTGTGCTGTTATACTCACAGTTACTCTGTCCGGCACAATAATAAATGGACTGACATACCCATACAGCCCTCAGGCCCCCGCAGAGTAGGAGTGTATCTGGACTGGGGGGCTGGTGCTCTGTCCTTCTACAGAGTCTCCTCTGATGGACTGACCCCCCTGCACAGATTCACCTCCTCATTTCACTGAGTCCCTCTATCCAGGGTTTTATGTTGATATAAACTCCTCAGTGTCACTGTGACGTGTTGCTGGTTCTCCTGGCAAAAGGGTAAAATCTCTGCTTTTTAACCTTTTAATCCTTTTTACTCTGAAATGTATGTTTGACAAATATAAATGCCTGTGTTCAGTGAGCTGGATAACCATGAAAAATATAGTTTTATAGTTTTTCTCTCTGACTAAAATATAATTAAATGTAATCCTGATGGGGGGGGGGGCTTTCCCCCTCCCCTGTATATGTACATTTTATATATTTATGTCCATTTACTGTATTTCCTCCCTGTACAATGACAATAAAGGCTTTCTGTTCTGTCCTATTAATGTCCTGCTTCAGCGTCACCCAAAGCATAACTAAGTAACATAATGAAACCACAGTCTGCTGGATTAAGTTAAATTCACTGTATTACTGCAGCTGAATATAACTGACACAATGACACTCAATCAATGTGTATAATAATCATTTAACTGGAGACATAACAGACACAAAAAAATTGGAAAATATAATTATGTCCTGTTACTGTCCTGGTTCAGTGGATTAAAGTAAATAAAATTATTATTTATATATTTCAATATATAATGAAGTTATATGTTGTTAAACAAGTTGTTAAGCGATTAACCCCCCCCCCCCCCCCCCCCCCGGTGTAGTCTGGCTTTGCCCCCATCAGACACAAGGGGCAGGCAGGTGCCCAGGCAGCCTTGCCACCCCCACCCTACTGTAAAAGGTCAATTTATTCCCCCGTCGGACAAAACGGGCAGGTGCCCAGGAGCCTTGCCACCCCCACCCCACTCTAAAAGGTCTGTTTACTCCCCCGTCGCACAGAACGGGCAGGTGCCCAGGCAGCCTTTCCACCCCCCACCCTACTGTAAAAGGTCAATTTACTCCCCCGTCGCACAAAACGGGCAGGTGCCCAGGCAGCCTTGCCACCCCCCACCCCACTGTAAAAAGTCTGGTTACTCCCCCGTCGGAGAGAACGGGAGGTGCCCAGGCAGCCTTGCCACCCCCACCCCCACTGTAAAAAGTCTGGTTACTCCCCTGTCAGACAGAACGGGCAGGTGCCCAGGCAGCCTTGCCACCCCCCACCCCACTGTAAAAGGTCTGTTATTCCCCCGTCAGACAGAACGGGCAGTGCCCAGGCAGCCTTGCCACACCCACCCCACTATAAAAGGTCTGTTTATTCCCCCGTCAGACAGAACGGGCTGGTGCCCAGGCAGCCTTTCCACCCCCACCCCACTGTAAAAGGTCTGTTTACTCCCCCGTCAGACAGAACGGGCAGGTGCACAAGCAGCCTTGCCACCCCCACCCCCACTGTAAAAGGTCTGTTTACTCCCCCGTAGGACAGAACGGGCAGGTCCCAGGCAGCCTTGCACCCCCACCCCACTGTAAAAGGTCTGTTTACTCCCCCCGTCGGAGAGAACGGGCAGGTGCCCAGGCAGCCTTACCACCCCCACCCCACTGTAAAAGGTCGCGTAATGCCCTCGTCGGACCGAACAGGCAAGTGCCCAGGTAGCCTTGCCACCCCCACCCCACTGTAAAAACTCTGTTTACTCCCCTGTCGCACAGAACAGGCAAGTGCCCAGGCAGCCTTGCCATCCCCACCCCCACTCTAAAAGGTCTGTTTACTCCCCCATCGGAGAGAACGGGGAGGTGCCCAGGCAGCCTTGCCACCCCCACCCCCACTGTAAAAGGTCTGTTTACTCCCCCGTCAGACAGAACGGGCAGGTGCACAAGCAGCCTTGCCATCCCCACCCCACTCTAAAAGGTCTGTTTACTCCCCCATCGGAGAGAACGGGGAGGTGCCCAGGCAGCCTTGCCACCCCCACCCCACTGTAAAAGGTCTGTTTACTCCCCCGTCAGACAGAACGGGCAGGTGCACAAGCAGCCTTGCCACCCCCACCCCCACTGTAAAAGGTCTGTTTACTCCCCCGTAGGACAGAACAGGCAGGTGCCCAGGCAGCCTTGCCACCCCCCACCCAACTGTAAAAGGTCTGTTTACTCCCCCCGTCGGAGAGAATGGGCAGGTGCCCAGGCAGCCTTGCCACCCCCACCCCACTGTAAAAGGTCGGGTAATGCCCTCGTCGGACCGAACAGGCAGGTGCACAGGCAGCCTTGCCACCCCCACCCCACTGTAAAAGGTCTGATTACTCCCCATTCGGAGAGAACGGGCAGGTGCACAGGCAGCCTTGCCACCCCCACCCAACTGTAAAAGGTCTGTTTACTCCCCCCGTCGGAGAGAACGGGCAGGTGCCCAGGCAGCCTTGCCCACCCCCACCCCACTGTAAAAGGTCTGTTTATTCCCCCGTCAGACAGAACGGGCAGGTGCACAGGCAGCCTTTCCACCCCCACCCCACTGTAAAAGGTCTGTTTACTCCCCCGTCAGACAGAACGGGCAGGTGCACAAGCAGCCTTGCCACCCCCACCCCACTGTAAAAGGTCTGTTTACTCCCCCGTAGGACAGAACGGGGCAGGTCCCAGGCAGCCTTGCCACCCCCACCCCACTGTAAAAGGTCTGTTTACTCCCCCGTCAGACAGAACGGGCAGGTGCACAAGCAGCCTTGCCACCCCCACCCCACTGTAAAAGGTCTGTTTACTCCCCCGTAGGACAGAACGGGCAGGTGCCCAGGCAGCCTTGCCATCCCCACCCCACTCTAAAAGGTCTGTTTACTCCCCCATCGGAGAGAACGGGGAGGTGCCCAGGCAGCCTTGCCACCCCCACCCCACTGTAAAAGGTCGGGTAATGCCCTCGTCGGACCGAACGGGCAGGTGCACAGGCAGCCTTGCCACCCCCACCCCACTGTAAAAGGTCTGATTACTCCCCATTCGGAGAGAACGGGCAGGTGCCCAGGCAGCCTTGCCACCCCCCCACCCCACTGTAAAAGGTCTGTTAACGCCCCCGTCGGACAGAATGGGCAGGTGCCCAGGCAGCCTTGCCCACCCCCACCCAACTGTAAAAGGTCTGTTTACTCCCCCCGTCGGAGAGAACGGGCAGGTGCCCAGGCAGCCTTACCACCCCCACCCCACTGTAAAAGGTCGGGTAATGCCCTCGTCGGACCGAACAGGCAAGTGCCCAGGTAGCCTTGCCACCCCCACCCCACTGTAAAAAACTCTGTTTACTCCCCTGTCGCACAGAACAGGCAAGTGCCCAGGCAGCCTTGCCATCCCCACCCCACTCTAAAAGGTCTGTTTACTCCCCCATCGGAGAGAACGGGGAGGTGCCCAGGCAGCCTTGCCACCCCCACCCCACTGTAAAAGGTCTGTTTACTCCCCCGTCAGACAGAACGGGCAGGTGCACAAGCAGCCTTGCCATCCCCACCCCACTCTAAAAGGTCTGTTTACTCCCCCATCGGAGAGAACGGGGAGGTGCCCAGGCAGCCTTGCCACCCCCACCCCACTGTAAAAGGTCTGTTTACTCCCCCGTCAGACAGAACGGGCAGGTGCACAAGCAGCCTTGCCACCCCCACCCCACTGTAAAAGGTCTGATTACTCCCCATTCGGAGAGAACGGGCAGGTGCACAGGCAGCCTTGCCACCCCCACCCAACTGTAAAAGGTCTGTTTACTCCCCCCGTCGGAGAGAACGGGCAGGTGCCCAGGCAGCCTTGCCACCCCCACCCCACTGTAAAAGGTCTGTTTACTCCCCCCCGTCGGAGAGAACGGGCAGGTGCACAGGCAGCCTTGCCACCCCCACCCCACTGTAAAAGGTCTGTTTATTCCCCCGTCAGACAGAACGGCAGGTGCCCAGGCAGCCTTTCCACCCCCACCCCACTGTAAAAGGTCTGTTTACTCCCCCGTCAGACAGAACGGGCAGGTGCACAAGCAGCCTTGCCACCCCCACCCCACTGTAAAAGGTCTGTTTACTCCCCCGTAGGACAGAACGGGCAGGTCCCAGGCAGCCTTGCCACCCCCACCCCACTGTAAAAGGTCTGTTTACTCCCCCCGTCGGAGAGAACGGGCAGGTGCCCAGGCAGCCTTGCCATCCCCACCCCACTCTAAAAGGTCTGTTTACTCCCCCATCGGAGAGAACGGGGAGGTGCCCAGGCAGCCTTGCCACCCCCACCCCACTGTAAAAGGTCGGGTAATGCCCTCGTCGGACCGAACAGGCAGGTGCACAGGCAGCCTTGCCACCCCCACCCCACTGTAAAAGGTCTGATTACTCCCCATTCGGAGAGAACGGGCAGGTGCCCAGGCAGCCTTGCCACCCCCACCCCACTGTAAAAGGTCTGTTAACGCCCCCGTCGGACAGAATGGGCAGGTGCCCAGGCAGCCTTGCCACCCCCCACCCAACTGTAAAAGGTCTGTTTACTCCCCCCGTCGGAGAGAACGGGCAGGTGCCCAGGCAGCCTTGCCACCCCCCACCCCACTGTAAAAGGTCTGTTTACTCCCCCCGTCGGAGAGAACGGGCAGGTGCACAGGCAGCCTTGCCACCCCCCACCCCGCTGTAAAAGGTTCTGTTTATTCCCCCATCAGACAGATCGGGCTGGTGCCCAGGCAGCCTTGCCACCCCCACCCCACTGTAAAAGGTCTGTTTACTCCCCCCGTCGGACAGAACGGGCAGGTGCACAGGCAGCCTTGCCACCCCCACCCCCGCTGTAAAAGGTCTGTTTATTCCCCCATCAGACAGATCGGGCTGGTGCCCAGGCAGCCTTGTCACCCCCACCCCACTGTATAAGATCTGGCTACTCCCCCGTCGGACTAAACGGGCAGGTGCCCAGGCAGCCTTGCCACCCCCACCCTACTGTAAAAGGTCTGTTTACTCCCCCGTCGGACAGAATGGGCAGGTGCCCAGGCAGCCATGCCACCCCCACCCCACTGTAAAAGGTCTGTTTACTCCCCCGTCGGACAGAATGGGCAGGTCCCAGGCAGCCTTGCCACCCCCACCCCACTGTAAAAAGTCTGTTTACTCCCCCGTCGGACAGAATGGGCAGGTCCCAGGCAGCCTTGCCACCCCCACCACCCACTGTAAAAAGTCTGTTTTACTCCCCCGTCGGACAGAATGGGCAGGTCCCAGGCAGCCATGCCACCCCCACCCCACTGTAAAAGGTCTGTTTACTCCCCCGTCGGACAGAACGGGCAGGTGCCCAGGCAGCCATGCCACCCCCACCCCACTGTAAAAGGTCTGTTTACTCCCCCGTCGGACAGAAAGGGCAGGTGCCCAGGCAGCCTTGCCACCCCCACCCCACTGTAAAAGGTCTGTTTAACTCCCCCGTCGGACAGAACGGGCAGGTGCCCAGGCAGCCATGCCACCCCCCACCCCACTGTAAAAGGTCTGTTTACTCCCCCCGTCGGAGAGAACGGGCAGGTGCCCAGGCAGCCTTGCCATCCCCACCCCACTCTAAAAGGTCTGTTTACTCCCCCGTCGGACAGAATGGGCTGGTGCCCAGGCAGCCTTGCCACCCCCACCCCACTGTAAAAGGTCTGTTTACTCCCCCGTCAGACAGAACGGGCAGGTGCCCAGGCAGCCTTGCCACCCCCCACCCCACTGTAAAAGGTCTGTTTACTCCCCCGTACGACAGAACGGGCAGGTGCCCAGGCAGCCTTGCCACCCCCACCCAACTGTAAAAGGTCTGTTTACTCCCCCCGTCGGAGAGAACGGGCAGGTGCCCAGGCCGCCTTGCCACCCCCACCCCACTGTAAAAGGTCGGGTAATGCCCTCGTCGGACCGAACAGGCAGGTGCACAGGCAGCCTTGCCACCCCCACCCCACTGTAAAAGGTCTGTTTACTCCCCCCGAAGGAGAGAACGGGCAGGTGCCCAGGCAGCCTTGCCACCCCCCACCCCACTGTAAAAGGTCTGTTTACTCCCCCCGAAGGAGAGAACGGGCAGGTGCCCAGGCAGCCTTGCCACCCCCACCCCACTGTAAAAGGTCTGTTTACTCCCCCGTCGGACAGAATGGGCAGGTGCCCAGGCAGCCTTGCCACCCCCCACCCCACTGTAAAAAGTCTGTTTACTCCCCCGTAGGACAGAACGGGCAGGTGCCCAGGCAGCCTTGCCACTCCACCCCACTGTAAAAGGTCTGTTTATTCCCCCGTCAGACAGAACGGGCTGGTGCACAGGCAGCCTTGCCACCCCCACCCCACTGTAAAAAGTCTGTTTACTCCCCCGTAGGACAGAACGGGCAGGTGCCCAGGCAGCCTTGCCACCCCCCACCCCACTGTTTAAGTTCTGGTTACTCCCCCGTCGGACCGAACAGGCAGGTGCACAGGCAGCCTTGCCACCCCCCACCCAACTGTAAAAGGTCTGTTTACTCCCCCCGTCGGAGAGAACGGGCAGGTGCCCAGGCAGCCTTGCCACCCCCACCCCACTGTAAAAGGTCTGTTTACTCCCCCGTCGGACAGAATGGGCAGGTGCCCAGGCAGCCATGCCACCCCCCACCCCACTGTAAAAGGTCTGTTTACTCCCCCGTCGGACAGAATGGGCAGGTGCCCAGGCAGCCTTGCCACCCCCACCCCACTGTAAAAGGTCTGTTTACTCCCCCGTCGGACAGAACGGGCAGGTGCCCAGGCAGCCATGCCACCCCCCACCCCACTGTAAAAGGTCTGTTTACTCCCCCGTCAGACAGAACGGGCAGGTGCACAAGCAGCCTTGCCACCCCCACCCCACTGTAAAAGGTCTGTTTACTCCCCCGTAGGACAGAACAGGCAGGTGCCCAGGCAGCCTTGCCACCCCCACCCCACTGTAAAAGGTCTGTTTACTCCCCCGTCGGAGAGAATGGGCAGGTGCCCAGGCAGCCTTGCCACCCCCACCCCACTGTAAAAGGTCTGATTACTCCCCATTCGGAGAGAACGGGCAGGTGCACAGGCAGCCTTGCCACCCCCCCACCCCACTGTAAAAGGTCTGATTACTCCCCATTCGGAGAGAACGGGCAGGTGCACAGGCAGCCTTGCCACCCCCCACCCAACTGTAAAAGGTCTGTTTACTCCCCCCGTCGGAGAGAACGGGCAGGTGCCCAGGCAGCCTTGCCACCCCCACCCCACTGTAAAAGGTCTGTTTACTCCCCCCCGTCGGAGAGAACGGGCAGGTGCACAGGCAGCCTTGCCACCCCCCACCCCACTGTAAAAGGTCTGATTACTCCCCATTCGGAGAGAACGGGCAGGTGCACAGGCAGCCTTGCCACCCCCCACCCCACTGTAAAAGGTCTGTTTATTCCCCCGTCAGACAGAACGGGCAGGTGCACAGGCAGCCTTGCCACCCCCACCCCACTGTAAAAGGTCTGATTACTCCCCATTCGGAGAGAACGGGCAGGTGCACAGGCAGCCTTTCCACCCCCACCCCACTGTAAAAGGTCTGTTTACTCCCCCGTAGGACAGAACGGGCAGGTCCCAGGCAGCCTTGCCACCCCCACCCCACTGTAAAAGGTCTGTTTACTCCCCCGTAGGACAGAACGGGCAGGTGCACAAGCAGCCTTGCCACCCCCCACCCCACTGTAAAAGGTCTGTTTACTCCCCCGTAGGACAGAACGGGCAGGTCCCAGGCAGCCTTGCCACCCCCACCCCACTGTAAAAGGTCTGTTTACTCCCCCCGTCGGAGAGAACGGGCAGGTGCCCAGGCAGCCTTGCCATCCCCACCCCACTCTAAAAGGTCTGTTTACTCCCCCATCGGAGAGAACGGGGAGGTGCCCAGGCAGCCTTGCCACCCCCACCCCACTGTAAAAGGTCGGGTAATGCCCTCGTCGGACCGAACAGGCAGGTGCACAGGCAGCCTTGCCACCCCCACCCCACTGTAAAAGGTCTGATTACTCCCCATTCGGAGAGAACGGGCAGGTGCCCAGGCAGCCTTGCCACCCCCCACCCCACTGTAAAAGGTCTGTTAACGCCCCCGTCGGACAGAACGGGCAGGTGCCCAGGCAGCCTTGCCACCCCCACCCAACTGTAAAAGGTCTGTTTACTCCCCCCGTCGGAGAGAACGGGCAGGTGCCCAGGCAGCCTTGCCACCCCCCACCCCACTGTAAAAGGTCTGTTTACTCCCCCCGTCGGAGAGAACAGGCAGGTGCACAGGCAGCCTTGCCACCCCCCACCCCGCTGTAAAAGGTCTGTTTATTCCCCCATCAGACAGATCGGGCTGGTGCCCAGGCAGCCTTGCCACCCCCACCCCACTGTAAAAGGTCTGTTTACTCCCCCCCGTCGGACAGAACGGGCAGGTGCACAGGCAGCCTTGCCACCCCCACCCCGCTGTAAAAGGTCTGTTTATTCCCCCATCAGACAGATCGGGCTGGTGCCCAGGCAGCCTTGTCACCCCCCACCCCACTGTATAAGATCTGGCTACTCCCCCGTCGGACTAAACGGGCAGGTGCCCAGGCAGCCTTGCCACCCCCACCCTACTGTAAAAGGTCTGTTTACTCCCCCGTCGGACAGAATGGGCAGGTGCCCAGGCAGCCATGCTACCCCCACCCCACTGTAAAAGGTCTGTTTACTCCCCCGTCGGACAGAATGGGCAGGTCCCAGGCAGCCTTGCCACCCCCACCCCACTGTAAAAAGTCTGTTTACTCCCCCGTCGGACAGAACGGGCAGGTGCCCAGGCAGCCATGCCACCCCCACCCCACTGTAAAAGGTCTGTTTACTCCCCCGTCGGACAGAATGGGCAGGTCCCAGGCAGCCTTGCCACCCCCACCCCACTGTAAAAGGTCTGTTTACCTCCCCCGTCGGACAGAATGGGCAGGTCCCAGGCAGCCATGCCACCCCCACCCCCACTGTAAAAGGTCTGTTTACTCCCCCGTCGGACAGAACGGGCAGGTGCCCAGGCAGCCATGCCACCCCCCACCCCACTGTAAAAGGTCTGTTTACTCCCCCGTCGGACAGAAAGGGCAGGTGCCCAGGCAGCCTTGCCACCCCCCACCCCACTGTAAAAGGTCTGTTTACTCCCCCGTCGGACAGAACGGGCAGGTGCCCAGGCAGCCATGCCACCCCCCACCCCACTGTAAAAGGTCTGTTTACTCCCCCCGTCGGAGAGAACGGGCAGGTGCCCAGGCAGCCTTGCCATCCCCACCCCACTCTAAAAGGTCTGTTTACTCCCCCGTCGGACAGAATGGGCTGGTGCCCAGGCAGCCTTGCCACCCCCCACCCCACTGTAAAAGGTCTGTTTACTCCCCCGTCAGACAGAACGGGCAGGTGCCCAGGCAGCCTTGCCACCCCCACCCCACTGTAAAAGGTCTGTTTACTCCCCCCGTACGACAGAACGGGCAGGTGCCCAGGCAGCCTTGCCAACCCCACCCAACTGTAAAAGGTCTGTTTACTCCCCCCGTCGGAGAGAACGGGCAGGTGCCCAGGCCGCCTTGCCACCCCCACCCCACTGTAAAAGGTCGGGTAATGCCCTCGTCGGACCGAACAGGCAGGTGCACAGGCAGCCTTGCCACCCCCACCCCACTGTAAAAGGTCTGTTTACTCCCCCCGAAGGAGAGAACGGGCAGGTGCCCAGGCAGCCTTGCCACCCCCACCCCACTGTAAAAGGTCTGTTTACTCCCCCCGAAGGAGAGAACGGGCAGGTGCCCAGGCAGCCTTGCCACCCCCACCCCACTGTAAAAGGTCTGTTTACTCCCCCCGAAGGAGAGAACGGGCAGGTGCCCAGGCAGCCTTGCCACCCCCACCCCACTGTAAAAAGTCTGTTTACTCCCCCGTAGGACAGAACGGGCAGGTGCCCAGGCAGCCTTGCCACCTCCACCCCACTGTAAAAGGTCTGTTTATTCCCCCGTCAGACAGAACGGGCTGGTGCACAGGCAGCCTTGCCACCCCCACCCCACTGTAAAAAGTCTGTTTACTCCCCCGTAGGACAGAACGGGCAGGTGCCCAGGCAGCCTTGCCACCCCCACCCCACTGTAAAAAGTCTGTTTACTCCCCCGTAGGACAGAACGGGCAGGTGCCCAGGCAGCCTTGCCACCCCCACCCCACTGTTTAAGTTCTGGTTACTCCCCCGTCGGACCGAACAGGCAGGTGCACAGGCAGCCTTGCCACCCCCACCCAACTGTAAAAGGTCTGTTTACTCCCCCCGTCGGAGAGAACGGGCAGGTGCCCAGGCAGCCTTGCCACCCCCACCCCACTGTAAAAGGTCTGTTTACTCCCCCGTCGGACAGAATGGGCAGGTGCCCAGGCAGCCTTGCCACCCCCACCCCACTGTAAAAGGTCTGTTTACTCCCCCGTCGGACAGAATGGGCAGGTGCCCAGGCAGCCTTGCCACCCCCACCCCACTGTAAAAAGTCTGTTTACTCCCCCGTAGGACAGAACGGGCAGGTGCCCAGGCAGCCTTGCCACCCCCACCCAACTGTAAAAGGTCTGTTTACTCCCCCCGTCGGAGAGAACGGGCAGGTGCACAGGCAGCCTTGCCACCCCCACCCCACTGTATAAGATCTGGCTACTCCCCCGTCGGACTGAACGGGCAGGTGCCCAGGCAGCCTTGCCCCCCCACCCCACTGTAAAAAGTCTGTTTACTCCCCCGTAGGACAGAACGGGCAGGTCCCCAGGCAGCCTTGCCACCCCCACCCCACTGTAAAAGGTCTGTTTACTCCCCCGTCAGACAGAACGGGCTGGTGCCCAGGCAACCTTGTCACCCCCACCCCACTGTAAAAGGTCTGTTTACTCCCCCGTCAGACAGAACGGGCAGGTGCACAAGCAGCCTTGCCACCCCCGCCCCACTGTAAAAGGTCTGTTTACTCCCCCGTAGGACAGAACGGGCAGGTCCCAGGCAGCCTTGCCACCCCCACCCCACTGTAAAAGGTCTGTTTACTCCCCCCGTCGGAGAGAACGGGCAGGTGCCCAGGCAGCCTTGCCATCCCCACCCCACTCTAAAAGGTCTGTTTACTCCCCCATCGGAGAGAACGGGGAGGTGCCCAGGCAGCCTTGCCACCCCCACCCCACTGTAAAAGGTCGGGTAATGCCCTCGTCGGACCGAACAGGCAGGTGCACAGGCAGCCTTGCCACCCCCACCCCACTGTAAAAGGTCTGATTACTCCCCATTCGGAGAGAACGGGCAGGTGCCCAGGCAGCCTTGCCACCCCCACCCCACTGTAAAAGGTCTGTTAACGCCCCCGTCGGACAGAATGGGCAGGTGCCCAGGCAGCCTTGCCACCCCCACCCAACTGTAAAAGGTCTGTTTACTCCCCCCGTCGGAGAGAACGGGCAGGTGCCCAGGCAGCCTTGCCACCCCCCACCCCACTGTAAAAGGTCTGTTTACTCCCCCCGTCGGAGAGAACGGGCAGGTGCCCAGGCAGCCTTGCCACCCCCACCCCACTGTAAAAGGTCTGTTTACTCCCCCCGTCGGACAGAACGGGCAGGTGCACAGGCAGCCTTGCCACCCCAACCCCGCTGTAAAAGGTCTGTTTATTCCCCCATCAGATAGATCGGGCTGGTGCCCAGGCAGCCTTGCCACCCCCACCCCACTGTATAAGATCTGGCTACTCCCCCGTCGGACTAAACGGGCAGGTGCCCAGGCAGCCTTGCCACCCCCACCCTACTGTAAAAGGTCTGTTTACTCCCCCGTCGGACAGAATGGGCAGGTGCCCAGGCAGCCATGCCACCCCCACCCCACTGTAAAAGGTCTGTTTACTCCCCCGTCGGACAGAATGGGCAGGTCCCAGGCAGCCTTGCCACCCCCACCCCACTGTAAAAAGTCTGTTTACTCCCCCGTCGGACAGAACGGGCAGGTGCCCAGGCAGCCATGCCACCCCCACCCCACTGTAAAAGGTCTGTTTACTCCCCCGTCGGACAGAATGGGCAGGTCCCAGGCAGCCTTGCCACCCCCACCCCACTGTAAAAGGTCTGTTTACTCCCCCGTCGGACAGAATGGGCAGGTCCCAGGCAGCCATGCCACCCCCACCCCACTGTAAAAGGTCTGTTTACTCCCCCGTCGGACAGAACGGGCAGGTGCCCAGGCAGCCATGCCACCCCCACCCCACTGTAAAAGGTCTGTTTACTCCCCCGTCGGACAGAATGGGCAGGTGCCCAGGCAGCCTTGCCACCCCCACCCCACTGTAAAAGGTCTGTTTACTCCCCCGTCGGACAGAACGGGCAGGTGCCCAGGCAGCCATGCCACCCCCACCCCACTGTAAAAGGTCTGTTTACTCCCCCCGTCGGAGAGAACGGGCAGGTGCCCAGGCAGCCTTGCCATCCCCACCCCACTCTAAAAGGTCTGTTTACTCCCCCGTCGGACAGAATGGGCAGGTGCCCAGGCAGCCTTGCCACCCCCACCCCACTGTAAAAGGTCTGTTTACTCCCCCGTCAGACAGAACGGGCAGGTGCCCAGGCAGCCTTGCCACCCCCACCCCACTGTAAAAGGTCTGTTTACTCCCCCGTACGACAGAACGGGCAGGTGCCCAGGCAGCCTTGCCACCCCCACCCAACTGTAAAAGGTCTGTTTACTCCCCCCGTCGGAGAGAACGGGCAGGTGCCCAGGCCGCCTTGCCACCCCCACCCCACTGTAAAAGGTCGGGTAATGCCCTCGTCGGACCGAACAGGCAGGTGCACAGGCAGCCTTGCCACCCCCACCCCACTGTAAAAGGTCTGTTTACTCCCCCCGAAGGAGAGAACGGGCAGGTGCCCAGGCAGCCTTGCCACCCCCACCCCACTGTAAAAGGTCTGTTTACTCCCCCCGAAGGAGAGAACGGGCAGGTGCCCAGGCAGCCTTGCCACCCCCACCCCACTGTAAAAGGTCTGTTTACTCCCCCGTCGGACAGAATGGGCAGGTGCCCAGGCAGCCTTGCCACCCCCCACCCCACTGTAAAAAGTCTGTTTACTCCCCCGTAGGACAGAACGGGCAGGTGCCCAGGCAGCCTTGCCACCTCCACCCCACTGTAAAAGGTCTGTTTATTCCCCCGTCAGACAGAACGGGCTGGTGCACAGGCAGCCTTGCCACCCCCACCCCACTGTAAAAAGTCTGTTTACTCCCCCGTAGGACAGAACGGGCAGGTGCCCAGGCAGCCTTGCCACCTCCACCCCACTGTAAAAGGTCTGTTTATTCCCCCGTCAGACAGAACGGGCAGGTGCCCAGGCAGCCTTGCCACCCCCCACCCCACTGTAAAAAGTCTGTTTACTCCCCCCGTAGGACAGAACGGGCAGGTGCCCAGGCAGCCTTGCCACCCCCACCCCACTGTTTAAGTTCTGGTTACTCCCCCGTCGGACCGAACAGGCAGGTGCACAGGCAGCCTTGCCACCCCCACCCAACTGTAAAAGGTCTGTTTACTCCCCCCGTCGGAGAGAACGGGCAGGTGCCCAGGCAGCCTTGCCACCCCCCACCCCACTGTAAAAGGTCTGTTTACTCCCCCGTCGGACAGAATGGGCAGGTGCCCAGGCAGCCTTGCCACCCCCCACCCCACTGTAAAAGGTCTGTTTACTCCCCCGTCGGACAGAATGGGCAGGTGCCCAGGCAGCCTTGCCACCCCCACCCAACTGTAAAAGGTCTGTTTACTCCCCCCGTCGGAGAGAACGGGCAGGTGCACAGGCAGCCTTGCCACCCCCACCCCACTGTATAAGATCTGGCTACTCCCCCGTCGGACTGAACGGGCAGGTGCCCAGGCAGCCTTGCCCCCCCACCCCACTGTAAAAAGTCTGTTTACTCCCCCGTAGGACAGAACGGGCAGGTCCCCAGGCAGCCTTGCCACCCCCACCCCACTGTAAAAGGTCTGTTTACTCCCCCGTCAGACAGAACGGGCTGGTGCCCAGGCAACCTTGTCACCCCCACCCCACTGTAAAAGGTCTGTTTATTCCCCCGTCAGACAGAACGGGCTGGTGCCCAGGCAGCCTTGCCACCTCCACCCCACTGTAAAAGGTCTGTTTATTCCCCCGTCAGACAGAACGGGCTGGTGCCCAGGCAGCCTTGCCACCTCCACCCCACTGTAAAAGGTCTGTTTATTCCCCCGTCAGACAGAACGGGCTGGTGCCCAGGCAGCCTTGCCACCCCCACCCCACTGTTTAAGTTCTGGTTACTCCCCCGTCGGACAGAATGGGCAGGTGCCCAGGCGGCCTTGCCACCCTCACCCTACTGTAAAAGTTCTGGTTACTCCCCCGTCGGACAGAATGGGCAGGTGCCCAGGCGGCCTTGCCACCCCCACCCTGCTGTAAAAGGTCTGGTTACTCCCCCGTCGGACAGAATGGGCAGGTGCCCAGGCGGCCTTGCCACCCCCACCCTGCTGTAAAAGGTCTGTTTACTCCCCCCGTCGGACAGAATGGGCAGGTGCCCAGGCGGCCTTGCCACCCCCACCCCGCTGTAAAAGGTCTGTTTACTCCCCCGTAGGACAGAACGGGCAGGTGCCCAGGCGGCCTTGCCACCCCCACCCCCGCTGTAAAAGGTCTGTTTACTCCCCCGTCGGACAGAACGGGCAGGTGCCCAGGCGGCCTTGCCACCCCCACCCCGCTGTAAAAGGTCTGGTTACTCCCCCGTCGGACAGAACGGGCAGGTGCCCAGGCGGCCTTGCCACCCCCACCCCGCTGTAAAAGGTCTGGTTACTCCCCCGTCGGACAGAACGGGCAGGTGCCCAGGCGGCCTTGTCACCCCCACCCCGCTGTAAAAGGTCTGGTTACTCCCCCGTCGGACAGAACGGGCAGGTGCCCAGGCGGCCTTGTCACCCCCCACCCCGCTGTAAAAGGTCTGGTTACTCCCCCGTCGGACAGAACGGGCAGGTGCCCAGGCGGCCTTGCCACCCCCACCCCACTGTAAAAGGTCTGTTTACTCCCCCGTCGGACAGAACGGGCAGGTGCCCAGGCGGCCTTGCCACCCCCACCCCCGCTGTAAAAGGTCTGTTTATTCCCCCGTCAGACAGATCGGGCAGGTGCCCAGGCGGCCTTGTCACCCCCCACCCCGCTGTAAAAGGTCTGGTTACTCCCCCGTCGGACAGAACGGGCAGGTGCCCAGGCGGCCTTGCCACCCCCACCCCACTGTAAAAGGTCTGTTTACTCCCCCGTCGGACAGAACGGGCAGGTGCCCAGGCGGCCTTGCCACCCCCCACCCCACTGTAAAAGGTCTGTTTACTCCCCCGTCGGACAGAACGGGCAGGTGCCCAGGCAGCCTTGTCACCCCCACCCCACTGTAAAAGGTCTGGTTACTCCCCATACGGAGAGAACGGGTAGGTGCCCAGGCAGCCTTGCCACCCCCACCCTACTGTAAAAGGTCTGTTTACTCCCCCGTCGGACAGAATGGGCAGGTGCCCAGGCAGCCTTGCCACCCCCACCCCACTGTAAAAAGTCTGTTTACTCCCCCGTCGGACAGAATGGGCAGGTCCCAGGCAGCCTTGCCACCCCCACCCCACTGTAAAAGGTCTGTTTACTCCCCCCGTCGGAGATAACGGGCAGGTGCCCAGGCAGCCTTGCCATCCCCACCCCACTCTAAAAGGTCTGTTTACTCCCCCGTCGGACAGAATGGGCAGGTGCCCAGGCAGCCTTGCCACCCCCACCCCACTGTAAAAGGTCTGTTTACTCCCCCGTACGACAGAACGGGCAGGTGCCCAGGCAGCCTTGCCACCCCCACCCAACTGTAAAAGGTCTGTTTACTCCCCCGTCAGACAGAACGGGCAGGTGCCCAGGCAGCCTTGCCACCCCCACCCCACTGTAAAAGGTCTGTTTACTCCCCCGTACGACAGAACGGGCAGGTGCCCAGGCAGCCTTGCCACCCCCACCCAACTGTAAAAGGTCTGTTTACTCCCCCCGTCGGAGAGAACGGGCAGGTGCCCAGGCCGCCTTGCCACCCCCACCCCACTGTAAAAGGTCGGGTAATGCCCTCGTCGGACCGAACAGGCAGGTGCACAGGCAGCCTTGCCACCCCCACCCCACTGTAAAAGGTCTGATTACTCCCCCGTCGGAGAGAACGGGCAGGTGCCCAGGCAGCCTTGCCACCCCCACCCCACTGTAAAAGGTCTGTTTACTCCCCCCGTCGGAGAGAACGGGCAGGTGCCCAGGCAGCCTTGCCACCCCCACCCCACTGTAAAAGGTCTGTTTACTCCCCCGTCGGACAGAATGGGCAGGTGCCCAGGCAGCCTTGCCACCCCCACCCCACTTTAAAAAGTCTGTTTACTCCCCCGTCGGACAGAATGGGCAGGTGCCCAGGCAGCCTTGCCACCCCCACCCCACTGTAAAAAGTCTGTTTACTCCCCCGTAGGACAGAACGGGCAGGTGCCCAGGCAGCCTTGCCACCCCCCACCCAACTGTAAAAGGTCTGTTTACTCCCCCGTCGGACAGAATGGGCAGGTGCCCAGGCAGCCTTGCCACCTCCACCCCACTGTAAAAGGTCTGTTTATTCCCCCGTCAGACAGATCGGGCTGGTGCCCAGGCAGCCTTGTCACCCCCACCCCACTGTAAAAGGTCTGTTTACTCCCCCGTAGGACAGAACGGGCAGGTCCCCAGGCAGCCTTGCCACCCCCCACCCCGCTGTAAAAGGTCTGTTTACTCCCCCGTCGGACAGAACGGGCAGGTGCCCAGGCGGCCTTGCCACCCCCACCCCGCTGTAAAAGGTCTGTTTACTCCCCCGTCGGACAGAACGGGCAGGTGCACAGGCAGCCTTGCCACCCCCACCCCGCTGTAAAAGGTCCGGTTACTCCCCCGTCAGACAGAACGGGCTGGTGCCCAGGCAGCCTTGTCACCCCCACCCCACTGTAAAAGGTCTGGTTACTCCCCATACGGAGAGAACGGGCAGGTGCACAGGCAGCCTTGCCACCCCCACCCCACTGTATAAGATCTGGCTACTCCCCCGTCGGACTGAACGGGCAAGTGCCCAGGCAGCCTTGCCACCCCCACCCTACTGTAAAAGGTCTGTTTACTCCCCCGTAGGACAGAACGGGCTGGTGCCCAGGCAACCTTGTCACCCCCACCCCACTGTAAAAGGTCTGTTTACTCCCCCGTCAGACAGAACGGGCTGGTGCCCAGGCAACCTTGTCACCCCCACCCCACTGTAAAAGGTCTGTTTACTCCCCCGTCAGACAGAACGGGCTGGTGCCCAGGCAGCCTTGCCACCCCCACCCCACTGTAAAAGGTCTGTTTACTCCCCCGTCAGACAGAACGGGCTGGTGCCCAGGCAGCCTTGCCACCCCCACCCCACTGTAAAAGGTCTGTTTACTCCCCCGTCAGACAGAACGGGCTGGTGCCCAGGCAACCTTGTCACCCCCACCCCACTGTAAAAGGTCTGTTTACTCCCCCGTCAGACAGAACGGGCTGGTGCCCAGGCAGCCTTGCCACCCCCACCCCACTGTAAAAGGTCGGGTAATGCCCTCGTCGGACCGAACAGGCAAGTGCCCAGGTAGCCTTGCCACCCCCACCCTACTGTAAAAAGTCTGGTTACTCCCCCGTCAGACAGAACGGGCAGGTGCACAGGCAGCCTTGCCACCCCCACCCCACTGTAAAAGGTCGGGTAATGCCCTCGTCGGACCGAACAGGCAAGTGCCCAGGCAGCCTTGTCACCCCCACCCTGCTGTAAAAAGTCTGGTTACTCCCCCGTCAGACAGAACGGGCAGGTGCACAGGCAGCCTTGCCACCCCCACCCCACTGTAAAAGGTCGGGTAATGCCCTCGTCGGACCGAACAGGCAAGTGCCCAGGCAGCCTTGTCACCCCCCACCCCCACTGTAAAAGGTCTGATTACTCCCCATTCGGAGAGAACGGGCAGGTGCACAGGCAGCCTTGCCACCCCCACCCCACTGTATAAGTTCTGGTTACTCCCCCGTCGGACAGAATGGGCAGGTGCCCAGGCAGCCTTGCCACCCCCACCCTGCTGTAAAAAGTTCTGGTTACTCCCCCGTCGGACAGAATGGGCAGGTGCCCAGGCAGCCTTGCCACCCCCACCCTGCTGTAAAAGGTCTGTTTACTCCCCCGTCGGACAGAATGGGCAGGTGCCCAGGCAGCCTTGCCACCCCCACCCTGCTGTAAAAGGTCTGTTTACTCCCCCGTCGGACAGAATGGGCAGGTGCCCAGGCGGCTTTGCCACCCCCACCCCACTGTAAAAAGTCTGTTTACTCCCCCGTCGGACAGAATGGGCAGGTGCCCAGGCGGCCTTGCCACCCCCACCCCGCTGTAAAAGGTCTGTTTACTCCCCCGTAGGACAGAACGGGCAGGTGCCCAGGCGGCCTTGCCACCCCCACCCCGCTGTAAAAGGTCTGTTTACTCCCCCGTAGGACAGAACGGGCAGGTGCCCAGGCGGCCTTGCCACCCCCACCCCGCTGTAAAAGGTCTGTTTACTCCCCCGTCGGACAGAACGGGCAGGTGCACAGGCGGCCTTGCCACCCCCACCCCGCTGTAAAAGGTCTGGTTACTCCCCCGTCGGACAGAACGGGCAGGTGCCCAGGCGGCCTTGCCACCCCCACCCCGCTGTAAAAGGTCTGTTTACTCCCCCGTAGGACAGAACGGGCAGGTGCCCAGGCGGCCTTGCCACCCCCACCCCCGCTGTAAAAGGTCTGTTTACTCCCCCGTCGGACAGAACGGGCAGGTGCACAGGCGGCCTTGCCACCCCCCACCCCGCTGTAAAAGGTCTGGTTACTCCCCCGTCGGACAGAACGGGCAGGTGCCCAGGCGGCCTTGCCACCCCCACCCCGCTGTAAAAGGTCTGTTTACTCCCCCGTCGGACAGAACGGGCAGGTGCCCAGGCGGCCTTGCCACCCCCACCCCGCTGTAAAAGGTCTGTTTACTCCCCCGTCGGACAGAACGGGCAGGTGCCCAGGCGGCCTTGCCACCCCCACCCCGCTGTAAAAGGTCTGGTTACTCCCCTGTCGGACAGAACGGGCAGGTGCACAGGCAGCCTTGCCACCCCCACCCCACTGTAAAAGGTCAATTTACTCTCCCGTCGGACAAAACGGGCAGGTGCCCAGGCAGCCTTGCCATCCCCACCCCACTCTAAAAGGTCTGTTTACTCCCCCATCGGAGAGAACGGGGAGGTGCCCAGGCAGCCTTGCCACCCCCACCCCACTGTAAAAGGTCTGTTTACTCCCCCGTCAGACAGAACGGGCAGGTGCCCAGGCTGCCTTGCCACCCCCACCCAACTGTAAAAGGTCTGTTTACTCCCCCGTACGACAGAACGGGCAGGTGCCCAGGCTGCCTTGCCACCCCCACCCAACTGTAAAAGGTCTGTTTACTCCCCCCGTCGGAGAGAACGGGCAGGTGCCCAGGCCGCCTTGCCACCCCCCACCCCACTGTAAAAGGTCGGGTAATGCCCTCGTCGGACCGAACAGGCAGGTGCCCAGGCAGCCTTGCCACCCCCACCCCACTGTAAAAGGTCTGTTTACTCCCCCGTACGACAGAACGGGCAGGTGCCCAGGCTGCCTTGCCACCCCCACCCAACTGTAAAAGGTCTGTTTACTCCCCCCGTCGGAGAGAACGGGCAGGTGCCCAGGCCGCCTTGCCACCCCCCACCCCACTGTAAAAGGTCGGGTAATGCCCTCGTCGGACCGAACAGGCAGGTGCCCAGGCAGCCTTGCCACCCCCACCCCACTGTAAAAGGTCTGATTACTCCCCATTCGGAGAGAATGGGCAGGTGCACAGGCAGCCTTGCCACCCCCACCCAACTGTAAAAGGTCTGTTTACTCCCCCCGTCGGAGAGAACGGGCAGGTGCCCAGGCAGCCTTGCCACCTCCACCCCACTGTAAAAGGTCTGTTTATTCCCCCGTCAGACAGAACGGGCTGGTGCCCAGGCAGCCTTGCCACCCCCCACCCCACTGTAAAAGGTCTGTTTACTCCCCCCGTCGGAGAGAACGGGCAGGTGCCCAGGCAGCCTTGCCACCTCCACCCCACTGTAAAAGGTCTGTTTATTCCCCCGTCAGACAGAACGGGCTGGTGCCCAGGCAGCCTTGCCACCCCCACCCCACTGTTTAAGTTCTGGTTACTCCCCCGTCGGACCGAACAGGCAGGTGCACAGGCAGCCTTGCCACCCCCCACCCCACTGTAAAAGGTCTGTTTACTCCCCCGTCGGACAGAATGGGCAGGTGCCCAGGCAGCCTTGCCACCCCCACCCCACTTTAAAAAGTCTGTTTACTCCCCCGTCGGACAGAATGGGCAGGTGCCCAGGCAGCCTTGCCACCCCCACCCCACTGTAAAAGGTCTGTTTACTCCCCCGTCGGACAGAATGGGCAGGTGCCCAGGCAGCCTTGCCACCCCCACCCCACTGTAAAAAGTCTGTTTACTCCCCCGTAGGACAGAACGGGCAGGTGCCCAGGCAGCCTTGCCACCCCCACCCAACTGTAAAAGGTCTGTTTACTCCCCCCGTCGGAGAGAACGGGCAGGTGCCCAGGCAGCCTTGCCACCCCCACCCCACTGTAAAAGGTCTGTTTACTCCCCCGTCGGACAGAATGGGCAGGTGCCCAGGCAGCCTTGCCACCTCCACCCCACTGTAAAAGGTCTGTTTATTCCCCCGTCAGACAGAATGGGCAGGTGCCCAGGCAGCCTTGCCACCCCCACCCCACTGTAAAAGGTCTGGT
This sequence comes from Brienomyrus brachyistius, assembly GCF_023856365.1. Taxonomy (NCBI): domain Eukaryota; kingdom Metazoa; phylum Chordata; class Actinopteri; order Osteoglossiformes; family Mormyridae; genus Brienomyrus; species Brienomyrus brachyistius. The sequence continues at coordinate 26,624 of NW_026042333.1, forward strand.
TACTCCCCCGTCAGACAGAATGGGCAGGTGCCCAGGCAGCCTTGCCACCTCCACCCCACTGTAAAAGGTCTGTTTATTCCCCCGTCAGACAGAATGGGCAGGTGCCCAGGCAGCCTTGCCACCCCCCACCCCACTGTAAAAGGTCTGTTTACTCCCCCGTCAGACAGAACGGGCTGGTGCCCAGGCAGCCTTGCCACCCCCACCCCACTGTAAAAGGTCGGGTAATGCCCTCGTCGGACCGAACAGGCAAGTGCCCAGGTAGCCTTGCCACCCCCACCCTACTGTAAAAAGTCTGGTTACTCCCCCGTCAGACAGAACGGGCAGGTGCACAGGCAGCCTTGCCACCCCCACCCCACTGTAAAAGGTCGGGTAATGCCCTCGTCGGACCGAACAGGCAAGTGCCCAGGCAGCCTTGTCACCCCCACCCCACTGTAAAAGGTCTGATTACTCCCCATTCGGAGAGAACGGGCAGGTGCACAGGCAGCCTTGCCACCCCCACCCCACTGTATAAGTTCTGGTTACTCCCCCGTCGGACTGAATGGGCAGGTGCCCAGGCAGCCTTGCCACCCCCACCCTGCTGTAAAAGGTCTGTTTACTCCCCCGTCAGACAGAATGGGCAGGTGCCCAGGCAGCCTTGCCACCCCCACCCTGCTGTAAAAGGTCTGTTTACTCCCCCGTGGGACAGAATGGGCAGGTGCCCAGGCAGCCTTGCCACCCCCACCCTGCTGTAAAAAGTCTGTTTACTCCCCCGTAGGACAGAACGGGCAGGTGCCCAGGCGGCCTTGCCACCCCCCACCCCGCTGTAAAAGGTCTGTTTACTCCCCCGTAGGACAGAACGGGCAGGTGTCCAGTCGGCCTTGCCACCCCCACCCCGCTGTAAAAGGTCTGTTTACTCCCCCGTAGGACAGAACGGGCAGGTGCCCAGGCGGCCTTGCCACCCCCACACCCCGCTGTAAAAGGTCTGTTTACTCCCCCGTAGGACAGAACGGGCAGGTGCCCAGGCGGCCTTGCCACCCCCCACCCCGGTGTAAAAGGTCTGTTTACCTCCCCCGTCGGACAGAACGGGCAGGTGCCCAGGCGGCCTTGCCACCCCCACTCCGCTCTAAAAGGTCTGGTTACTCCCCCGTCGGACAGAACGGGCAGGTGCCCAGGCGGCCTTGCCACCTCCATCCTACTGTAAAAAGTATGGTTACTCCCCCGTCAGACAGAACGGGCAGGTGCACAGGCAGCCTTGCCACCCCCACCCCACTGTAAAAGGTCTGATTACTCCCCCGTCAGACAGAACGGGCAGGTGCACAGGCAGCCTTGCCACCCCCACCCCGCTGTAAAAGGTCTGGTTACTCCCCCGTCAGACAGAACGGGCAGCTGCTCAGGCAGCCTTGTCACCCCCACCCCACTGTAAAAAGTCTGGTTACTCCCCCGTCAGACAGAACGGGCAGGTGCCCACGCAGCCTTGCCACCCCCACCCCACTGTAAAAGGTCTGTTTACTCCCCCGTCAGACAGAACGGGCAGGTGCACAGGCAGCCTTGCCACCCCCCACCCCACTGTAAAAGGTCTGTTTACTCCCCCGTCGGAGAGAACGGGGAGGTGCCCAGGCAGCCTTGCCACCCCCACCCCACTGTAAAAGGTCTGTTTACTCCCCCGTCGGACTGAACAGGCAGGTGCCAAGGCATCCTTGCCACCCCCACCCCACTGTAAAAGGTCTGATTACTCCCCCGTCAGACAGAACGGGCAGGTGCCCTGGCAGCCTTGCCACCCCCACCCCACAGTAAAAGGTCTGTTTACTCCCCCGTCGGAGAGAACGGGCAGGTGCCCAGGCAGCCTTGCCACCCCCACCCCACTGTAAAAGGTCTGATTACTCCCCCGTCGGAGAGAACGGGGAGGTGCCCAGGCAGCCTTGCCACCCCCACCCCACTGTTAAAGGTCTGATTACTCCCCCGTCAGACAGACCGGGCAGGTGCCAAGGCAGCCTTGCCACCCCCACCCCACTGTTAAAGGTCTGATTACTCCCCCGTCGGAGAGAACGGGGAGGTGCCCAGGCAGCCTTGCCACCCCCCACCCCACTGTTAAAGGTCTGATTACTCCCCCGTCAGACAGAACGGGCTGGTGCCCAGGCAGCCTTGCCACCCCCACCCCACTGTAAAAGGTCGGGTAATGCCCTCGTCGGACCGAACAGGCAAGTGCCCAGGTAGCCTTGCCACCCCCACCCTACTGTAAAAAGTCTGGTTACTCCCCCGTCAGACAGAACGGGCAGGTGCACAGGCAGCCTTGCCACCCCCACCCGACTGTAAAAGGTCGGGTAATGCCCTCATCGGACCGAACAGGCAAGTGCCCAGGCAGCCTTGTCACCCCCACCCCACTGTAAAAGGTCTGATTACTCCCCATTCGGAGAGAACGGGCAGGTGCACAGGCAGCCTTGCCACCCCCACCCCACTGTATAAGTTCTGGTTACTCCCCCGTCGGACAGAATGGGCAGGTGCCCAGGCAGCCTTGCCACCCCCACCCTGCTGTAAAAGTTCTGGTTACTCCCCCGTCGGACAGAATGGGCAGGTGCCCAGGCAGCCTTGCCACCCCCACCCTGCTGTAAAAGTTCTGGTTACTCCCCCGTCGGACAGAATGGGCAGGTGCCCAGGCAGCCTTGCCACCCCCACCCTGCTGTAAAAAGTCTGGTTACTCCCCCGTCGGACAGAATGGGCAGGTGCCCAGGCAGCCTTGCCACCCCCACCCTGCTGTAAAAAGTCTGTTTACTCCCCCGTAGGACAGAACGGGCAGGTGCCCAGGCGGCCTTGCCACCCCCACCCCCGCTGTAAAAGGTCTGTTTACTCCCCCGTAGGACAGAACGGGCAGGTGCCCAGGCGGCCTTGCCACCCCCACCCCGCTGTAAAAGGTCTGTTTACTCCCCCGTAGGACAGAACGGGCAGGTGCCCAGGCGGCCTTGCCACCCCCACCCCGCTGTAAAAGGTCTGTTTACTCCCCCGTAGGACAGAACGGGCAGGTGCCCAGGCGGCCTTGCCACCCCCACCCCGCTGTAAAAGGTCTGTTTACTCCCCCGTCGGACAGAACGGGCAGGTGCCCAGGCGGCCTTGCCACCCCCACCCCGCTGTAAAAGGTCTGTTTACTCCCCCGTCGGACAGAACGGGCAGGTGCCCAGGCGGCCTTGTCACCCCCACCCCGCTGTAAAAGGTCTGGTTACTCCCCCGTCGGACAGAACGGGCAGGTGCCCAGGCGGCCTTGCCACCCCCACCCCGCTGTAAAAGGTCTGTTTACTCCCCCGTCGGACAGAACGGGCAGGTGCCCAGGCGGCCTTGTCACCCCCCACCCCGCTGTAAAAGGTCTGGTTACTCCCCCGTCGGACAGAACGGGCAGGTGCCCAGGCGGCCTTGCCACCCCCACCCCGCTGTAAAAGGTCTGTTTACTCCCCCGTCGGACAGAACGGGCAGGTGCCCAGGCGACCTTTCCACCCCCACCTCGCTGTAAAAGGTCTGTTTACTCCCCCGTCGGACAGAACGGGCTGGTGCCCAGGCAGCCTTGCCACCCCCACCCCGCTGTAAAAGGTCTGTTTACTCCCCCGTCGGACAGAACGGGCAGGTGCACAGGCAGCCTTGCCACCCCCACCCTGCTGTAAAAGGTCTGGTTACTCCCCCGTCAGACAGAACGGGCAGCTGCCCAGGCAGCCTTGTCACCCCCACCCCGCTGTAAAAGGTGTGGTTACTCCCCCGTCAGACAGAACGGGCAGCTGCCCAGGCAGCCTTGCCACCCCCACCCCACTGTATAAGGTCTGATTACTCCCCCTACGGAGAGAACGGGCAGGTGCACAGGCAGCCTTGCCACCCCCCACCCTACTGTAAAAGGTCTGTTTACTCCCCCGTCGGACAGAACGGGTAGGTGCCCAGGCAGCCATGCCACCCCCACCCCACTGTAAAAGGTCTGTTTACTCCCCCGTAGGACAGAACGGGCAGGTGCCCAGGCAGCCATGCCACCCCCACCCCACTGTAAAAGGTCTGTTTACTCCCCCCGTCGGAGAGAACGGGCAGGTGCCCAGGCAGCCTTGCCACCCCCACCCCACTGTAAAAGGTCTGTTTACTCCCCCGTCGGACAGAATGGGCAGGTGCCCAGGCAGCCTTGCCACCCCCACCCCACTGTAAAAAGTCTGTTTACTCCCCCGTCGGACAGAATGGGCAGGTGCCCAGGCAGCCTTGCCACCCCCACCCCACTGTAAAAAGTCTGTTTACTCCCCCGTAGGACAGAACGGGCAGGTGCCCAGGCAGCCTTGCCACCCCCACCCAACTGTAAAAGGCCTGTTTACTCCCCCCGTCGGAGAGAACGGGCAGGTGCCCAGGCAGCCTTGCCACCCCCCACCCCACTGTAAAAGGTCTGTTTACTCCCCCGTCGGACAGAATGGGCAGGTGCCCAGGCAGCCTTGCCACCTGCACCCCACTGTAAAAGGTCTGTTTATTCCCCCGTCAGACAGAACGGGCTGGTGCCCAGGCAGCCTTGTCACCCCCACCCCACTGTAAAAGGTCTGGTTACTCCCCATACGGAGAGAACGGGCAGGTGCACAGGCAGCCTTGCCACCCCCACCCCACTGTATAAGATCTGGCTACTCCCCCGTCGGACTGAACGGGCAGGTGCCCAGGCAGCCTTGCCACCCCCACCCTACTGTAAAAGGTCTGTTTACTCCCCCGTAGGACAGAACGGGCAGGTCCCCAGGCAGCCTTGCCACCCCCACCCCACTGTAAAAGGTCTGTTTACTCCCCCGTCAGACAGAACGGGCTGGTGCCCAGGCAACCTTGTCACCCCCACCCCACTGTAAAAGGTCTGTTTACTCCCCCGTCAGACAGAACGGGCTGGTGCCCAGGCAGCCTTGCCACCCCCACCCCACTGTAAAAGGTCGGGTAATGCCCACGTCGGACCGAACAGGCAAGTGCCCAGGTAGCCTTGCCACCTCCACCCTACTGTAAAAAGTATGGTTACTCCCCCGTCAGACAGAACGGGCAGGTGCACAGGCAGCCTTGCCACCCCCACCCCACTGTAAAAGGTCTGATTACTCCCCCGTCAGACAGAACGGGCAGGTGCCCTGGCAGCCTTGCCACCCCCACCCCACTGTAAAAGGTCTGTTTACTCCCCCGTCGGAGAGAACGGGCAGGTGCCCAGGCAGCCTTGCCACCCCCACCCCACTGTAAAAGGTCTGATTACTCCCCCGTCGGAGAGAACGGGGAGGTGCCCAGGCAGCCTTGCCACCCCCACCCCACTGTTAAAGGTCTGATTACTCCCCCGTCAGACAGACCGGGCAGGTGCCAAGGCAGCCTTGCCACCCCCACCCCACTGTTAAAGGTCTGATTACTCCCCCGTCGGAGAGAACGGGGAGGTGCCCAGGCAGCCTTGCCACCCCCACCCCACTGTTAAAGGTCTGATTACTCCCCCGTCAGACAGAACGGGCTGGTGCTCAGGCAGCCTTGCCACCCCCACCCCACTGTAAAAGGTCGGGTAATGCCCTCGTCGGACCGAACAGGCAAGTGCCCAGGTAGCCTTGCCACCCCCACCCTACTGTAAAAAGTCTGGTTACTCCCCCGTCAGACAGAACGGGCAGGTGCACAGGCAGCCTTGCCACCCCCACCCCACTGTAAAAGGTCGGGTAATGCCCTCGTCGGACCGAACAGGCAAGTGCCCAGGCAGCCTTGTCACCCCCACCCCACTGTAAAAGGTCTGATTACTCCCCATTCGGAGAGAACGGGCAGGTGCACAGGCAGCCTTGCCACCCCCACCCCACTGTATAAGTTCTGGTTACTCCCCCGTCGGACAAAATGGGCAGGTGCCCAGGCAGCCTTGCCACCCCCACCCTGCTGTAAAAGTTCTGGTTACTCCCCCGTCGGACAGAATGGGCAGGTGCCCAGGCAGCCTTGCCACCCCCACCCTGCTGTAAAAGGTCTGTTTACTCCCCCGTCGGACAGAATGGGCAGGTGCCCAGGCAGCCTTGCCACCCCCACCCTGCTGTAAAAGGTCTGTTTACTCCCCCGTCGGACAGAATGGGCAGGTGCCCAGGCAGCCTTGCCACCCCCACCCTGCTGTAAAAAGTCTGTTTACTCCCCCGTAGGACAGAACGGGCAGGTGCCCAGGCGGCCTTGCCACCCCCACCCCGCTGTAAAAGGTCTGTTTACTCCCCCGTAGGACAGAACGGGCAGATGCCCAGGCGGCCTTGCCACCCCCACCCTAGTGCAAAGGGTCTGGTAATGCCCCCGTTGGACAGAACGGGCAGGTGCCCAGGCAGCCTTCCCACCCCCACCCCACTGTAAAAGTTCTGGTTGCTCCCACATTGGAGAGAATGGGCAGGTGCCCTGGCAACCTTGCCACCCCCATCCCAGTGAAAAGGTCTCGTTACTCCCCCATTAGACAGAACGGGCAGGTGCCCAGGCAGCCTTGCCACCCCCACCCCACTGTAATAGGTCTGGTAATGCCCCCGTCGGACAGAACGGGCAGGTGCCCATGTAGCCTTGCCACCCCCACCCTAGTGCAAAGGGTCTGGTAATGCCCTCGTCGGACAGAACGGGCAGGTGCCCAGGTAGCCTTGCCACCCCAACCCCACTGTAAAAGTTCTGGTTACGCCCCCGTCAGACAGAACGGGCAGGTGCCCAGGCAGCCTTGCCACCCCCACCCCACTGCAAAAGGTCTGGTTACTCCCCCGTTAGACAAAACGTGCAGGTGCCCAGGCAGCCTTGCCACCCCCACCCCATTGTAAAAGCTCTGGTTGCTCCCCCGTCAGACAGAACAGGCAGGTGCCCAGGCAGCCTTGCCACCCCCACCCCACTGTAAAAGGTCTGGTAATGCCCCCGTCGGACAGAACGGGGCAGGTGCCCAGGCAGCCTTGCTACCCCCACCCGACTGTAAAAGTTCTGGTTACGCCCCCGTCAGACAGAACGGGCAGGTGCCCAGGTAGCCTTGCCACCCCAACCCCACTGTAAAAGTTCTGGTTACGCCCCCGTCAGACAGAACGGGCAGGTGCCCAGGCAGCCTTGCCACCCCCACCCCATTGTAAAAGCTCTGGTTGCTCCCCCGTCAGACAGAACAGGCAGGTGCCCAGGCAGCCTTGCCACCCCCACCCCACTGTAAAAGGTCTGGTAATGCCCCCGTCGGACAGAACGGGGCAGGTGCCCAGGCAGCCTTGCTACCCCCACCCGACTGTAAAAGTTCTGGTTACGCCCCCGTCAGACAGAACGGGCAGGTGCCCAGGCAGCCTTGCCACCCCAACCCCACTGTAAAAGTTCTGGTTACGCCCCCGTCAGACAGAACGGGCAGGTGCCCAGGCAGCCTTGCCACCCCCACCCCATTGTAAAAGCTCTGGTTGCTCCCCCGTCAGACAGAACAGGCAGGTGCCCAGGCAGCCTTGCCACCCCCACCCCACTGTAAAAGGTCTGGTAATGCCCCCGTCGGACAGAACGGGGCAGGTGCCCAGGCAGCCTTGCTACCCCCACCCGACTGTAAAAGTTCTGGTTACGCCCCCGTCAGACAGAACGGGCAGGTGCCCATGTAGCCTTGCCACCCCCACCCTAGTGCAAAGGGTCTGGTAATGCCCCCGTCGGACAGAACGGGCAGGTGCCCAGGTAGCCTTGCCACCCCCACCCCACTGCAAAAGGTCTGGTTACTCCCCCGTTAGACAGAACTTGCAGGTGCCCAGGCAGCCTTGCCACCCCCACCCCATTGTAAAAGCTCTGGTTGCTCCCCCGTCAGACAGAACAGGCAGGTGCCCAGGCAGCCTTGCCACCCCCACCCCACTGTAAAAGGTCTGGTAATGCCCCCGTCGGACAGAACGGGCAGGTGCCCAGGTAGCCTTGCCACCCCAACCCCACTGTAAAAGTTCTGGTTACGCCCCCGTCAGACAGAACGGGCAGGTGCCCAGGCAGCCTTGCCACCCCAACCCCACTGTAAAAGTTCTGGTTACGCCCCCGTCAGACAGAACGGGCAGGTGCCCAGGCAGCCTTGCCACCCCAACCCCACTGTAAAAGTTCTGGTTACGCCCCCGTCAGACAGAACGGGCAGGTGCCCAGGTAGCCTTGCCACCCCAACCCCACTGTAAAAGTTCTGGTTACGCCCCCGTCAGACAGAACGGGCAGGTGCCCAGGTAGCCTTGCCACCCCAACCCCACTGTAAAAGTTCTGGTTACGCCCCCGTCAGACAGAACGGGCAGGTGCCCAGGCAGCCTTGCCACCCCCACCCCACTGTAAAAGCTCTGGTTGCTCCCCCGTCAGACAGAACAGGCAGGTGCCCAGGCAGCCTTGCCACCCCCACCCCACTGTAAAAGGTCTGGTTACTCCCCCGTCAGACAGAACGTGCAGGTGCCCAGGCAGCCTTGCCACCCCCACCCCACTGTAAAAGGTCTGGTAATGCCCCCGTCGGACAGAACGGGCAGGTGCCCAGGCAGCCTTGCCACCCCCACCCCACTGCAAAAGGTCTGGTTACTCCTCCGTCGGACAGAACGGGCAGGTGCCCAGGTAGCCTTGCCACCCCCACCCTAGTGCAAAGGGTCTGGTAATGCCCCCGTTGGACAGAACGGGCAGGTGCCCAGGCAGCCTTCCCACCCCCACCCCACTGTAAAAGTTCTGGTTGCTCCCGCATTGGAGAGAATGGGCAGGTGCCCTGGCAACCTTGCCACCCCCATCCCAGTGCAAAAGGTCTCGTTACTCCCCCATTAGACAGAACGGGCAGGTGCCCAGGCAGCCTTGCCACCCCCACCCCACTGTAATAGGTCTGGTAATGCCCCCGTCGGACAGAACGGGCAGGTGCCCATGTAGCCTTGCCACCCCCACCCTAGTGCAAAGGGTCTGGTAATGCCCCCGTCGGACAGAACGGGCAGGTGCCCAGGTAGCCTTGCCACCCCAACCCCACTGTAAAAGTTCTGGTTACGCCCCCGTCAGACAGAACGGGCAGGTGCCCAGGCAGCCTTGCCACCCCCACCCCACTGCAAAAGGTCTGGTTACTCCCCCGTTAGACAGAACGTGCAGGTGCCCAGGCAGCCTTGCCACCCCCACCCCATTGTAAAACCTCTGGTTGCTCCCCCGTCAGACAGAACAGGCAGGTGCCCAGGCAGCCTTGCCACCCCCACCCCACTGTAAAAGGTCTGGTAATGCCCCCGTCGGACAGAACGGGGCAGGTGCCCAGGCAGCCTTGCTACCCCCACCCGACTGTAAAAGTTCTGGTTACGCCCCCGTCAGACAGAACGGGCAGGTGCCCAGGTAGCCTTGCCACCCCAACCCCACTGTAAAAGTTCTGGTTACGCCCCCGTCAGACAGAACGGGCAGGTGCCCAGGCAGCCTTGCCACCCCCACCCCATTGTAAAAGCTCTGGTTGCTCCCCCGTCAGACAGAACAGGCAGGTGCCCAGGCAGCCTTGCCACCCCCACCCCACTGTAAAAGGTCTGGTAATGCCCCCGTCGGACAGAACGGGGCAGGTGCCCAGGCAGCCTTGCTACCCCCACCCGACTGTAAAAGTTCTGGTTACGCCCCCGTCAGACAGAACGGGCAGGTGCCCAGGCAGCCTTGCCACCCCAACCCCACTGTAAAAGTTCTGGTTACGCCCCCGTCAGACAGAACGGGCAGGTGCCCAGGCAGCCTTGCCACCCCCACCCCATTGTAAAAGCTCTGGTTGCTCCCCCGTCAGACAGAACAGGCAGGTGCCCAGGCAGCCTTGCCACCCCCACCCCACTGTAAAAGGTCTGGTAATGCCCCCGTCGGACAGAACGGGGCAGGTGCCCAGGCAGCCTTGCTACCCCCACCCGACTGTAAAAGTTCTGGTTACGCCCCCGTCAGACAGAACGGGCAGGTGCCCATGTAGCCTTGCCACCCCCACCCTAGTGCAAAGGGTCTGGTAATGCCCCCGTCGGACAGAACGGGCAGGTGCCCAGGTAGCCTTGCCACCCCCACCCCACTGCAAAAGGTCTGGTTACTCCCCCGTTAGACAGAACGTGCAGGTGCCCAGGCAGCCTTGCCACCCCCACCCCATTGTAAAAGCTCTGGTTGCTCCCCCGTCAGACAGAACAGGCAGGTGCCCAGGCAGCCTTGCCACCCCCACCCCACTGTAAAAGGTCTGGTAATGCCCCCGTCGGACAGAACGGGCAGGTGCCCAGGTAGCCTTGCCACCCCAACCCCACTGTAAAAGTTCTGGTTACGCCCCCGTCAGACAGAACGGGCAGGTGCCCAGGCAGCCTTGCCACCCCAACCCCACTGTAAAAGTTCTGGTTACGCCCCCGTCAGACAGAACGGGCAGGTGCCCAGGCAGCCTTGCCACCCCAACCCCACTGTAAAAGTTCTGGTTACGCCCCCGTCAGACAGAACGGGCAGGTGCCCAGGTAGCCTTGCCACCCCAACCCCACTGTAAAAGTTCTGGTTACGCCCCCGTCAGACAGAACGGGCAGGTGCCCAGGTAGCCTTGCCACCCCAACCCCACTGTAAAAGGTCTGGTTACTCCCCCGTCAGACAGAACGTGCAGGTGCCCAGGCAGCCTTGCCACCCCCACCCCACTGTAAAAGGTCTGGTAATGCCCCCGTCGGACAGAACGGGCAGGTGCCCAGGCAGCCTTGCCAACCTCACCCCAATGTAATAGGTGTGCTTGCTTACTCGTCGTTGCCCCCTCCCACCCTCGACTGGCAAAAGCCACTAAATTTATCTACATGCATCATTATTAATAACAGACATGTAAGAATATACACAGACACCCATTAACAATCCAGCAGTCCATTCATTATCTATTGCATTACAACTTACTTTTGTCAGTTATAATGTTTCTCTATCAAGCTGCTGCCATATTTCTTACATCTACACAAAACAAGCGATCCTTCTGGAAACAATGTGTAGTTTTCTGGGACGCCCCTAGGTGGAGACAAAAGACAGTTAACTAAATAAAGGAGGTTCAGAATTAAATTACAAGAAATCGGATATATGCGCGATATTAATTCCCATGTAAATCAGACCTAGACGTGTTTGAGTAGATTACCAGGTTTCCTCTGGTTATTGCACTTACCACACACAATATTAAGAAAATGTAAGTGAACCGAAATCTCCATGCAATGAATTAGCATCCTGTAAGTATCAAGTGCTGCACCCCATACATTAGCAATGGGCATCGGATCACTGTATTCAACAGGGTGAGGGGATATTCAGAAAGGACGAGTGTATCATTATAAAACAGACTGATAAATCAGCTGGTTTAAGCAGTTATTACTGTATGTCTTGTTCAATAATCATATTTTCCCAGCTGGCAGCTTTCAAAGAGGATTGATCTCATTGTTCTTGCAAAACTCGACATTTATGAAGGCCTCTATACCTTAACAAGCTTACGAGTAAATGCAGCACGGCCTTTGATGTCCTGTCTGGATGTGATTTTCTATACATTCCAGAGGTTCACAGGGCTGCCAGCTTTGGTATGACATTTTCATCCATCCATTTTCCTAACCTTTTCCTACTGGGTCACGGGGGGTCCGGAGCCTATCCCGGAAGCAATGGGCACGAGGCAGGGAACAACTCAGGATGGGGGGCCAGTCCATCACAGGGCACACTCACACACCATTCACACACACACTTGCACTCCTACGGGCAATTTAGCAAGTCCAATTAGCCTCAGCATGTTTTTGGACTGTGGGGGGAAACCGGAGTACCCGGAGGAAACCCCACGACGACATGGGGAGAACATGCAAACTCCACACACACACATAACCCCGACGGAGACTCGAACCCGGGTCCCAGAGTTGTGAGGCGACAGTGCTAACCACTGCACCACCATACCACCCCCCTCATGTATTTAATAATAAACTACTCAGCTAGGGCTTTGGTCTCTGCAAACTATTTCTGTTCATCAGATAAAACCAGCGTGTCATTGCTTTTCTCCCCAGTCATGTACAGCAGCGAGTTGAATGATCTTCCTCAGTCTTTTCAGGTAATCCTGAAGCTCCTCAAAATCACTCAAAGCCTCGTAGGCCCTGAGTCCAGCTGCTTGTCCTGTCAATATTGAAGCTTCCTAGAGGTTCTAATGAAAATATCTGCTCCACCTCTCATGTTATTTTTTTGCTCCCCCTCTTGGAAACGCATCTGTAAGCTGGCCAGCTCCCTCACTTACTGTAGCAGGCCCTAGTATTGCCAGATCCTCTGTATTTCCTCTGACTTTCAAACTAATGCTGGTTTTCTACTCACAGGCCCCTGTTGCCAATCTTCTGACACCATGTATAATATTCTGCTGGGAATCTCAGAATTTCCAACAGACCACGACCACAGATGCATTCAAACTCAGTCTTTTACTTCTGTATCCAAATCAAAATAATTCAGCTCAGTCATTTTGTCATTTTTATGTCTTTTGTAAATATAAAACTTACCAAAGAATAGTGTCAGAATGACAGGATGCACCTCAAGTGTCTATTTTCTACTGTCTCATTGAGCTGAAAGAATCACCCACATAATATGAGGACAGATTTTATTGGAAACCAGCTGAAAAGTATCACTGTCAACACCGACCTCTATGGCAGGTACCTTTACAGAAATGCAGCATAAAAAACCCAAAAATACCCGTATAACATGTTAAAATGAAGAAATGCCCAAACACTACTGCTCAAAAGTTTGGAATCCCTGAGAAAAGTTTGTTTTTGAAAGAAAGTTACATTTTCCACACCCAGAATTAAATAAATTGGAAACAGTCTAGATGCTGTTAATGTAAATGACTATTATAACTGGAAGCGGCTGTGTGTAATGGAGAAGATAGATAGGTGCAATGGCAGATTCACACCACTGGGGGCACTATGCTGATATGATTGGTCACTTGAGTTGATTAGCCAAAAGGGAAACGATGTCTAAACAATAATCAGCTAATCAGTGTGTGTGTGTGTGTGTGTGTTGGCGGGTGGGGGGTTGCCGATGTAAAATTAGTCAAGGGGGTTGGCTGATTTAATACATTTGACTGTTGTGGGAGGGGTCCCTGACTTTGGCACGACTCCTGGCTACAGCATCAGAGTCTCTAGCCTGAACAACAGATGCCTGTCTGGTCCTCAGCCGGCAGCTTTATTAAACAGTCCATGAGATGAAGAGAAATTTGAATGAAAATACCCACAAAAATGTCAGCTAAATGACTCCTGTCATACAGCATCTGTGTGTCAGACTCACAGCGACGATCTGGGCTGTTAATAAATACAGGTCCCTCGTGTTATCAGACTCTGTGTTTCCCCTGGTCCCTGTCAGCCACACAGCTCAGCATGTTGAGCATGTGGTTCTCTGTGAACCTTTTTGTCCTGAGTTTGAATCCTGCTTCCTTTGTTTTTGTATTTTACTCCCTAGTGTTTCATTTGTATGAATTTTTCTAGTTCCTGTGTCTGGTGATTTTGTATTTGGTTTTGGTTAAACTCTTTGTGCCCGTGCTTGTGTTCCTACCTGTCTGTTACTCCCCAGTCTTAGTTCCTGTTTCCTTGCTTAGTTCTTAGTTTCTCTCTTCAGTTCCCTGAGTTAATTAGTTCCACCTGTTGCCTGTTCTTGTACCTGCCCTTGTGTGTTTCCCTGATTGCTCGTTGTCCTGCACCTTCCCCTATCGGTTAATTGTCTGTTTCACTCCTGCTTGTCATCACCCTGTTCAGTGTTTGTATTTAAGTTCCTGCCTGAGTTTTAGTCCCTTGTGCTTCATTGGGGCAGCTTCAGGGGGGCAGCGTCAGGGGGGCAGCGTCAGGGGGGCAGCGTCAGGGGGGCAGCGTGTGGCTCACTGGGCTAAGCCTGTGTCCTTGTAATCAGAAGGTCGCAGGTTCAAACCCAGCCTCAGCACATCTGTGGGACCCTTAACCACCAGCTCCCTGGGTGCCACAATGGGTGGCAGCCCTTCACGGTCAACTTACTCCACAAAGACTGAGTAGAGGGAGGCGTGAAGATAATTTCCCTACAGGGGATCAATAAAGTATCAATTGTTTGTGATTAGTATGATTCTGTTTATTGTGAATGTTCTCATTCTGTTACATGTATCTTCTGCTTACCTGCCTGCTTGTCATTAGTCTTTGCTGATCCCCTTTTGTCTCTGACCCCTCGTGCTCCTTTTGTTTTTTCTCGTGTTCTTAGTCTTTTCTGTTTTATGTAATAAATCCCCATTTGCTGTGAGCCGCAAGTGGGTCGTCCACCATTTCTGTTCCCCGCCTGCATGACGCCTCGTTCCCGCTCAGAACCCGCCCGGATCCATGACAAAGTCTGCGTTTAAGTTTGTTTCCCCAGTCCGGTCACTGTAAAGTCATCGCGTGTTTCCCTGTGTACGATCCTGAATAAACCCCGTGTTCCTTCACTTCTCGGATTCCAGCTCGTGTTTCCCTGTAAAGAAAACAAACTACAGCAGACGTATAGTCTATCATTATCATTCATGAGGACCTATAACTGTCACATGTAAATTCACCTGCAAACTGAAAACTCTCACTTTATCTCACAAAGAGAAGGAGGGGATAATGGCATCAGAGTCAGCTTTAGGTGAGACCTGGGCTTTTCTTAATTTTCTTTTCCTAAAGACGTGCTAGCAGTCCTCTTAAACACATCCTCTTTATTACGTGTTTGGTAATTATTACATAATTGGGGAATTATTACATTATTGATCTCCTCAATGGATCTGGTTGGTCTATGAAGGCGTTCCCATGTGTCATTCTGCAGTGCTGTCTTCTGGAAAACAAAACAAACAGAGATGCAGTAATTTATTAAGCTCACTGTATCTTTTCATTAGAGCAGAACTCAGTGTAATTGGATCACAGAACTGTAAGAACATAAGAAATTTCCAAATGAGAGGAGGCCATTCGGCCCATCAAGCTCGTCCTTGTAGACTGAGACTGGTGCACTGAGACTATAATAAACAGTCTGTGTTTTCATCATGCCTAATGACACATGCATAGGCAAAGGAATTTGAGGTTGGAGATGTAGCACTGACACAGGTCCTGACATTAGTTCCTGATGAGGGCTTAGATGTTCTATATCCTCCACACAGCTCAGTGATGAGAATAGAGAGAAGCTGAGCTGGAGTCGCAGTTAATCTATGTCACAGTCAGTCAGAGAATGAGCCAAACTGACAGATATGCCCAAAATTGCAACTGTTTTTCTTCCATCCATCCATCCATCTGTCCAGATGTAGCTGATATCCTTACAGCTGATAATGTCTCTATAGCAACTTTCCCATTGAAGTTCAGGAACCTAGTTCCTGGATTTGAGTTACTGGGCCGTGTCGACCAGGAACTTATGTAGCTCTTGATCACTTCCGTGTGTTGCTTTCCCACTGCACAACGGGAAATGTGACCTTTATGCTAAGAAAGCCGGAAGACGCAAAAAGCGTGTACGATAAACTTCATACGAAATTACACCACGATCCCAAATCTCTCAACCTCCCACAGTTTCTCGACCTCCACAGACTAAAAATTATGTCACGTTATTCTACTAATAAGTGCTGGCAAGTTTCAGGACTGGAACCACTAATAGACAGAAGTACATTATACTGGCTATCAATCAAATTTTCAGATGCAGAACTTTGGGGACACAAGCAAAAAGGTCATTGATGCCTTTAATGTAACTGAGGTACAAAAAAAATCCTTCTGCTCAATTTTTGCTCTACTTTTCTTTTCCCCTCATTTCCATGAAACTTTCAAGTTGGCGCTGGGGCTTGTGGTCAACCAATTAGCAAAGTTTATCACAATAAGCCCCATCCAGTAGCTCTTGGTTGAGTGAAAAGTACATCTTCTGGAGTAGGAACTAAAAACAGTTCAGGAACAACCTCCTAGGACCTACAATCGGGACAAGTTCCTGGGGCGAGGATGTGATAGAAGTTCCAGGTTCCTGAGAAAAGGTTCTGGTTCTTGAAAATGTTTTCACCTTGCATGCACCCACAATGGCTCGTTTAAAGACACCAGTTCAGCTGCCTGTATGTTTGTCACATGCGGCAGAAACAGCAGTGACTCGGGCAAACCAGCACAAACATGAACATGCAATAGGAGGGGCTCAAATCCCCAGACAGCACCACCCACTGTGCCACCAGCCACATAGCATTTCATTTATCTGTAAATGTACATTTAAACCTTTGAGGTCCATCTAAGGATCTTTGCAAGCAGAGATCAGGTCACTGAAAACTGAAGCAGTGTGTTACTAATCTTACTAAAGCATGACAGAAGTGCTCACTTCTTTAACATTTATTCTGTGATCAAAGCATTGACTGCAAAAAACATGGAGACCATAACGTCTCTAAAAGGTAAAAACACTACATGTCAAGCGCCCCCTACTGGCTGGCTGCAGTACCATTATTAGCACCACCCATCCCATGTGTTTCAGTGGTAAAAGAGGCGATTTTCCACATCATTTTCATGTCTTTCCATCTAGTCTCTAATTCGAACAGTTTTCCCTATGCTAATATCTGCAGATTTTCCCCCAGAAATTAATCTTTAAAACATTATTCTAACTATATTGTAAGTAGGCCTACCTGACATCGACTCTGTTCTCTACGGCACGGACTCGGGCTCCAAATTTGACAACATGCTGAGGGTTTGCTTCACTTCCTAAGACCAGAAGGCAGTGCAGACAAGTGTCCATGTTTTATACAGTCGATGGGTCAGAGTATATTCACAGACAAAAGAGGCTCAGACTGAAACATGACAGAACAGAGTTATAACTTTCTCTTTAAATTTCTCAAAACAAAGGAAAGCTTAATTTATCATTAAATTTTGGAAATATAATATTCTAAATGTCCCAGACTGTTTAATATATCGATCACTTTAAACTGGTATTTCTGATGCATGTCACACCCAGGGTGAACCCCTGCCTTGTGCTGGCTGGGATGGGCCCAGGCTCCCCTGCAACAATGACCCGCATGTGGATGGATGGATATTGTATGTACATTAGTCAGCCACGTATTGTCACGATCGGCACCGATTAAGCGGGTGATCGTTCGGGCAGGCGAGCAAGGAGCAGGCAGACAGGCGGAATACGGGGAAATACTGGGGATTTACTGGCGAAACAGAGATCGGAAGCACGGACATCGACAAACATCAATGATGGACCAGGGACACAGGCAAGACTTGAACTCAAATAGACAGGACAGATCAAAATAACTAGACACAGCTGGGTACGATCAGGGAAGCACACGTGGATAATCAGGGGGGCGTGGCACACACGAGGAGCGGACGAGCTGGGCGTGACACATATGCTGTACGGCTTTGTTCTCCGGACAGTCTAGGCTACTTAGATATGTCACAATTTGATGTGTAAATGCTGACAGTCTTCATATCATCCTTCTTATCAGGAAAGACTACTTGTGCATATAGATATTTCTCAATTTTTAGTCTAATATAAAAATTGGCAGGCAGTACAAATATAATCTTATAAATGCTGAGATTAGAGTATCTGCGATGCAGGAATGCAGGGGTTTCATTGGGGACCTTTCTATGGTTTAGTTGTTGGGGAATTCTACCCCCTGATGCCGGTGTGTGATATGATTGACCGCTGGAGGGCTCCGGTCAGAGAGCACTGAGTCGTTAGGCAGAGTTAAGAACTTTACTATGTAGCAGGTTACAATTCCCACATACAAGATGGAGCACTCAAGGGACAGCATTGACACGTGGACTGAACTGAAGACAGAATTCTCTATAACAAACAAACAGAATAAAGACATTGAGGCATATGGCACTGGTACAACAATACATTCAGCACTGAAGCACAAATCACTATAATTAGAACTATGCAGTATCTATATGAACAGCCTATATCCATTAGCTTATACAATCATTATCAAATTCAGCCATTCATTTGGACGTCGGCAGTGTGCTTCAAGCTCTGTTTGTGGATTACTTCTCTGCTAGTAAGGTAGGACTCTGTTTGCTTTCTGTTTACTGTCTGTTGAAATTGTTGTTGTGTGTAGTTTCGGTCTCCCTGAAGGTGTTAATTAGGGGGCAGGGCTTACTGAGTTTAAATTGAAGGTGACTCCAGCTCAATACTCAGTGTGCTTCAAGCTCTGTTTGTGGATTACTTCTCTGCTAGTAAGGTAGGACTCTGTTTGCTTTCTGTTTACTGTCTGTTGAAACTGTTGTTGTGTGTAGTTTCGGTCTCCCTGAAGGTGTTAATTAGGGGGCAGGGCTTACTGAGTTTAAATTGTTAATTAGGTGTCTGTGGCGGATAAAGGTAAACGGTCTAGTTGTTACTACTGCTTCTAAATCTTTCTCTCCTACTCTATCCTATCCTCTACCTCGCAATCTCTCACACCATCTTCTATATTGATTAATTCTATGAAATTTATCTTACAGTAGGGCAGACTGTTTATGAACTGAACTTTGCCATTTACTGTTACATTGCAGTGTTACTTTTCACATATACCATCTCTGAAACAGTTATACAGGTGAGAGTGAAGCCATGTTAATGTGTAGTTGTGTTAATTTTGCGAACTTCTCCAATACTTTATATTCTGATCTTATGTTGACTGTGGTTATTAATTATGACATGTTGATTATTTGTCACTCTGTATACACTTATCTACGTATTTCGTTATATTACTGTGCACTAGTGATCGTAAAATGATGTTTATTTTTTCAGTGCAGTTTCATCTTCTGAAACAGTGCTGTCTACCACAGATTAAGCAAAAGGGCTTTTGGAAATGCATAGTTATGTGGTAAGCATCGTTTTTATTTATTCCACAACAAATTATTGGAATTTGTTTGCCCACCAGCTCCATTTCAACTACTGTTGCAAGCATTTAGAACAACCAGCACTTGTCATATTTAGTCAATATGCTACCGTGCTCTTATATGTTTTATTATAATTAAGTTGACGTTGGGTATCCCTGACAGTCGGTTACCAACCCAACGACTGCAGCTCAGCAAATCTACAACCGTTTGCAAATTCTGACTAGGGCCTGGTGATCGACAGACCCAGGATATTTTGCCAGAACATTTGTAATCTGTAGTTCGGCATCACATATGACTTACACATTAATGGAATGTGCTGTGTGTTTTATGTGTCGGTAAATGTGCTCGTGGATTGGGGAGGGGGGGCGATTCTTCCAGATATTTTTGTGTATGAAAAAGCGCTACCTGGATTACACCTGCTGGTCACATGCGAAGGAATTTCAGCAGAAACCAGACGTTCTCTTTCCACCCAATTTTCATACATGCAGCAGAATACGTAACCCGTGTCTCTTTGACCATCTCCTCCCTTGTTTTTGGGCAAAACTCCCACTTTTAGCTTGATCCTCCCATGAATACATATGTATGAGTAGGAAAACGTAACTTGCCATTCTGCCATCCTCTGGCATGCAGATTGCGGTTTGAGGCATGTCCGCTATGTTCGTACATAACATGCCATGTTTTTATACGCATGTTTAAATGAAATTCCGTCCGAGACGTACGCAGTCATATTACCTCATTCTTCCAGGGGTGCTGCACGTTAGCTGATCTTACACTGTGATCTCCAAGTAATAGGGAGCAAAATAGTGTCGGTGAAGAGAAGCATTACAATGTATCTCTACTGTGTGGGTTTGTTTTTACTTCATCTACCCCGCAGAATCAACACAACTCAAGAGGGCTTTATCGCCAAACCAACCAGAAACAGATACACAGTCACATGACATAACGTTCCAGACAGTGTGACACACAAAGAAAGTGGCAAGGGGGGGGGGGGGGGGTTCTACAGTGAGAAATAGGGGGCTGGACACAAAGCTTCATATATACAGTGCAATGTGAATGTAAATAAATACAGTAGAATTAAAGGAAGCAATAATCATAGAGAATTGAATAAATTATACAGTGCCAATGAGGGGGGGGAGATGACCAGCAGGGTATTTAATGTCCTGACCTCCTTGGGTCAGGTTCCTGAACCTGCCAGAACTGGATCAGATCCTCCTGTCTTGCATTTTAAGCCTTTATGCAGGTGCAGGTTTAGGCGGCCTTTGACAAACCGGAGCTAAGGCCTGGCCACAGGCAGGAAGCCTAAACCGGCCGCCTGCGAGTTGCCTTGAGTCGTCACCCAGGTGCCACCATACTGACATTGTGTCTGTGCCCCGAACTAAAAATACAGCTGATGCAGACCACCTGCACCACTAAGCTAAAAATAGGATTATTAAATACTACATCACTAACGACTAAGGCACTTATTCTAAATGAAATAATTTCTGACCACGTCCTAAACCTGCTCTGTCTAACAGAGACATGGGTAAAACCTAATGAGTACTTAGCCTTAAATGAGGCGACACCTCCGGGATATATAGTTATGAGCACAGACCCCGACTCCATGGTAAAGGGGGAGGCAGTGAAGCAATTTATGAAAAAACACCACCAATAATGCAGAAGTGGGATTTAAATTTAAATCATTCGAATTATTGTTCCTCAAAATCTCAAGCATCTGTTCAAAATCTAAAACTCTGTCTCTCCCCCTCATTATAATGTATCGTCCAATGGGTCCTTATTCAGAATTCTGAGCTGAATTTGCTGAATTCCTTTCAGACCTGGTTACTTCAACTGAGAGAGCAATAATTGTGGGGGGATTTTAATATTCATGTAGACAACGAACATGATCCCCTGACAATAGCCTTTGCAAATATACTAGACTCTATGGGTTTCACTCAAAAGAAGAATGTTTAATGTGTATCAAAAAGTGGATGTCAGACATCTTCCTCCAGCTGAACCTAGACAAGACTGAGGTTCTTCTTACTGGCACTAAAGCCACCAGAAGTAAACTATCGGACATCACAGTCAATCTGGAGGGACTATCTATTACACCAAGTACTGTTGTTAAAAACCTTGGTGTTATTCTAGACTCTGATCTTTTGTTTGATGTACATGCTTCTAACATTAGCCGTACCGCCTACTTTCACCTGCGTAATATTGCCAAGTTAAGAAACAATCTCTCCTTTCAAGATGCAGAGAAATTGGTTCATGCGTTTATTCCCTCCAGGCTTGATTACTGTAATGTCTGATTCTCTGGCTGTCCAAATAGATCATTAAATAAACTCCAGCTAGTCCAGAATGCAGCAGACAGAGTCCTCACCAAAACTAAAAAATATGATCATATTATCCCAATTTTATCTTCACTGCACTTGCTGCCAGTTAGATTTCATGTTGACTACAAAACACTGCTCTTAACCTATAAAGCTGTAAATGGTCTTGCACCGCAGTATGTGAGTGACCTCATTTGCAACTGCATTCAGAATCGTACGCTTAGATCACAAGATGCAGATCTTCTATCCATACCCAGAATAAAGAATGTTACCTTTGGGGGAAGAGCATTAGCTCATAAAGCACCACAGCTATGGAATAAACTTCCTATTAGTGTTCGGAACTCAGACATAATCTTTAGCCAGGACTGATCAGCTTTCTGTTTAATTTCCAAGAACTGTGGTGAAATTTATAGTTACTTAAAGAATCTTAACTTACAGGATTTACCTGTTTTTAGTCCTCTGTGCTTAGATGGTATCGCAGCATTCATGCATCAGCACAGAGCAAGTACTCACACGCAAACCCCAGACAGCCCTGTCACCTGTTAGATAGAAGTCAGGTAAGTGAAACGTACATTTGGATGAATGTCAAAAAAATCATACAACACAAACATTTTTATAAATATACATTTCTTTAGTTCAATTTGCATTTGTTCCAAAGCTTAACTCAAA
This sequence comes from Brienomyrus brachyistius, assembly GCF_023856365.1. Classification (NCBI taxonomy): domain Eukaryota; kingdom Metazoa; phylum Chordata; class Actinopteri; order Osteoglossiformes; family Mormyridae; genus Brienomyrus; species Brienomyrus brachyistius. Next base: position 48,240 of record NW_026042333.1, read on the forward strand.
GGCATCTTAAGTTTAATTCTATTGGGTGTCGCGTTTGAGGGGGTGGAGCACAGACGACTCCGAGCCCAGAGCTGAGGTCCAGCACAAATTAATCACTGCATATAGGCAGAGAAAATGGCAGGTTGTGTGTGCATCAGTACAATGAAACACTGCATACGGGCAGAGAAAATGGCAGGTTGTGTGTGCATCAGTACAATGAAACACTGCATACGGGCAGAGAAAATGGCAGGTTGTGTGTGCATCAGTACAATGAAACACTGCATACGGGCAGAGAAAATGGCAGGTTGTGTGTGCATCAGTACAATGAAACACTGCATACGGGCAGAGAAAATGGCAGGTTGTGTGTGCATCAGTACAATGAAACACTGCATACGGGCAGAGAAAATGGCAGGTTGTGTGTGCATCAGTACAATGAAACACTGCATACGGGCAGAGAAAATGGCAGGTTGTGTGTGCATCAGTACAATGAAACACTGCATATGGGCAGAGAAAATGGCAGGTTGTGTGTGCATCAGTACGTGCCTTGACACATAAGGTAGATGTTTTTTGTTTGCCCCCCCAGGAGCAAACAAATATTCTGCCTATGGGCTCATCATGCAGCACTATAATCAGACTGAGTCACCACTGTCTCCATTGTTGGAGTCCCCCCCAGGAATAGAATAAACATCGCCATCACTACGACGAAAACCATTTACACAGACCCTGAAGGTGCTATCGGTCAGCTGCTACATGAGATCAAAGTGTCTAAGAAACAGACTATAGTGAGGTCTGTTGAAAGGGGAGGGAAGTGTTAAATATTAACTAATGATTTACAACACCACATTTAGACATTTAGAAGCCTGTAGTTAATGATGAACAGATCATTCGCATATTGTTAATAAGATATTTATAAGCATGTAGTTAAGGGTTCACTAATCATTTGTAAAAACCTTAAACATTTATAAATGATTTAAAGGGTAAATGATCATAAACACATCATTCCTAAATGATTACTAATCCTGTAGTCAATGATGAAGAAATCATTTACAAATTCTTAAGACATTTATTAATTTATGTGAAACATTTGCATGTGATGAATTGCTGATGTTTTAGATTTGGGTTTTTAAATGACTCGTATAATAAATTGTTACCCTGAAGTGTTTTCCACCAATGACGCCATAGCCCACTAGGCTCCGCCCAGTGTACCAATAAATTTGTGACCCGTGCTGACAAAATGAGTCGGAATGCGCACAGACTAATTATGAGTCAAAAATGTTAATTTTCGTCAAAATTGAGTCCATTAAGTCATCACCTATCGATCCCAATAATCAAAATAGCAAATAAATACATTGAACCATCATAATTTAAATGTTTTGTATGGGCTTTGTCTTCAGAAATTAGTCCTTTATCTTAAATTTTCTTGTTTTTCTCCACTCACTCGCTGCATGACTGGGAATCTCCCCACTGATTGTTTGGTTTCACCGTGAAGCGAGACTCGCTTGCTTTCTAAAAATTTGCATAGAATTTCCAATGACATCACTCTGAACCAATAGAACTCGATTTTATAAAGCCCTGTTGATGTAAACAACTTCTAACGGATGTAACTCGGTCATATTTTGTCCGATTCCAAAAAAACCATGTATTAATTTGAAGGTTTTAAAAAGGAGAATCTAATAATAACTACAACTGCATGTATAATTTTAACCACAAAAATATTTGTTGATGCATTATGGGAAAATTATGGGAGTTAAGGTCTGTTAAACTTGGCTTAAAAACTGAAATAAATAAACAAACACAGATTTCAAAGTACCTTTTCTTGAAAATGGTTCAGTGAATGTTAAGCAAATTGTGTATTGGTAATAGCTTGGGACCTTGCCTTTTAGAGGGTATAAGGCTTGTTCATACACTATGGGAAAATTCTGGGATGTGTCCTGTCAAACTTGGCTCATATAAGCAAATTCACGTAGAACCATAGTTTTCGAAGTGCAATCACTAGAAAATGGTACAATTGACTAAATTTTGTCTGGAAATTGCTTAGAACTTTAACGCTCAGATAGTATATAACTTGTTTTTTGCATTATGGGAAAAGAAGAACATTTTATTTTAGTGCATCCTGCACTTCATAGATATGACAGTAAATCTTGAGCCATTTTCTATGCGCGATCGCTTAGAGTATTATTTCCCATTTGATATCGTAATGTTACGTAAAGCGCGCGTGATTTGACCGTAGTCGTTAAGATGTAACTACTTGTATGCATAAATTAGGATATATAACAACAACTGCACTGTAACCCTGAAATGAGAATTGCCACAGTATTATATATTCATGAACTAAGGTGCGGCCACCATTACCTGTGCGACTATATAAAATGCTCCTATACTTTCATTTTCGCATTTGTCTGTAAAACTGCAGCTTTCGAGGGTCGTTTGGAAAAGGTGAGCTTGTTAAAGAAATTGACTTATACACCGTATAAACTGTAGGCTAGTAAACCCCATAACTCGTTAATTTTGTCATTCTGTAATTTTTTTCTAATTTTTTAAGCTCTCTTCTGGAACTGTCAGTGATGTTCTCTAATCATTTTATATCTAAGGAACTTATGTAGATGTGCAGAAGGATTTCAAAATCTGTATTAATAATGGCAGTAATTCTAGCAATTGTATATTAATATTGTTAAATTCCAGATGTACTTATATTTTACCTTTAACCTCCGTTACCCGTGTGACTATATCCAATGCTTTTGAACTTTTACTTCCACAACTGTTTGTAAAAACTGCGGCGGTCGAATGTGGTTTGGAGAAGCCGAGTTTTTTTATACAAATATTTGCATATTTCAGTACCGTGCAAAATGTAAGAAATCCAATATAACTAGTTCGTTTAGTGGTTTTGTGTCCAGCTGATCCATGTTTTGTTGAAACGTCTTTGGCTGGAATTGGTCTTTACGCTTGTTCACCGACCGCGACATTCCTGGGGAATTCATAAAGATTTTGAAATCTTTCTACAAATCTGTATTAATATATTAACTCTTTCTAGCAATTTTTCATTGTAAAGTAGGAAAACAGACGTTGCAATTACGCCATTACCCCGGAGCCCTGTTATAATTCACGCAAATCAGTTTATTTTAAAAGATCAGATACAATATAGAAGAATCTATTTGACTGTAGTTTTACTTTTAAGCGATGTAATTGTTTTATGTTTATATTAGGCTATAGCACAGCATTTTAAGTCAACAACTGTACGGTAACCCTGAAATGACAATTGCTGCAATATTAAATATTCATGAACAGTTGTGTGGCTACCATTACCTGTGCGACTATATAAAATGTTTTGAACTGGAAAAGGTGAATTTCTTAAACAAATAGACCTATATACCGTGCAAATTGTAGCTAGTAAACCCCATATTTCGTATTCTTTTTTTTTTTTTTTTTTTGAGGCGTTTTTTTGGCGGAACTGTTTGATTCAGTTGTTGAATCACGTTATACCCACGGAACTCATTTAGAATAGTGATGTGTCGGTCGCGAACGAAACGGCTCTCGGAGCCGGCTCCTGCCTGTGAGCCGGAGTCAGAGCCGCTTTTTTAGTTCTATTTTTTTTTTCAAGCTGCACGGATTGGTCAACCACACGATGCGCGTCTGCTCTGAGCAGGACGGGGAGCGCGGTGATGCAGGGTGCGTTCGACTTGGGCTTTAAGTTTTATAGGCCATAAGGTGAACCTAGAAAAAGTGTCTAGAAATCACTTTTCGTTCCCACGTCTGGGCACTACGTTTTTAATGAATTTCTGGATAGACAACAGTCTTATGGCTTCTATGTTAAAAGTTCTCCACAAGAAATACTGCAGTTTTTGTCAGGATGCAAAAATGTGTATAATTAGGATTTACAAAAAACGAAAATCTCATGCTGCTAGTTTGGCCTGTAACTTTATTAATACGCATTTAATCAAAACGAAATATATGTCAAATCCACATTTATACATGTAGCTACATATCTGAGACAAGTATTGGTGCATTAATAAACTCAATTTTGAAGGAAGACCATGAAATAATGCAATTTGTTTTTTATAACGCACTTCAACTTCACCGATTGGCACCAAATAAAACTGAAGAACAAATTGAAACTTAAACATTTTTGTTATGTTTTATTCATCAAAATGTTCAGTAGGCACTTAGGAATCACACAAAATTAAAGATAAAAACAGTTTTTGGTCCAAGTTGGCTAAAATGACTTGAAATGCTGGACTGCTGCACTAATTTTTCAATAACGACAAATATTAAACATTTTACAGCAGCTTCATTACAGCTCAAATCCAAGTAACCTGTGACACAGATCACCTTTACTCATCACTACTATCCTTATCACTTTTATCAGAACCATCTTCACATGTAGCTCTTTCCTGTGTTTCCTGGAAAACATTTGTACAATTGAGACAGCGGCATAAATCTGTACAGGACAGATTTGCAGACATACAGGAACATCTTCCAGTCTCACATTTGCTTGCAACTGCAGTGGACAACCTGCAAGACACTATCAGGGGCTGGATTTCTAGTCATCCACGTCACTGTTAACTCCCCATCCTCGAGGTGCCATCCATTGCCAACAGGTGAAGGGGCACACATTTTACCTTTCAGAGAATGTCTCATTATGGCTGCTTGGTAGTTTGCCCTTTTGCAGTGTTGGTACAAAGCATCACTTGTCGGAGGCATGGATCGTTCTGGCAAAGCTGATGATGCCATGCAGAATGCTTTGTATCGTGCATCGTTCAGACTTTTAGCACATGATTGGCCATATAGGTGACAGACATATTTGCAAAGCACTTCAAAGGTAGACTGGTCCAAATTAAAACTGCTACCCAGATTTATAAATGCAGTCAGGTATTCCTCTTTCTCGCAAGCAACAGAAAATGACTTTTTTTCCCCCTTGCCATAAAAGGCACTTGTAGAGTCACAGCCTGAGAAGGTATGGATCCAAATAAGTGCCAAACATACACTGTTGCCGAGAGCTGATGACACCTTACATAAGTCAATGATCCTCGTTTTGTTGCCAACCCTAGTGAAAAAATACAATCTGCATGGTGAATCTGGCTGCAGACTTAATGCAATCACTGCCACATCAGTATCAGGGCTCTTGATGACTACAGTTTGGTGTTCCTGTGCAGCATGTTTTGCATGAAAAAAACAACCTGGTGTCACATTCCTCATGATCACATGTCAGATTTTCAACAGCACTGACAGTTTGTAAACCCTCTGTTACAGCCATGCAGTGACACAGGTCTCCATGTGTTATGTATAAATGTAAGTCCTTACCTAAAATGGTAAGATCAGCGTCTCGCCACATTACATAGAAGAATTCTGCCAGTGCTTCTTTGTTTGTCCCATCCGACAGAAACTTCTTCCATTGTGTTGGTGTCTTTTGATCCCGCCCATAAATTTTTACCTGTTGTGTGCCACCAACAGCTCTGCGTGATCGTTCTACATTTTTAATACTAATTTCTGGATACTTGTCTATCACAAAATCTATCCGTGTACAGTTGTGTTTGAGAGCAAGCTTGACTAAGTACTGTAGAATAGTGTCAGCAAGCTCCCCGAAGGTACTTGGTATGGACTGAATGGCTTGAATGACTGCCATGCCATCAAAAAGTATAGCTCCATTTACTGGTACTCTGTCAACTAAACAGTCTCCACCTTTGGTTTCCAGAACATCCATGAGAGCTGATTTGTTTGTTTTTGCAAGAGAACCATCAGCACTTGATAAAGGATATGACACAGTTCCCAAGGAGTAGGAGAGAATTTCCCTCAAGTCTATCTTTCTTCTTTGACCTATGACGAGCAGTCTGGAGAAAAGCTTCTTGTCTGCACGTAGAATTACTTCCTTGCCTGCTGCAGATTTCTTCTTTGTCTTGGCTTGATCACTGAATGTCTTTAGTTTTAGTTTTTTGATGGGGGCAAATATGTCAACTGATGGTGATAGCAGTCTTTGGTCCATAAATTCCTGAACAGCATTTTCCCCCTTTTCTGAAGCTGTGAGCAAATCCATCATAATTTCTTTAGCTGCAACTATTCCAGAGCTAAGACACACAATGCCATCTTGGTGTGAGTCAAAAGGATTCAGCATGGAATCTAGTAGACTTTGTCAAGAACCTGGTGTACTGTCTGTAACAGGACTTGTGATGTCGTACTTCCAGAGACACACGGTCTTTGTCTTTAATATGCACAAGAATGCTAGTGTCTTCCTTCATCTCAGCTGCTTTGAGCAACTGGCCTGTAATAAATATGTATTTAAAAAAAACATAACAGTTCTCACTGTTCATGCATATGTGTATGCAAAAACTGACTGCACTATAAACATTATAATGTACATGTAATGTAAATATTGATGTATTTGAAAGTTAGTTATGGTTCTCAGCATATGGCATATAACTTTAAGTTCAAACGTGTGCTTTATACCTGCCGACAGTGTCTCCGCTTGTGAAAGATTGTCCTTCTGGCGTTTGCCTGCCACAGTGATGTACTTGTCCGTTTTCTTGCAAATTATGCACAAAGCAGGAAGTACAGGACCCGAACAAGCTATCGGCAGTCCGGTACTGGACCTAAGTTTTTTTGTTGGGCAATACGTTGACGAAATACTATTTCCCGATGACACAGACTGGTCTGTGTTATGATCATCACCAGCTTCAGGGCGCCGTGAAACTCGTTTCTCGGCCGCATCCAAGCGCTTTTTGTCAATAAAACGCCGGTAGCAAGTGGAGTGAAACCCTGCGTCTTCGGGCACACGGTCAAACTCGATTTCTAGACAATGTTTGTATGTTTCTGCTATTTTCTGACTCTCACCCAGCAAGTCAAGCCACCGTTTGATGCAGTTTCTAAATGTATCCCACCGTGTGCGTGTAAAATCCTTCGTTTCTTCTTTTTTTATGGACGTGAGATGCATATAGCATTGTTTATAAACCCTTTTACTGACTTTTGGTGGAGGTCTGACAATAATTTTATCCTCTTCGCTACTCGATAGTGACAACAAGGGCGTTGCCATCTTGGACCATGTTTACATGTCGTTCCGACGTTATGCCATCTCATTGGTCTAGCGGCAAGCACGTGACGCAAAGCCGCATCTCTCACCTTTAAAAAATGATTACGCGAGGATGGGACTATTACCAACTTTATACACTTGTAAAAAAATAACTGCTGGATTACAGATGGAGAACTTTTATTTTTTCATTCTATACCAATTGATCCTTTTATTGGAATAAAAAGAATGTAGTGCCCCATATATGGGAACGGAATGAAACGAAAAGCTGCTTCACCTTACGGCCTATTATGTCGCCTTGCTCTCGTGAGGTTTTTGTACCATGTGACATGGTCACAGGTGGTGATGTTTTGTCGGACAAAAACAATGTAACCGTGATGCATTGCGTCGGGACCAGAATGCATTGCTTTAAGCCAGCGCTGCAAACGGCTGCGTGAAGTCGAACGCACCCATAGACAAATACAGCAATCGCAGGCACAGAGAAAGAAACAGGAAGGAGACGCGCACGACAAAATGAGTGACTGCAGGAAACGGAGTGAAATTTGGATACATTTCAATTACATTGATAATACAAAGGAATGTAGAGTGTGCAAGGTTAAAATCTCATATCGAACAGGGTCTACAAATAACCTGCACTGGCACCTGAGAACTGTACATCCATCAGTGCAGTGGGAAGAAAAAAGGCAAGCAAGTGAACCTGCTACTAATGAAAGTCACAGTTTGTCTACTGCAACTGTTGAAAGTGCCAGTTTGTCAATGTCTACACCATCATCCAGTACAGCACCACAACCACCTAGACCTACAACCTAGAGCTCTATGAGACAGTTTGTGCAAAAAGCTATGACTCAAGTAAAACAGAAAACAACTGATGAGGAATTGGCTAAAATGATTGCACGTGATTTCCAACCATAGTCATTCATTTCACTAATAATTTTACATTATTTTTCTTAAAATATATATTAAGCACCAAATAAAATCTGAAGAGCCACTTGGGAGCCGAAAGAGCCGGCTCTTTTAAAAGAGCCGGAATTCCCATCACTAATTTAGAAGGATTTTGGAATCTTTAATATGAGACCTTATTACAGTAATTATACAACTAGTAAATCCCAAACGTACTTAAATTTTACATTTTACTTCCGTGATCTGTGTGGTTATATAAAATGCATTTGAAATTCTTTCACTTTCATAATCGTCTATAAAAATGGAGGCGGTCGAAGGTATAGTTTGGACAAAGTGAGTTTGTCCAGCAAATATATGTAAGCTACATCTCAATAGCGTGCAAAATGTAACACACCCCAATAACTGGTTAATTTATTGGTTTCGTGAGAAGTCCTACTAAACAAAGTTTTTTGACACGCATTTGGCTGGAACAGTTTCCAGCAATTTAAAGATCCGGGGCTATAGGTGAAGTTTACCTGGGGTTGATTTTTTCAAGGAACATTGGCATCGGGGCGTAAATATTCGGCTTGGGGTTCATGGGGAACTCATGTACAGTAAATGTGCAGACGGATTTCAGCATCCGTATTCATATAATAACTTATAGGCCCTATTCTAGAAATTAGTTAACTATTAAATATCAACCATATTTATATTTTTCTTTGTAAATAAGCAAAACTGACGTCGTGGAACTCCATTACCCCAGAGCGCAATTATAATGAACACAAATCAGTTTATTTTAATATACAATATATAAAAACAGAATAGTCCATTTGACCTGCCTTTTACTTTAAGCCAACTCCAAAGACACTGTAAAAGATACTGCGTGTTGTAACCACAGTAATCTGCGTGACTATCAGAAAGATCTCTTCATTCCTACAGTCAGTTTCATAATAGCCTGTAAAACTGCAGCTTTCCCGTTCGGTTGGGAAAAACGAGTTTAACAACATATTTCTTGAACAGTGTGGGTCACGGAGCCATGCTGCTTATTAATGAGACTGAGATAATTCTGGTTTCAACCACAAGGTGGCCTTTATTGCACCCGGGTCAGTCGTACTCACAACGCACTCATACTGCCCACCGTGCCCGTTGATGCACACACTCCTAACACGTACGGTGGGCGCACACACACACACACACACACATACACACACCGATTAATATTTAACACTATACTTGACATTGCAATGCATGCGGCCATGGAGAACTATTTACAAGCCTAGCATCAGTCCAACCTGCTGCGCTGCCTGCCGGTACCTCAGCGCTACACTACACTTCATCTCTGGGGTTAACTGTCCCAGAACCTCCACAGAGTCCCTGAAACGCAGGGTTCTCTGCCATTTTGTCTAGCTCACAAGGTGGTGAAGTTGGGGCGAATGCTGCATACCCCCCTTGAAGCTGTGTGCACAACTGGGCAGCCTCTGGGGAGTCATTCACTGTTAAAACCTCCATCACCTTCCAGAAAAGGCCTTGGAGGGTGAAGAACGTCCCAGCCAGAGACTTAGCGGCAGGCAGCTGAGCCTCCAGCTTCCTCTAGGGGGCAGCGGCAGCAAAGCGACCTCCGGGGATACTCAGAGGTGGCTTCGGATGATCACACGAGGGGGAGTGGTACACAAGAGGATCGTACGATCAGGTCATAACACAGAGGTTAGTAATAGTAAGCAATCACTCACTGCACCTCCACACCCGCGCACTGCACTCATTCAGTGCTAAATGATAAGCAATCACACTGACACGGGTGCCACGTATTTGTGCTTCACTAAGCAGAGCAATTGTGGTTTATTGAGCGTGTGTGTCCATGAGAGAACTTGCTGGTTAACATTGTGAGACTGTAAAATATTTTTTTGACCATCTGTTTCAACTTCGCACTGTCATACTTATTTTGTTTCTGACAGGTGTTGCAGGATATTCAGTTCCCCCATGTTCTCTCGTCGAGTGCTGATTAGAAATCATGACGTCATCCGCTACTTTATATTTAGACGGTTTCTAACTAGACCCAGTTATCGCGATTACAGCGAAGGATGTAACAGGATTGTAACAGGCACCATATGAGCAACATCACTAAATATACAAAACGGAAACACAAGGTGGTCGGATGCCAAACTGAAAGGTGACTTACGGCGGGGGAGTTATACAAACTAAGAACATGTGAGGATCGGACAGGGGACACACAAGATACGGGCAAACATACACACCACGATCGAGAAGGCAACTTTAGCCATAACAACAACACAAGGGCTATTTACAATTACACAGACACAGGGTTATATACACGAGCGCTTGCGAGACATGCCGGGATTTGCAGATCTCACCAAAGTACATGCCATGCGTGACAATAATTGTGATATTGCTTAATCTAATTATAACTTCATTGTAGCAACTTACTTACATTTATCAGCTACTGCTGACAACAAAGTCTTTGTGAGCATTCAGACATAATCCAGGACATTGTGATGCATGGTTTTCTATGTTAACACACAGATACAGAAATCAGTTTTACATACATCAAAAATACATTTGTGCATGTATTTGAAGAGGGAACATTGTTACCTTAAGCCTAAAACATTGGTTCACCCTGCTAAAACAGACACACAGTGACTCTGGACCTCAGTACAAAAAAACGTAGTTTATTCACAAGTCATTTATTTATCTGAATGGCTTTCTGCCATCTCACATACTTCTCTGACCAAATATGAGAGGGTAACATTTCCTGAAATGCAGGATATTTCGTGCTGCCATGTTGATACGTGCCACCGTAATGCACACAGGCGGTTGTGTGGTTCGACCGAACACCGGCAAATATTAAATTTGGCAATACAATGTGGAACGTTGTTCTTTATTGAGCAGTACAGTTTGAATTATTCAAGTAGTCACATTTGCATTACATGAAATAATATTTCATAATAATGAACAATGAGAATCACAATGGTATTATGAAATACAATTTAAAGATTATAGGATGTATCTATTAACCCTTCATGTTCACAGAGGCCCCAGCAGGAATCAACTGGTCTGGATCAGCACAAAAATGGACAAGGAGAGAGGAAATAGAGGAGCTGCTTCTGAAATGCGCCCCCCTGTGGGGTGTAACAGAAAGAGCGCTGAGAGGTAACAGTGTTACAGCCCACTAGCATGCATGTCTCTCTGGGTCTATAGTCAGGCCACAACATAAAAGTAAACTGGGCTCCTAGCTAGGGCTGGTCAGTGGGCAGCACTTTAATATGTGTAGCTTCATAAAAAGACCTCGCCATCTTCTGTCTTCACCGTCTTCTTCCACAATCAGTCAGTTCTTTTATACTAGAGCTGAGCAACAGACCATCTCTCCAATACAAAATGGCCACATAACAAAACTAAACAAACAAAAACATATATAAACAGGTAAAAAGGAACATCAGTCAAGTCTAGTTGTGGAGGTTTTTAACGGTGATGCTAAAAGTTTCATATAATATCTAGATTTTAGATGAGATGATTTCCTTAAAAGCTGACTGTAAATAAGTTTGTTTACATCAAGAGCTTCACAGCATATCTGTCACGGGACGCTCGCGACCGCTGGGTGAGCGTGCAGGCAAACGAGTGAGCAGGAACAGGCAAGCAGGCAAAGTATGGGTAAACGGGGGTTTAATAGGGAAATACGGGACACGGACCATTAGACAGCGACTAACATCAATGACAGACAAAGGACTCAGGTAAGACATGGACTGAAATACACAGGACTGATTGAAAATAATCAGACACAGCTGAGTACGATCGGGAAAGAACACGTGGGTAAGCAGGGGGCGTGGCACACATGAGGAGGCGACGAGCAGGTCATGACAATATCAAAGTACATGAAGGCAGAGCAGAAGGCTAAACAGCAGTGTGATGTCGTCCCCATTGTATGAATTATATTTATACCATGAGGGTTTGTTTCCTCTCGCTGCCCACAGTGTCCTGATGAAGAGAGCAGACTCCCCTGTACCCAGCTGTGATTCCCTGAGGAGTGACGAATCAATGGAGCAACCAAGCATATTCAGTGAGGGACCTTTTCCTACTGATCAAAGGTAAATGTGGATTTAAACAAACACTGTTAGTGACATTCAGACTCTCAGTCAAATGGCACAGAGACACATACAAGCTATGAGGAAAAAACATATTTATAATGAATGCACCAATTTTTACCTTTAACAGATTCCATCACCTTGAGCATTTAAACAAAAGTTTTGTCTGTATTCTATATAAATAACATCTGAGGTAAATGGATGAGGATTACTGTAAAACCTGACTTTCTGCGAGCTGGAATTGGAAGTTATTTAATTGCAAAGTGGATTTTAAATTTCAGTCCTCAGCACAGAGCTGGAAATTAACTGGTTTGCCTGTTTCCCTCTGCATGTCCATTAAAGAATGACTCGACAATAGATTGTCGCTTCGTGAGACGGATGTTTCTGTTTTGATAACAAATAATTTCACTCTCATGAATTCATTAGATCAGACTCAGACGAAGGCTTCAGTTTAACATGTTTAATCGAACTGTGTGGCTTAAACAATAAACTACTATCATCAGACAAAAAAGAGAAAGACTATTGGTGTCTTTGCCAAATGTGACGTTTAAATACTTGCTGATTCAGATCATAATTAATGTGACACTGCAGTGGTTCTCATCCCCTGAGTATAAAATAAGATGATTTGTTGATCCCAGGGTTAAATTCTCTTGCGTTCAGTAGCAAAGTGCACAGATACAAACATACAATGTAAAACAAAGACAACCTGCAAAGACAGCAGATATAGTGCAAGTGAGTAAACATTTCTAGAAGTAAACAAAATTTCTGTAGGATAATAAGTTTAAGATGTACACAGTACATAATGGAAAAATCCTGAAAATACAATATTGTTCAATAAATAAATAATATATAGAAATGTATGTTATTTATATAATTAAGAACAGAGAGCAGCTTTTACCACATTAAAAATGGGACGTTAAGGCTGGCTGTGGGGGCTGCACATCGACAGCAGGCATTGTGGTGTCTAACGGCAGCAGGCAGGAAAGATCCCCAGTAGCTTCTTAGCTCACGGTGGGGGAATGAGCCGGTGGCTGAAAGTGCTCCAAGATAGCGCCCCCTGGAGCCTCGGCTGGGTTATGGACCGGGCCAGTGGGGCCAGTGCCCTGGGGCCTCAGGACATTAGTGGCTGTGAGTCGGAACATTTATAGTGCAAGCCATGAAATGCCCCCCCTGTGGGGTGTAAGAGAAAGAGCCCTGAGAGGTAACAGTGTTACAGCCCACTAACATGCATGTCTCTCTGGGTCTATAGTCAGGCCATAACATAAAAGTAAACTGGGCTCCTAGCTAGGGCTGGTCAGTGGGCAGCACTTTAATATGTGTAGCTTCATAAAAAGACCTCGCCATCTTCTGTCTTCACCGTCTTCTTCCACAATCAGCCAGTTCTTTTATACTGGAGCCGAGTAACAGACAATCCCTCCTATACAAAATGGCCACATAACAAAACTAAACAAACAAACAAAAACATATATAAACAGATAAAAGGGAGAGGTCACGTGACGCTCGTCGCTAATGGCTGCCTAACTCTGCTCGTCCGCGCGTCCCATCCACCTATTTGCCCTTTAGTCAGTCCCCTTGCCACTTACCCGTTCGCAATTCTGTACGAATTCGGCGCTCATTCTTTTATTTTTCCTGATGGCTGCTAATCAGCGCAGACCTCGCCCAGTTCTTTCCAGTCCGGAGAAGAAAGTGCCCCGCTCTGATGGAGGCGCTTCTGAAGAGGCCCTTTCCCCTCTTCTGGCACCTTTTCTTGAGGAAATGAAGAACTTCGTTTCCGAACAGGTGAACTCCTTAAATGGCACGCTCCAGCAACACCATTCGGAGCTCCGCGCTGACCTGAACTCGCTGAGGGCGGACTTTAAATCTATTCAAAAAGAAGTCGCCTCTGTGAAGTCTGTGACCGATCGACACTCCAGGGAGCTGGCTGATTTTAATAAGGGCCTACTTTCCCTGGATGTTAAAATCACTGAGATTGAGGACCGCAGCCGTCGCCTTAATCTTAAAGTAGTTGGGATTAAACTAGGGCGCGAAGGGGGCGATATGCGGTCTTTTCTTAACAGCCTCTGGCCAGCTATTTTCCCCCATCTCCCTAATTTCCAGCCAGCCATTGACCATGCCCACAGGCTGCATGGCCGGTCCGATACCTCTTCTCGTCCGCCTCCCATCCTCATGCACTTCATGGACTTCCGTGACCGGCAGGCTGTGGTACGTGAAGCCCGCAAAGTCCAGGACCTCAGTTTTGAAGGTGGGAGAATTTTCTTCTTTCAAGACTTTAGCGCCAAGACGGCTGCAGCCAGGAAGGCGATGAACGCGCCGATCCGGAGAGCGAAGGAGTTGGGTCTTTCTCCTTTCCTGATTTTCCCTGCGCGCCTGAAGCTGTCTTTTGGAAGCCAGCAGGTCATGTCCGCTACTCCGGAGGACGCGAATACCGCCATGGATCATTTTCAGTCTCTTGGGACTCTTCCCGTATAATTATTTCGCTCCCCTTTGGGTTTGCCGTTTTCTTTTTTATATATTATTATTATTCATTTATTTTTACATTTATTTTAATTTTTCTGCGATCGCTGTGGGTCCTGTATATTGTTTTGTTATGGGATGTTTTTGTTTTTGTTTTACTCTGCACTTTTCGCCTGCTTCTATTAGTTTATTAATTGGATGTCTGCTTTAGTGCTATTGCCTGACTACTCCAATTTGCCGTTTTTCCTGTTCTGTACACGGGGCAGCAGCAGTGGCACGGGGTCTGTTTTATCTGTGTCTCTGTTACTCAGAATGGGCTGGGGGACGTGTGCGCGGAGTTAGTCTGTTTTGCGGCTTAGCTTCGGGCGCCACGTGCGCGCAGTTTCTGACTTCGGTCGGAGGGGGCGGGAGGGGGGTTGTTCTGGACCTGGCCGCAGTCCCGATTAGTTTTTTAATGTCTTCTATGTTACTGCTGCGTTGCCTGTCCGGAGCATGGGTCTGGGGGATTTTTGTGTCTGCTTGGGGGGGTGGGAAGGGGTTTTTCCCTGAGACTTACTTCTTGAAGTCACGGTTCATCGACCGGCACATTCAGCTTCTGGTTCATGTCTGGCATATTGAGATTTTGTTAACTTGTTTTTTTTTCCTTGTTTACATCTTACTGTCTGTTTTGTTTTGATCATGGCCAATATAAATATAGATTCCTGGAATGTTAGGGCTCTGAATACTCCCAAAAAACGGTCCAGTGTGACTGATTTTTTGAAGAGGCAGCACGTTGACCTTGCCTTTTTAATTGAGACCCACCTTCTCCAGCGAGATGCACTGCGGGCGGCCTCCAGGTTCTACAGGGTTATCTCCACTTCATCAGCTTCCTCACGTAGATGTGGAGTAGCCATATTAGTCAAGCGGTCCCTTCAGATTCATATTCTTAACTCTGGGGGGGATGCTGACGGCAGGTACTGTTACGCCCTCTCTGACCTGGGGGGTAGGAAGGTCTGCTTTGTTGCCGCATACGCGCCCACTCCCCCACGCGCCTCATTCTTTCGGGATCTTTCTGACCACCTTCTTAAATTTCAGGAATTTGACCTTGTTATTGGAACTGATGCTAACGCTGTCCACAACCCTGTCCTTGATAAATCTCCCTCTCTCGTGGGTAGCCGGGTGCCTCCCTCCACACGTTCCCTGTGTAAATTCGTGGAGGACTTGAATTTGGTCGATTCATTCCGCCTAATTAACCCCTCCGCCAGAGAATTTTCCTTCTTCTCACCTCGCTTCAAATCCCAGTCTCGCATAGACTATATCTTTGTTTCTCGCTCTCTTGCCTCTGCTGTTTCTAATGCTTCTCTGATTTCTTCCTCTTTGTCTGACCACAAGTGTGCTCTCCTCCACTTAGCTGTACCTACTCTTTCTCCTCGGGCCCCAAGATGGAGGCTCAACACTTCTTTGCTTCAAAACTCTAAATATATAGCCTATCTGACTCCTAGACTTGAAGAATTTATTTCAATTAATACAGGCTCAACTGATGACCCAGTCTACTGCTGGATGGCAATAAAGGGCTTTCTCCGCGATGCCACGGTTGCTTTTGCCAGTGGCCTGGCTCGCGAACGTCACCGGAAGATCTGTGATCTCGAAAGGCGGCTAGCTCACTTAGAGAGTGCTCGTCCTGTAGTGGTTGATCCGGATCATGAGACCCTCATTTTAAACACCAGGGCGGAGCTAAATGTCCTTCTGTCACACCGCGCTGAGTTTATGGTTCATCGCACTAGGTCACGATATTATGTCTCAGGTGCTAGGCCCAGTAAGTTGTTGGCTCTCAGGCTCCGGCAATGTGACTCTTTCTCCTCAATTTCTTCTGTTAGAACCAAGGACGGAGCTCTCACCACTGACCCACAGGAAATTAACAGTAGCTTTTTTCAATTTTACTCAGATCTATTCTCCTCTCCCACTGTCTTTCCACCCTCTGACCCTGATTCGTTTCTTGACTCTGTACCACTTCCTTGTCTCTCAGGCCCAGAAGCCTCTATGCTCGAGGCTCCCCTTTCAATGTCAGAACTTAAAGAGGCTCTGGACTCCATGAGCCCTGGGAAGTCTCCAGGGCCCGATGGCCTCCCTCCGGAACTCCTTTCTGCCTTCTGGAAGCAGCTCTCTATTCCGCTCTTCCACATGCTGAATTCTGCCATTTCTGCCTCCCATCTCCATCCTTCTCTTAATCAGTCCTTGATGACTTTGTTGCTCAAACAAGGTAAGGACCCTACAGATTGCTCCAGCTATCGCCCGTTGTCCCTTATGAATTCAGACATCAAACTGCTTGCCAAGGTGCTTGCCCGTCGACTGCAGGCAGTGATTTCCAAATTGATTCACCCAGACCAAACTGGTTTTATTAAATCCCGTCACGCGGCCGACAACATCCGTCGCCTCCTCCATGTACTTCACACTGCTCCTTCCTTTCCCTTCCCTGCCGCCCTTCTCTCTTTAGACGCAGAGAAGGCTTTCGATAGGATGAATTGGTCTTTTTTGTGGAGGGTCCTGCATAGAATGGGTTTTGGCTCTTATTTTACCAACCTAGTCCAGACCCTTTACTCCTCCCCCTCTTCTGTCCTTTTGACTAATGCTAACATTTCTCCTCCTTTTCGGCTTCTTCAGGGGGCCAGGCAGGGCTGTCCCCTCTCCCCCCTACTCTTTAATCTGTCGTTGGAGCCTCTGGCTGCCGCTCTCCGTCACTCAGATGTTATTTCCCCTATCCTAGTGAAAGGTGTCCCTCAGACAGTTTCTTTATATGCTGATGATCTGCTTCTTTACCTCGGCAATGCTCCTGTGGATCTCCCTCATGTCCTTAGCCTGTTTCAGTCATACGAATCCCTGTCTGGCTATAGGATTAACTGGGCAAAATCCTCTCTCCTTCCGTTGAATCCTGCCTGCCGCTCCTCTTCACTTCCTCCTTCTATTCCTCAGGCAGGGTCTTTCAGATACCTGGGGTTGGACATTTACCCATCAGTTGCAGAGCTCACAGCTGCTGGCTTCCGCCGCACTCTCGAGGGCATTAAAGCCTCGATCTCCTCGTGGTCTTCTCTTCCCCTCTCATTTCGGGCTAGGCTGGCTGTTATTAAGATGAACGTGCTCCCTAGAATTAATTTTATGAGTTCCATGCTTCCCCTCTCCCCTCCACCTGGGTACTGGGCCTCAGTTAAGTCTACTATTTCTACTTTTCTTTGGGATGGCAAGAGACCCTCCGTCAGACACTCTACCCTAATCCGTGACCGGTTGGATGGAGGCGTCTCTCTACCGGACTTCGAAATTTACCACCTTGCTTTTACTCTAAGGCCAGTTTGGAGCTGGATCAGTCCTCCCCAGCATCCCCCTGCCTGGCTTCCTATCGAAGCAGAATATGTTCTCCCCCATCGTCTAGCCTCGCTCCCTTTCCTCCCTGTTAAATTTAAATCCATCTCTGCCTCAGTCGGTCCGATTATCTGTCAGGCCCTTCGCACATGGAGAAGGGTTGAGAAATTGTTGGGCCCCTTCCCAAAATGGCACCCCAGTGTTCCGTTGCTCCATAATCCTGTCCTGAACATTGGAGGCCGCCCCATCTCTTCCTCGCCGTGGTCTCAGTCAGGTATCTCCACCCTGGGTGATATTTTTGATAGCTCGGGTCTCAAATTGTTCCAGTCTCTTAAGGTCACATTTAATCTTCCCTCTTCTTCATATTTTTTCTACCTCCAGCTGAGGTCCATGCTTAGGGCCTGTAATATCTCCTTTTCCTCACCTCTTCCGTTTCACCCGCTGTGCAGATTTGCTCTGTCCCTTTCTCCTGTTTCTAAGCCCGTGTCCAGTCTCTATTCCCTCCTCCGCAAATCCTCTCATAAACCTCTCCCCATAATTGCTGTCTGGCAGGGGGAGCTCTCTCCCACCCCCGTCTTATCTTGGAGTGTTATTTTTCATAATATTAAAAATTGTTCTAAAAATCCCAATCACCAGCAAACACAATTTAAGTTTGTTCACAGATTATACCCCACTCCCAGGAAACGCCATCTCATGGGCTTAGAGCCTGACCCCTTGTGTCATCTTTGTCCCCTCCAGGTCCCTGGTACCTTTCTCCATATGTTCTGGGACTGTCCTCCAGTGGCTGCTCTTTGGGATTACGTGGCCAGATCTCTCTCTTCAGTTCTTTCCTCTCCCATCCCCCTGTCTCCCATGGTCCTTCTTCTCCTGGACTTCTCTTCTCTCTCTCTCTCTCTCGCTTCCAGCAGAGGCTTCTGATGTCTGCCTCCTTAGCGGCCAAGTTGTTATTAGCCTCTCGTTGGAAGTCTCCTGATCGTGCCATTCCTTCTGTCTGGAAGTCCACCTTTCTTGATCTGCTTCTGCTGGAACTCTCTGC
This sequence comes from Brienomyrus brachyistius, assembly GCF_023856365.1. NCBI lineage: Eukaryota > Metazoa > Chordata > Actinopteri > Osteoglossiformes > Mormyridae > Brienomyrus > Brienomyrus brachyistius. The sequence continues at coordinate 67,030 of NW_026042333.1, forward strand.
AGCCCGGATTAACAACTCGTCTGGTTCTACAATCCAGAGCTGGGTCCATGACGTGCAGCTGGTCAAAGATTGGTTGCAGGTCATGTCCTGAGGCCATATTCCTTGTTTTTTGTTTTGATTTTACTTTCCTAATTCTAACATTTTTCAGTGGTATAAGTGTGTTATTTCTTTTATCCTCAATTTTTAGCTGTGCTCTCCGTGGCTGGGTGTGCCGGTGACCTTTATTGGTTTTTTGTTTCTTTATATTTGAACTGCTGTCTCAGGGTGTATTGGGGGTGGGGTGGGGGTGGAGTATGTTCTGTTTTGTTCCATTTTGTTCTTTGTTATAAAAATCTCTAATAAAAATTTGGTCACAAAAAAAAAAAAAACTCCACACACATGTGACCCAGGCGGAGACTCGAACCCGGGTCCCAGAGGTGTGAGGCAACAGTGCTAACCACTGCACCACCATGCTGCCCTACATGTACTATATTATTATTATTATTTTTATTCTATTCACCTCCTTTTGTTTTATCTGCAGTGCAATATTAACCACTAGAGGTCACTGAAATACCATGACATTTCTATATTGATTAATTCTATGAAATTTATCTTACAGTAGAGCACTGTTTATGAACTGAACTTTGCCATTTACTGTTACATTGCAATGTTACTTTTCACATATACCATCTCTGAAACATTTATACAGGTGAGAGTGAAGCCATGTTAATATGTTGTTGTGTTAATTTTGTGAACTTCTCCAATACTTTATATTCTGATCTTATGTTGACTGTGGTTATTAATTATGACATGTTGATTATTTGTCACTCTGTATACACTTATCTGTGTATTTCGTTATATTACCGTGCACTAGTGATCGTAAAATGATTTTTATTTTTTCAGTGCAGTTTCATCTTCTGAAACAGTGCTGTCTACTACAGATTAAGCGAAAGGTCCTTTGGAAATGCATAGTTATGTGCTAAGCATCGTCTTTATTTATTCCACAACAAATTATTGGATTTTTTTGCCCACCAGCTCCATTTCAACTACTGTTCAGAACAAGCAGCACTCGTCATATTTAGTAATGGTAAATGGTAAATGGACTGCATTTATATAGCGCTTTTCTACTTCTACGAGTACTCAAAGCGCTTTACATTTCATGCCTCACATTCACCCATCCACACACCGGTGGCAGAGGCTGCCATGCAAGGTGCCAACCTGCTCACCGGGAGCAATTTGGGGTTCAGTGTCTTGCTCAAGGACACTTTGATGGGGTCAGGAGGAACCAGGGCTCGAACCTGCAACCCTCCAGTTGCCGAACGAAAGCACTACCTCCTGTGCCACCATCTTCCCCATATTTAGTCAATATGTTACCGTGCTCTTGTATGTTTTAGTATAATTAAGTTGACGTTGGGCATCCCTAACAGTCGGTTACCAACCCAACGACTGCAGCTCAGCAAAACTACAACCGTTTGCAAATTCTGACTAGGGCCCTGGTCATCGACAGACCCAGGATATTTTGCCAGAACGTTTGTAATCTGTAGTTCGGCATCACATATGACTTACACATTAATGGAATGTGCTGTGTATTTTATATGTCGGTAAATGTGCTCGTGGATTGGGGAGGGGGGGCGATTCTTCCAGATATTTTTGTGTATGAAAAAGCACTACCTGGATTACACCTGCTGGTCACATGCAAAGGAATTTCAGCAGAAACCAGACTTTATCTTTCCACCAAATTTTCATACATGCAGCAGAATCCGTAACCCGTGTCTCTTTGACCATCTCCTCCCTTCTGTTTGGGCAAAACTCCCACTTTTAGCTTGATCCTCCCATAAATACATGTGCATGAGTAGGAAAACGCAACTTGTCATTCTGCAGTCCTCTGGCATGCAGATTGCGGTTTGAGGTACAAACATACCTCACATGCACAACATGCCATGTTTTTATACGCATGTTTAAATGAAATTCCGTCCGAGACGTACGCAGTCATATTACCGCATTCTTCCAGGGGTGCTGCACGTTAGCTGATCTCACACTGTGATCTCCAAGTAATAGGGAGCAAAATAGTGTCAGTGAAGAGAAGCATTACAATGTATCTCTACTGTGTGGGTTTGTTTTTACTTCATCTACCCCGCAGAATCAACACAACTCAAGAGGGCTTTATTGCCAGACCAACCAGAAACAGATATACAGTCACATGACATAACGTTCCAGACAGTGTGACACACAAAGAAAGTGGCAAGGGGGGGGGGGGGGGGGGTTCCACAGTGAGAAATAGGGGGCTGGACACAAAGCTTCATATATACAGTGCAATGTGAATGTAAACAAATACAGTAGAATTAAGGGAAGCAACAATTATAGTAGATTGAATAAATATTACAGTGCCTATGGGGGGAGGCGGGCGTAGATGACCAGCAGGGTATTTAATGTCCTGACCTCCTCGGGTCAGGTTCCTGAACCTGCCAGAACTGGATCAGATCCACCTGTCTTGCACTTTAAGGTTTTTTTGTGAAATCTGATTCACAGAATAGGGGGCGTTCCAAACTTTTTAAATTGCATTTATATTTATCTTTCTGCTCGAACTTCTAATCTGGAGAGACCGACAATCGATTAGACTTTTAAACTTTCTGCGCAGGATTATCAAGCTTATTACGCTCCTTCAACCCGGACGCGCTGGCTTTACAGCAGCTCATCTTCATATCCCCCAATACCGCTAGAACCAACTCTTCAGCGAAACTGCACAAGAAACAGCGTGAGATTTTATTCTAAGATGGCTAGTGGTGTTGATGTGTTTTGTACTGAGTGTAGAATGTTTAGCCTTAGTTCATCCGTCAGCAATGATAGCTTAAATAGTGATTAACTTTATCTGTAGGAAGTGTAAGGCAGTAGAAGCCTGGGTAGTATGAGTACGTAACCTTAAATGAGGCGACACCTCCGGGATATATAGTTATGAGCACAGACCCCCGACTCCATGGTAAAGGGGGAAGCATTGAAGCAATTTATGAAAAAACACCACCAATAATGCAGAAGTCGGGATTTAAATTTACATTATTCGAATTAAGACACACATTCGACAATCATTTTTTTAACAAAAGGTTGAACTTTACACATTACATTGCATACCATTTTGGCACCCCTCAAATTAACAATATTTCGTTTTTACTTAGTGATTCATTTATAATGCGTATATCGCACTAATGTCATGCCAGGGTCCTTTTACCGATATACGTAAATCAATTTATCTTTTAGCTCTAACTTTTTCAACTGAATAAGGTTACACGTCAACTGTATCTATTTATTATATCAAATATAACCGCTTGAATGTGATACGTAAACATACGAAAGTCGTTTATTTTTTGTAAAGGTAGCAAACATTTTTGCATTTGCCACTTTTTCATCATTTACTGCAATTTTCTGACATTTAGCTAGAAGTCAATGGTGTTGTGGATCATCAGGTTTTTTTGCTGTGTAGATTATTTTCAAAATTGTTTATCATATGTAAATATAAATGGTATGTCTATGTATGAATATTGAATGTAAATGTTAAATGTAAATATAAATGTTTAATATGAAACTTAAATATAAATGTTAAATGTCAAATATATATGTTAAATGTTAAATCTTAAAGCTAAATGTTAAATATAAATGTTAAACGTAGACACTAAATGTTGAGAACGTGTGCAAATTAACCACGCCCATCTGCGTGAAAATGGGCGGTACCGACGAGAGCGCGCTAAGTGGTTGCAGGTTAGAGCTGATGCAGGACAACATGGCGAATTCCGTTCACTTAGAGGCCATAGAACGTGCAGTTTTGGTAGGTGTTCGCGCTGCGTTACATGGTATTTCTACACAGCCCGGAGCAACATCATGTACACATTCCACTGTGACATCGGGAAGTTATGAATGTATTTTGGGCTGGAAGGAGGGATTTACCTGTTTCTCCGCCTCTCTGCTTAGATGGTATCCCAGCTTTCATGCATCACGGCAGAGCACGCACTCACACGCAATCCCTGGACAGCCCTGTCACCTGTTACGCCCATCTAGTCTGCACTCCTCGGATGGATCAACTGAAAATGAAAGTCAATAAATGTTTTTCATCTGAGCACGTCTGAGTCCTTGTTATGACATATAACTCTGAAACTACACCAATTAATTTATTGTACATTCTACTTACATGCTAATTTTCAAAAACGTTTCCCAACCAATTTGATGTTTACCTGTATTTCTTTGTGTGTCTTAATGTCCATGTCTTAAATGTAATTTAAATTATTCATATTTTTATGTCTAAATATACTAGTCTATAGTGTAGCTAGACAAGCATCCTAATGTCAATAGATCAGAGTGGATCTGACTGCAGGTGGGAGAATTCTATCTGAACCCAGTCCTAGGTAATAGGTATTACTTTGTAATACTTAGTACTATTAGTAATGAATGTGTAATAAGTCTCACAGTCCAGCTTGGCCTTATTCTGCTATACCTGGCATTTGTCTAGACAAAGCTTAGAGCAGTTCTATGGTGGAAATTAGGCATTATGCTTATCAGCTTCCTAATACGGCACGTCTGTGTTAGTGGCTAAAAAGCTGATTCTTCTGTGCATGTGCTGTGGTTTTTCTCTTCCAAATCAAAAGTCAGATTAGTGAAACATACTAATTTAAGTGGATAAATGTAAAAAAAAAATACAACACAAACACCCGGGTTCGAGTCTCCGCCTGGGTTACATGTGTGTGGAGTTTGCATGTTCTCCCCATGGTTCTCCTCTGGGTACTCCGGTTTCCCCCCACAGTCCAAAAACATGCTGAGGCTGATTGGATTTGCTAAATTGCCTGTAGGTGTGCATGTGTGAGTGAATGGTGTGTGTGTGTGCCCTGCGATGGGCTGGCCCCCCATCCTGGGTTGTTCCCTGCCTCGTGCCCATTGATTCCGGGATAGGCTCCGGACCCCCCGCGACCCGATAGGATAAGCGGTTTGAAAAATGGATGGATGGACAACACAAACATTTTTATAAATATACATTTCTTTATTTCAATTTGCATTTATTCCAAAGCGTAACTCAAAGGCATCTTAAGTTTAATTCTATTGGGTGTCGCGTTTGAGGTGGTGGAGCGCAGACAACTCCGAGCCCAGAGCTGAGGTCCAGCACAAATTAATCACTGCATATAGGCAGAGAAAATGGCAGGTTGTGTGTGTATCAGTACGTGCCTTGGCACATAAGGTAGGTGTTTTTTGTTTGCCCCCCCCCCCCCCCAGGAGCAAACAAATACTCTGCCTAGGGGCTCATCATGCAGCACTATAATCAGACTGAGTCACCACTGTCTCCATTGTTGGAGTCCCCCCCAGGAATAGAATAAACATCGCCATCACTACGACAAAAATCATTTACACAGACCCTGAAGGTGCTATCGGTCAGCTGCTACATGAGATCAAAGTGTCTAAGAAACAGACTATAGTGAGGTCTGTTGAAAGGGGAGGGAAGTGTTAAATATTAACTAATGATTTATAACACCACATTAAGACATTTAGAAGCCTCTAGTTAATGATGAACAGATCATGCACAGATTCTTAAGACATTTATAAGCATGTAGTTAAGGGTTAACTAATCATTTGTAAAAATCTTAAACATTTATAAATGATTAAAAGGGGAAATGATCATAAACAAATCATATCTAAATGATTACTAATCCTGTAGTCAATGATGAAGAAATTCTTTTACAGATCCTTAAGACATTTATTAATTTGTGTAAAACATTTACATGTGATGAATTGTTGATGTTTTAGATTTGGGTTTTTAAATGACTCGTATAATAAATTGTTACCCTGAAGTGTTTTCCACCTATGACGCCGTCGCCCACTAGGCTCCGCCCAGTGTAATAAATTTCTGACTGGTGCTGGCAAAATGAGACGGAATGCGCACAGGCTAATTATGAGCTAGAGTAAAAAAATGTTAATTTTCGTCTAAAATTGAGATTTTCTCAAAAATTAGTCCATTAAGTCATCATCTATCGATCCCAATAATCAAAATAGCAAATAAATACGTTGAACCATCATAATTTGAATGTTTTGTACGGACTTTGTCTTCAGAAATTAGTCCTTTATCTTAAATTTTCATTGAAAATCCGTTTTTCTTCACTCACTCGCGGCATGAATGGGAATTCCCCCACCGATTGTTTCGTATCACCTTGAAGCGAGGCTCGCCTACTTTCTAAAAATTTGCATAGAATTTCCAATGACATCACTCTGAACCAATAGAACTCGATTTTATAAAGCCCTGTTGATATAAACAACTTCTAACGGATGTAACTCGTTCATTTTTTGTCCGATTCCAACAAACCATATATCATTTTGAAGGTTTTAAAAAGGAGAATCTAAAAATAATAACTACAACTGCATGTATAATTTTAACCACAACAATATTTGTTGATTCATTATGGGAAAATTATGGGAGTTAAGGCCTGTTAAACTTAGCTTAAAACTAAAATAAATAAACAAACACAGATTTCAAAGTACCGTTTCTTGAAAATGGTTCAGTGAATGTTAAGCAAATTTTGTATTGGTAATAGCTTGGGACCTTGCCTTTTAGAGGGTATAAGGCTTGTTCATACACTATGGGAAAATTCTGAGATGTGTCCTGTCAAACTTGCCTCAAATAAGCAAATTCACGTAGAACCATAGTTTTCAAAATGCAATCGCTAGAAAATGGTACAACTGACTAAATTTTGTCTGGAAATTGCCTAGGACTTTGCCTCTCAGATAGTATATCACTTGTTTTTTGCAATATGGGAAAACAAGAACTTCATTGTATTTTAGTGTATCCTGCACTTTATAGATATTAGAGTAAATCTTGCGCCATTTCCTATGCGCGATCGCTTGGAGTATTATTTTCCATTTCATATCGTAATGTTACGTTAAGCGCGCGTGATTTGACCGTGGTCGTTAAGGTGTAACTACTTTTATGCATAAATTAGGATATATAACAACAACTGCACTGTAACCCTGAATGAGAATTGCCGCAGTATTATATATTCATGAACTAAGGTGCGGCCACCATTACCTGTGCGACTGTATAAAATGCTCCTACTTTCATTTTCGCATTTGTCTGTAAAACAGCAGCTTTCGAGGGTCGTTTGGAAAAGGTGAGTTTGTTAAAGAAATTGACTTATACACCGTATAAACTGTAGGCTAGTAAACCCCATAACTCGTTAATTTGGTCATTCTGTAATTTTTTTCTAATTTTTTAAGCTCTCTTCTGGAACTGTCAGTGATGTTCTCTAATCATTTTATATCTAAGGAACTTATGTAGATGTGCAGAAGGATTTCAAAATCTGTATTAATAATGGCAGTTATTCTAGCAATTGTATATTAATATTGTTAAATTCCAGATGTACTTATATTTTACCTTTAACCTCCGTTATCCGTGTGACTATATCCAATGCTTTTGAACTTTTACTTCCACAACTGTTTGTAAAAACTGCGGCGGTCGAATGTGGTTTGGAGAAGCCGAGTTTTTTATACAAATATTTGTATATTTCAGTAGCGTGCAAAATGTAAGATATTCCAATATAACTCGTTCATTTAGTGGTTTTGTGTCCAGCTGATCCATGTTTTGTTGAAACGTCTTTGGCTGGAATTGGTCTTTACGCTTGTTTACCGACCGCGACATTCCAGGGAAATATTCATGAACAGTTGTGTGGCCACCATTACCTGTGCGACTACATAAAATGCTTTGAACTCCTTTCATTTTCGCAGTTGTCTGTAAAACTAGCTTTCGAGGGTCATTTGGAAAAGGTGAATTTCTTAAACAAATAGACCTATATACCGTGCAAACTGTAGCTAGTAAACCCCATATTTCGTATTCTTTCTCTTTTTTTTTCATTTTTGAGGCGTTTTTTTGGCGGAACTGTTTGATTCCGTTGTTGAATCACGCCATACCCACGGAACTCATTTAGAATGATTTCGAAATCTTTAATATAAGACCTTATTACAGTAATTATACAACTAGTAAATCCCAAACGTACTTAAATTTTACGTTTTACTTCCGTGATCTGTGTGGTTATATAAAATGCTTTTTTAAATTCTTTCACTTTCATAATCGTCTATAAAAATGGAGGAGGTCGAAGGTAGTTTGGACAAAGTGAGTTTGTCCAACAAATATATGTAAGCTACATCTCAATAGCGTGCAAAATGTAACACACCGCAATAACTGGTTAATATATTGGTTTTGTGAGAAGTCCTACTAAACAAAGTTTTTTTGACACGCATTTGGCTGGAACAGTTTCCAGTAATTTAAAGATCCGGGGCTATAGGTGAAGTTTACCTGGGGTTGATTTTTTCAAGGAACATTGGCATCGGGGCGTAAATATTCGGCTTGGGGTTCATGGGGAACTCATGTACAGTAAATGTGCAGACGGATTTCAGCATCCGTATTCATATAATAACTTATAGGCCATATTCTAGAAATTAGTTAACTATTAAATATCAACCATATTTATATTTTTCTTTGTAAATAAGCAAAACTGACGTCGTGGAACTCCATTACCCCAGAGCGCAATTATAATGAACACAAATCAGTTTATTTTAATATACAATATATAAAAACAGAATAGTCCATTTGACCTGCCTTTTACTTTAAGCCAACTCCAAAGACACTGTAAAACATACTGCGTGTTGTAACCACAGTAATCTGCGTGACTATCAGAAAGACCTCTTCATTCCTACAGTCACCTTCATAATAGCCTGTAAAACTGCAGCTTTCCTGGTCGGTTGGGAAAAACGAATTTAGCAACATATTTCTTGAACAAAGTGGGTCACGGAGCCATGCTGCTTATTAATGAGACTGAGATGGAGACGGCACCTCCACACCCGCGCACTGCACTCATTCAGTGCTAAATGATAAGCAATCACACTGACACGGGTGCATGTATTTGTGCATCACTAAGCAGAGCAATTGTGGTTTATTGAGTGTGTGTGTGTCCAGGAGGGAACTTGCTGGTTAACATCGTGAGATTGTAAAATATTTTTTGAGCACCTGTTTCAACTTCGGGCGGCATGGTGGTGCAGTGGTTAGCACTGTTGCCTCCCACCTCTGGGATCCAGGTTCGAGTCTCCGCCTGGGTCACATGTGTGTGGAGTTTGCATGTTCTCCCCATGTCGTCCAATAATAGTGAAAGCGACTTAAACCAGGATTCGCCATTTTGTCCGGGATAATGGACTTTGCCAACGTCAAAATGACCTTTTAGGATTTTTGGAGATGTCTTTCAGCATCCTGCCGTCTGCTCTTGGACTGAACTTGCTAGGACAGCCTGCCCTGGCCATGCTGGCAGCTGTTTTAAATGTGAATTATTGTGTAAATTATTTCCCGGACAGTGGAATGGCTGATTCCAAACTCTCTTGAGATCTTTTTATATCCTTCCCAGACTCATATGCATCTACAAGCTCCTTCCTGAAGGCCTCACAGAGCTCTTAGGATCTCACATGGTGATATCACTCATTTCCACAATCAAGGGCAAACCAGACTAAATGTCCATCCATCCATCCATTTTCCAATCTGCTTATCCTACTAGGTCGCGGGGGGTCCGGAGCCTATCCCGGAAGCAATGGGCACGAGGCAGGGAACAACCCGTGATGGGGGGCCAGCCCATCGCAGGGCACACTCACACACACACACCATTCACTCACACATGCACACCTACGGGCAATTTAGCAACTCCAATTAGCCTCAGCATGTTTTTGGACTGTGGGGGGGAAACCGGAGTACCCAGAGGAAACCCCACGATGACATGGGGAGAACATGCAAACTCCGCACACATGTGACCCAGGCGGAGACTCGAACCCGGGTACCAGAGGTGTGAGGCAATAGTGCTAACCACTGCACCACCATGCCGCCCACCCAGACTAAATGTCTCTGGTTTAAATAAGACAGGCTTCACCAAAAAGCTCTGTAACGATGTTCTAACCATTTTCACCTGATTTGGTGCCACCTGAATCTAACTCTAGGCATTTTAAATAGTGATGAATGTGAGAGGGTCCTAACTTTTTCCTCAGTGGAAATTAGCATCTCAGTCAATTTCTTTTCATAAATAAGTGAATTTGTTTCTTGTTTTTGCATAGATGATGTAATTACATCACCTTTATTTACATATGGGGAGCAGCATGTGGCTCAGTGGGCTAAGCCTGTGTGCCTGTAATCAGAAGGTCGCATTTTCAAACCTAGCCTCAGCCTGTGGGTCCTTGAGCAAGGCCCTTAACCCCCAGCTCCCTGGGCGCTGCTACAGGTGGCAGCCCTTCGCAGACAACTTCCTCTATGAAAAAAGAGGAAGTTGTGGGAGGCGTAAAGACAATTTCCCTACAGGGACAATAAAAGTATTGATTATTATTATTATATATAACTTGAAAGAAGATTTCATACTCATGTTGATATTTCTTAATAAAGAACTAAATATTTAATGGGGCATCCTAATTTTTTCATGTGACTGTATGTTTTTTATATATATTTTTTATTTCAGCAAATTGGCCTGTAATATATATTTTTAAAAATCTAAATTTACTTGTCAATGTTTTTGATGAAATTACCGACGTGATGCCCCGACCCCCCCAAGTATGGAATTTTAAAATGTATATATAATATATAAGGGAGTATATATATAATCCAGTTACATTGACATTTATTGGTCACTTACGGTTCACAGGGCTATCAGGTCCCCAAGCAGTTCACACGTCATACCTTGTGTTTCTCACGCTGAGAAGTAAGGAATAACCCCCCACCATGGCGTCCCGTTATATAAGGTTAATGGACGTGGCGTAGCCAATCGGAGTGGAGTTTTCCACCGAGTTCATAGCTGTCCCGAGTTATACAGAGCTAATAGCCACCTATCAGCCAATCAGAAAATAGCAAATGTTTTTTCGGGGTAAATTTTAAAATAAGTTACACTTGATCGCTGCAAGAACATTATTGCATAGATGTGCACATGGAGTGCAGACAAGGTGGGAGTGGAAGAGCAGGATCCGATGTTCTGACGGGTTCTGCTCCCTTGTCGATATGTGCCACCGTAATGCACACCGCCGGTTGCGTGGTTCGACCGAACACTGGTAAAAATTACATTTGGCAGAACAGTGTGGAAAGTTGTTCTTTATTGTGCAGTACAGTTTGAATTATTGAAGTCGTCACATTTGCATTACATGAAATAATATTTCATAATAATGACTAATGAGAATCACAATGGTATTATGAAATACAATTTAAAGATTATAGGATGTATCTATTAACCCTTCATGTTCACAGAGGCCCCAGCAGGAATCAACTGGTCTGGATCAGCATAGAAATGGACAAGGAGAGAGGAAATAGAGGAGCTGCTTCTGAAATGCGCCCCCCTGTGGGGTGTAACAGAAAGAGCCCTGAGAGGTAACAGCGTTACAGCCCACTAGCATGCATGTCTCTCTGGGTCTATAGTCAGGCCATAACATAAAAGTAAACTGGGCTCCTAACTAGGGCTGGTCAGTGGGCAGCACTTTAATATGTGTAGCTTCATAAAAAGACCTCGCCATCTTTTGTCTTCGCCGTCTTCATCCACAATCAGCCAGTTTTTTATACTAGAGGCGAGTAACAGACCATCCCTCCTATACAAAATGGCCAAATAACAAAACTAAACAAACAAACAAAAAGGTATATAAACAGGTAAAAAGGAACATCAGTCAAGTCTAGTTGTGGAGGTTTTTAACGGTGATTCTGAAAGTTTCATATAATATCTAAATTTTAGATGAGACAATTTCCTTAAAAGCTGACTGTGAATAAGTCTGTTTATATCAAGAGTTTCACAGCATATCAAAGTACATGAAGGCAGAGCAGAAGGCTAAACAGCAGTGTGATGCCGTCCCCATTGTATGAATTATATTTATACCATGAGGGTTTGTTTCCTCTCGCTGCCCACAGTGTCCTGATGAAGAGAGCAGACTCCCCTGTACCCAGCTGTGTTTCCCTGAAGAGTGACGAGTCAATGGATGAACCAAACAGATTCAGAGAGGGACCTTTTCCTACTGATCAAAGGTAAATGTGCATTTAAACAAACATTGTTGATGACATTCAGACTCTCAGTCAAATGGCACAGAGACACATACAAGCTATGAGGAAATAACATATTTATAATGAATGCACCAATTTTTACCTGTAACAGATTCCATCACCTTGAGAATTTAAACAAATGTTTTGTCTGTGTTCTATATAAATAACATCTGAGGTAAATGGATGAGGATTACTGTAAAACCTGACTTTCTGCGAGCTGGAATTGGAAGTTATTTAATAGCAAAGTGGATTTTAAATTTCAGTCCTCAGCACAGAGCTGGAAAAATCTGGTTTGCCTGTCCCCCCCCCCCCCCCCCCCGCATGTCCATTAAAGAATGACTCGACAACAGATTGTCGTCTCGTGAGACGGATGTTTCTGTTTTGATAACCAATAATTTCACTCTCATGAATTCATTAGATCATACTCAGACGAAGGCTTCCGTTTAACATGTTCAATCAAACTATGTGGTTTAAACAATAAACTACTATCATCAGACAAAAAAAGAGAAAGACTATTGGTTTCTTTGCCAAAGGTGACGTTTAAATACTTGCTGATTCAGATCATAATTAATGTCACACTGCAGTGGTTCTCATCCCCCGAGTATAAAATAAGATGATTTGTTGATCCCAGGGTTAAATTCTCTTGTGTTCAGCAGCAAAGTGCACAGATACAAACATACAATGTAAGACAAAGACAACCTGCAAAGACAGCAGATATAGTGCAAATAAGTAAACACTTTTAGAAGTAAACAAAATTTCTGTATGATACTAAGTTTAAGAAATACACAGTGCATTATGAAAGAATCCTGAAAATACAATATTGTTGAAGAAATAAATATAAATAGAAATGTATGTTATTTATACGATTAAAAACAGAGCAGCTTTTACCAGGTTAAAAATGGGATGTTAAGGCTGTCTGTGGGGGCTGCACATCGACAGCAGGCATTGTGGTGTCTAACGGCAGCAGGCAGGAAAGATCCCCAGTAGCTTCTTAGCTCACGGTGGGGGAATGAGCCGGTGGCTGAAGGTGCTCCAAGATAGCGCCCCCTGGAGCCTCGGCTGGGTTATGGGCTGGGACAGAAGGGTTAGTGCCTGGGGGCCTCAGGCTGGGCTGCAGGGGCCCTCAGAGCACTAATGGCCCCGAGTCCCAACATTTATATTGCAAGCCATGAAATGCGCCCCCCTGTGGGGTGTAACAGAAAGAGCGCTGAGAGGTAACAGTGTTACAGCCCACTAGCATGCATGTCTCTCTGGGTCTATAGTCAGGCCAGAACATAAAAGTAAACTGGGCTCCTAGCTAGGGCTGGCTCAGTGGGCAGCACTTTAATATGTGTAGCTTAATAAAAAGACCTCGCCATCTTCTGTATTCGCCGTTTTCTTCCACAATCAGCCAATTCTTTTATACTAGAGGTGAGCAACAGACCATCCCTCCTATACAAAATGGCCAAATAACAAAACTAAACAAACAAAAACATATATAAACAGGTAAAAAGGAACATCAGTCAAGTCTAGTTGTGGAGGTTTTTAACGGTGATGCTAAAAGTTTCATATAATATCTAGATTTTAGATGAGACAATAAGTCTGTTTACATCAAGAGCTTCACAGCATATCAAAGTACATGAAGGCAGAGCAGAAGGCTAAACAGCAGTGTGATGCCGTCCCCATTGTATGAATTATATTTATACCATGAGGGTTTGTTTCCTCTCGCTGCCCACAGTGTCCTGATGGAGAGAGCAGACTCCCCTGTACCCAGCTGTGTTTCCCTGAAGAGTGACAGGTCAATGGACCCCCTAGTCGACTTCAGAGAGGGACCTTTTCCTACAGATCAAAGGTAAATGTGCATTTAAACAAACACTGTTAGTGACATTCAGACTCTCAGTGAAATGGCACAGAGACACATACAAGCTATGAGGAAATAACATATTTATAATGAATGCACCAATTTTTACCTTTAACAGATTCCATCACCTTGAGAATTTAAACAAAAGTTTTGTCTGTGTTCTATATAAATAACATCTGAGGTAAATGGATGAGGATGACTGTAACACCTGACTTTCTGCGAGCTGGAATCGGAAGTTATTTAATAACAAAGTGGATTTTAAGTTTCAGTCCTCAGCACAGAGCTGGAAAAAACTGGTTTGCCTGTTTCCCCCCTGCATGTCCATTAAATAATGACTCGACAACAGATTGTCGTCTCGTGAGATGGATGTTTCTGTTTTGATAACAAACAATTTCGCTCTCATGAATTCATTAGATCATACTCAGACGAAGGCTTCAGTTTAACATGTTCAATCAAACTATGTGGTTTAAACAATAAACTACTATCATCAGACAAAAAAAGAGAAAGACTATTGGTTTCTTTGCCAAAGGTGACGTTTAAATACTTGCTGATTCAGATCATAATTAATGTGACACTGCAGTGCTTCTCATCCCCCGAGTATAAAATAAGATGATTTGTTGATCCCAGGGTTAAATTCTCTTGTGTTCAGCAGCAAAGTGCACAGATACAAACATACAATGTAAGACAAAGACAATCTGCAAAGACAGCAGATATAGTGCAAATAAGTAAACACTTTTAGAAGTAAACAAAATTTCTGTAGGATACTAAGTTTAAGAAATACACAGTGCATTATGAAAGAATCCTGAAAATACAATATTGTTCAAGAAATAAATAGAAATAGAAATGTTTGTTATTTATATGATTAAAAACAGAGCAGCTTTTACCACGTTAAAAATGGGACGTTAAGGCTGGCTGTGGGGGCTGCACATCGACAGCAGGCATTGTGGTGTCTAACGGCAGCAGGCAGGAAAGATCCCCAGTAGCTCCTTAGCTCACGGTGGGGGAATGAGCCGGTGGCTAAAGGTGCCCCAAGATAGCGCCCCCTGGAGCCTTGGCTGGGTTATGGACCGGGCCAGTGGGGCCAGTGCCCTGGGGGCCTCAGGCTGGGCTGCAGGGGGCCTCAGAGCACTAATGGCCCAGAGTCCCAACATTTATATTGCAAGCCATGAAATGCGCCCCCCTGTGGGGTGTAACAGAAAAAGCCCTGAGAGGTAACAGTGTTACAGCCCACTAGCATGCATGTCTCTCTGGGTCTATAGTCAGGCCATAACATAAAAGTAAACTGGGCTCCTAGCTGGGTCTGGCTGAGTCGATGCACGAAAGCTAGGAGGCCGAGTTCCCTGCTAAAACAGCCACACGCCGCTGAAAAGTGCGAGAACTGAAACGTCAGTCAGCGGGACAGCAGTCAGTTTGTACCAGCTGCATCTTCCCAGTGCCAGCGGTCCCACTAAGGTAGAGAAGTACATTTATTTACAACAACAACAACAAATTTATTTTTATATAGCGCATTATCACAACATTACATTGTCTCAAAGCGCTTTACAGCATCCCCACCCAAAGCCCCCAGTGAGTAAGCCATAGGCGACAGTGGCAAGGAAAAACTCCCTAGAAGGAAGAAACCTTGAGAGGGACCAGACTCAAAAGGGGAGCCCATCCTCCAGGGGCCGGCAGGGATAGTCAAATAGAGAGATGGTTAAGTGCCAGAGATGGGCCAAGTCACATTGTCCCCAATAAGATTTAGGAAATAACTGGAGAGCAAGGAAGATGATAAGCCAATGCCGAAGCCGAGTCATCTTCCAATCGCCAGGCAACCAGAGGTAAGGTAGCGGGTCAAACATGGAAGATCAGAACGGCGAGCTGGATGCAGGGACGTCACTGGTGGTGGCGACGTCACATGTGGCCGGGTGTGCTGGATATCTTGATAGATTGAGGTCTCCAGGCATCACCCCCCAGGAGGAGTAGGGGAAATAAAATGTACAATTAGTCAAAGTAGAGGAGGCTATTGGCAGTGCTAAAAGCTAGGTGAGTGCAATATGAAGTGCAATGTGCAAACTCCGGCAGATATGGCTATGGGAGCATCAGTAGGAGGAAGAGGCAAGTGGGAATGCAGACATGGGGAGTCCCTGAATGTCAGCACTCCAATTCCACAAGGGATTGTGAAGCCAGAGTGACAGCACTGACAGTCCAGTTTATCCAAAGCCAATGGCACCGATCCCCACCCAGCTCTACACCTCACACTACAGGTCTGACTGGGAGTGAGCAGTTAGCTAGAGCTAGAACTAGTGTCCCTATACGCTAAACTAAACAGGTGTGTTTTTAGTCTGGACTTGAATATTGAGAGTGAACCTGAAACCCGCACATCCGGTGGAAGACCATTCCACAGCTGAGGAGCTTTGTAGGAGAAAGCTCTGCAGCCTGCCGTAGCTCTTTCTACCCTAGGCACTAACAGATATCCCATGGCTTGAGAGCGAAGCAAGCATGGAGGGTTGTATGTGGTCAGCAGATCACTAAGGTATTCTGGTGCAAGGCCATTTAGTGCTTTATAAGTTAATAGCAGTATTTTATAGTCAATTCGAGACTTAACTGGCAGCCAATGAAGAAAGGATAGGGCCGGTGTAATATGATCAAATTTTTTAGTGTTTGTTAGAACTCTGGCTGCAGCATTCTGTACCATCTGAAGTTTATGCAAGGATCCAGACGGGCAACCCGATAGGAGGGCATTACAGTAATCCAGTCTGGAACTTACTAAGGCGTGTATTAGTTTTTCTGCATCATTAAGTGAGAGCATCTTACGAAGCTTGGCTATGTTCCGCAGATGATAAAATGCAGTTCTAGTAATACTTCTTATGTGAGCATCAAAGCATAGATCTGAATCGACAAGAACGCCAAGATTTCTAACTACCATGTTAGGTTGTGTAGGAAGGTTACCAACGTTGAGGTGGTGGAACTTATTTCTAGCAGCCTTGGGACCAATTACCAGAACTTCTGTTTTTTCTGTGTTTAACATAAGGAAATTTTTTGCCATCCAGCACTGGATATCTAATAGACAGTCTTCTAACCGAGATAGCAGTGATATATCATCAGGGTTAACAGATATGTACAACTGTGTATCATCTGCATAACAATGAAACCCAATACCATGATTTCTAATAATGTTACCAAGAGGTAGCATGTATAGGGTAAACAGTAGCGGGCCCAGGACTGATCCATGTGGGACACCATATTCAACTTTTGTGGCCTTGGATGATTCATTGTTCACATGGGCATACTGATAGCGATCAGACAAATATGAGCGGAACCAAGAAAGTGCTGTCCCTGTAATGCCAACTACACCTTCTAACCGGTCCAAGAAGATATTATGGTCCACAGTATCGAACGCTGCAGTTAAATCTAGCAATACCAACAGAGATACACAGCCACGGTCAGAAGCCACAAGTAAATCATTCATTACTTTGACTAGAGCAGTTTCTGTGCTATGGTTTGGTCTAAAGCCAAACTGATATAATTCATTTGTATTAGTTTTTTGTAGGAAAGAGGACAACTGACGAACTACAACCTTTTCCATGATCTTTGAAATGAAAGGAAGATTTGAGATAGGTCTATAGTTTCCTAAAACACTGGGTTCAAGATTTGGTTTCTTTAGGACGGGTCTGATAACAGCCATTTTAAAAGGTTTTGGAACATATCCAAGCCTAAGAGAAGAGTTTAACACATTTAACACGGTAGTGCCAATCTGTGGTGCAATTTCCTTGAAGAATTTTGTAGGAATTGGGTCTACAAGGCTAGTAGAGGATTTACAGGAGAAAATTAAACTCAAAAGTTCTGAGTGTGTAATAGGAATGAATGATTCAAAGGTCTCATTATTGGTAGACATAAGACTAGCAGGAGGCAGGCAGCCGTAAGTAGGTAAAGGTGTGCACTGGATAGTCTGTCTAATTGTAGTTATCTTACCATTAAAAAATGTAAGAAAGTCATCACTCTTAAGAGCTTGCGGGATTTGCAAGTTTAATGAGGAATTCTGTGTTATCCTAGCCACGGATTCAAATAGGAATTTAGGATTGGTTTTGTTCATGTCTATTAATCTGGAGAGATACACAGACCGAGCAGTTACTAGTGCTTGTCTGTATTTAGAGAGGCTCTCTTTCCAGGCAGATTTGAAAACTTCCAGTTTAGTTGAGCGCCATTTTCGCTCTAGCTTGCGTGATGCCTGTTTGAGTTCACGTGTATTATCAGAGTACCAGGGGGCAGGTTTGTTATTGCTATGCTTTATACTCCTAAGTGGAGCCACAAGATCTAGAGTGCTGCGAAGGGATTTTTCCATGTTTGAAGTTGCTTGTTCAAGTTCATTTACACACGATGCTTCAAATGTAAGGCTGAAGGACTGTGGAAGTTGTTTCATAAATGTTGTTGTAGTTAGTGCCTTAATAGAACGTCTGATTCTATACTTTGGAGTGGTGGTCAACAGGAGGCTATACTGGATTTCAAATGTTAACAAGTAATGATCTGAGAGCAGAGGACTCTGTGGCATAATAGACACATGTTCTACCAGGATGCCATGACTAATGATCAAATCAAGGGTATGGTTACAGACATGAGTAGCCCGACTACATTCTGACATACACCTACAGAGTCAAGAATAGCTGCAAACGCTGTTTTTAAAGGATCATTATCCTTCTCCATATGAATGTTAAAATCACCCACAATAACGGCTTTGTCAGTACTGACCACCAGGTTTGTTAAAAAATCAGCAAATTCCTTAAGAAAATCACTGTACGGCCCAGGCGGTCTATACACAATAACCATGGTGATTTGGGGTGACGAACTAGAAAGAGATGAGCCAGCAAGGCTAAGAACAAGAGTTTCAAATGTGGTGAAACTCACACCACGTTTCTCAGACACTCCTAAGTTGGACTGAAAAATTGCAGCAACACCACCACCTTCGCGATTTGGTCGAGGGTTATGCTTATAACTGTATTCCGCTGGAGTAGATTCATTTAGTGCCATGAATTCATCCGGTTTAAGCCAGGTCTCGGTAAGGCACAGGGCACCAAGACTAAAATCAGTAATTATTTCATTTATTAATAGTGCTTTAGGGGCCAGTAATCTTATATTCAGAAGTCCAAGTTTAAGTTTAAATATTGCATCAAAACTGTTTTCTAGTGATGGATTCATTGTGATTTTAATTAAGTTATTATGGCACACTCCACGGTGGAATAGTCCTCCATGATTAAAGACGCGGGGAGCAGACACAGTCTCAATGAAATGAACCCTTACACTTTTTTCAATTTGGAGAATTACCTGGATTTGCTATGTGCATGTTAACTATGCAGAAAGGCAATAGCTAGAGTAGTAATAGAGTAAAAGTAATATCTGTGGCTCCCTATTTGAACTGGTAGATCTCAGCACACTGGCCACTTGTAAAGTAGATCTTGAGTTAAAAAAGGTTGGGCTCCCTGCAGTAGGACATTCCAGAGGGAGTGGCGCACGCTGATGACATCATGCATATTATGTCCACTGGGATGAAGAATAGGTGCAAGATGATGACATGTTTAGTGTTTCGCATTTTTAGCCAGCAGTATCGCCCCGGCTAGTGGGGGCCCAGGGACCAGCTGGTACAGAAGTGGGGGGCAGGGCAGGGATGCGGGCAACAAGCTGATTGAAATTAACTCTACTAATCAAGTGAATGACTCTAAATGTCACTGGGTACAAAGGGCTGCATAGAAAACTGTCCTTCCTGCCTGCTGTGTGTCTGTGTGCTGGAGCCTGATGTCACTGGTTCTCTTCTGCTGTCATGAGAAAATTAGGAAGCCGCCCCAGTGAATAAAGCTTAACATGGCAGATACATCTTTCCAAACTACAACCCCGATTCCAAAAATGTTGGGACATTCTGCAAATTGTAAATAAAATCAGAATGCAATGATATGGAAATTTCATAAACCTATATTTTATTCATAACAGAACACAGAAAACATATCAAATGTTTAGACTGAGAAAATGCATCATTTTAAGGAAAAAATGCTAATTTTGAATGTCGCAGCAGCAAAAAGTTGGGACAAGACCATATTTACCACTGTGTGGCATCTCCTCTTCTTTTAACAACAGTCTGTAAATGTCTGGGCACTGAGGAGATCAGTTGTTTGAGTTTTGGGAGAGGAATGTTGTCCCATTCGTGTCTGATACAGGATTCTAGTTGCTCAACTGAGTCATATTTTTCATTTTATGATGCACCAAATGTTCTCAATGACTGAAAGATCTGGACCGCTGGCAGGCCAGTTCAGTACCCGGACCCTTCTTCTACGAATCCATCATTTTGTAATTGATGCAGTGTGTGGTTTGGCATTGTCATGTTGGAAAATGCAAGGTCTTCACTGAAAGAGGCGTCGTCTGGATGGGAGCATCTGTTGCTCTAGAACCTGGATATACCTTTCAGCATCGATGGTGCCTTTCCAGGCTGCCCCTGCCATATGTACTAATGCACCCCCACACCATCAGATATGCAGACTGCCCCTGCCATATGTACTAATGCACCCCCACACCATCAGAGATGCTGGCTTTTGAACTGAGTGCTGATAACACGCTGGGTGGTCCTTCTCCTCTTTAGTCCGGATGACATGGTGTCCCTGGTTTCCAAAAAGAATTTCAAATTTAGATTCGACTGATCACAGAACAGTTTTCCACTCAGCCGCAGTCCATTTTAAATGAGCTTTGGCCCAGAGACGACGTCGGTGATTCTGGATCATCTTCATATTCGGCTTCTTCTTTGAATGATAGTTCAAAGTTTTAATGAGTTTTAACTGGCATCTGTGCATGGCAGCGCGAATTGTGTTCACTGACAATGTTTGTGGGAAATATTCCTGAGCCTATTAAGTGATTCCATTACAGAATCATGCCTGTTTGTGATGCAGTGCTGACTAAGGGCCAATATATCACAGGCATCTAGTCCGGTTTTTCACAGAGATTTCTCCAGATTCTGAGAATCTTTTGATTACATTATGTGCTGTAGATGATGAAATATTCAACCTCTTTGCAGTTTTATACTGAGGAACTTCTTTCTGAAATTGCTCCACTATTTGTCAGTGCAGTATTAGGAGGATTGTGACCCTCTGCCCATCTTTACTTCAGAGAGACACTGCAGCTCTAAGATGCTCTTTTTATACCCAGTCATGTTACTCACCTGTTGCCAATTGACCTAATTATTTGCAAATTGTTCCTCCAGCTGTTGGGTTTTTGTACCACTAACTTTTCCAGCCTCCTATTGCCCTCATCCCAACTTTTTTGAGACGTGTTGCTGTCATGAAATTCAAAATCAGCCAATATTTTTCATGAAATAGCAAAATATCTAATTTTAAACATCTGATATGTTTTCTATGCTTTGTTATGAATAAAATACGGGTTTATGAGATTTCCATATCATTGCATTCTGTTCTTATGTACAATTTGCACAATGCCCCAACTTTCTGGAATTGGTGTTGTAATATACCACAATGTTATTCTTTATCTGTAGTAACAGCAGTTTTAATGGGGAACTTTCCAGTCTCTTTGTTACATTTGTGTAGATGAATTGAGGTCTTTACGTTTCTGTCTAATTCACAGAGACCAAATGGAAGAATGCAGTTCAGATCGATATGATAAATCGGGTTTATCATCCATATTGAAGGTTTGTATTTATTGCTGAAATATGTTTTCTTGGCTGTTATGTGAATTAGCTTATATTTTATACAGCTGTATAATAATAAATTCACCATGTTAAAGGAAATATGTTTTAACTATGATTTACAAGTGAAATTCCGAAAAGGTTTGGTGTAAGTAGCTATAATTAAGTGTGACTGTTTATTTTAGTCACTAGAGGAAAAAGCTATGAAGTTCCTAAAGGACGAGCTGAAGACGTTTGTGAGGCACCTAGATCAGAATTACCCAGAATGCTCTGAACCTCAGCTGGAGGAGGACAATGGCCTGGACTGTGATGGTCAGATGCAGAAGACCAGTGTTAGAGAGGTAGCTCTGAAGATCACACTGTACATCCTGAGGACCATGAAGCAAAATGATCTTGCTGACATGCTGGAGAAGAGTAAGAGCTTTATAACATTATATACATGAACAATATTGTGCAAAAGTCTTAGGCATCCAGAGAAAAGGATGTTTAAATGGTCGTCATGTTGGTGTAGAACTACTATAACATGTATGTCAAAGTGTGTTTGCCATTTCAGAACCTCTCCCAAAATCACCCTAATATTTGCAGAAATCGTGCAGTATATCCACGTATTTTTATACTTGACCACTAACACACCTCATGTGGCTGATCAATATCTCACTGAGTTTTTAAATTAATTTAATTAATGAATGAAGTGAGCTGATGGTGAAATTTAACAAATACATGGACTGGCTGTGGTGCCCCTGAGGAGAGGTTTGGGAAATGAAAAGGGGTTTTGTGTGTTTTTTTTTGGTTCTGAGCAGATATACACTTACTACCCAGATAAATGGCTTTAAACATTTCCTTTGGCTGCCTAAGGCTTATTCAAGGTCCTGTATGCGGTGTTCCAGTAAAATACGCATGATAAAACTTTCAGTTTCACATTCACAGTCACAGGGAAATATCTGGATATGTATGTGTGAAGAAGTGTGTTTTTGGAAAATATTCTTCCTCTCATACTGGTCAGGATCACAGAATTAGTGCATTTTCCTCTCATTTCTTTTCAGGACAACTCATGCTGCAACATCAGCAGGAAATCAAATGTAAACTTAAGAAGCAGTTTGAGTGTGTATTTGAAGGGAAAGCTAAGGAAGGACAGCCAACACTTCTCAGTGAGATTTACACAGAACTCTACATAACTGAAGGTGGGACTGGAGCAGTCAATGATGAACATGAAGTGAGACAGATTGAAACAGCATCCAAGAAAAGGCGAACAGAAGATACTACAGTCAAGTGTAATGATATATTTAAACCCTTATGTGGGCGTGAGACACCTATCAGAACTGTACTCACTAAAGGGGTGGCAGGTATCGGGAAAACAGTCTCTGTGCAGAAATTTATTCTTGACTGGGCAGAAGGAAAAGCAAACCAGGATGTTCACTTCATATTCGCTCTTCCTTTCCGGGACCTGAATTTGATTAAATATGAATACAGTCTGATTGAACTGCTTCAGTACTTTGTCCCAGAACTGAAATCATTTCAATCCACTGAGCTGTTTAGGTACAAAGTCTTGTTCATCTTTGATGGTCTGGATGAGTGTCGCCTTCCTCTGGATTTTCAGAACAATGAGAGCTGGTTTGATGTAACAAAGAAAACGTCACTGGATGTGCTGTTGACTAACCTCATTAAGGGGAATCTGCTCCCATCTGCTCTCCTCTGGATAACCTCCCGGCCAGCAGCAGCCAATCAGATTCCTCCTGAGCGTGTCCACCAGGTCACAGAGATACGAGGGTTCAGTGATGCCCAGAAGGAGGAGTATTTCAAGAAGAGATTTAATGATCAGAGCCTGGCCAGCAGGATTATCACACATGTGAAATCATCAAGGAGCCTCTTCATCATGTGCCACATACCTGTGTTCTGCTGGATTTCAGCCACTGTGCTTAAGAGCTTTTTTAGTGAGACTGACAGGGGAGAAATTCCAAGGACTCTGACTGAAATGTACACACACTTCCTGATCTTTCAGACAAGTTTAAAAAATGACAAGTATATGAAAAACCATGAAACTAAGCTTAAGGAATACAGCAAGGAATTCCTTTTAAAACTTGGTAAACTGGCTTTTGACAACCTTGAGAAAGGCAATCTCATATTTTATGAGCAAGATCTGACAGAGAATAGCATTGATGTCACTGAAACTTCAGTTTACTCTGGAGTGTGTACAGAAGTCTTTAAAGAGGATTATGGGTTGTACCAGGAGAAGGTGTACTGCTTTGTGCATCTGAGCATCCAGGAGTATCTCGCTGCTTTATATGTGTTTCTGTCAAACTCATCAGCTGACTTGCTGAGGACTGCAGTGGATCAGGCATTAAAGAGCAAGAATGGACACTTGGACCTCTACCTCCGCTTCCTCCTGGGCCTCTCAACAGACTCCAGTAAGACTCTGTTACAAAGGCTACTGGGGCCGACAAGAATCAGCTCACATACCATAAAGGAAACAGCCCAATACATCAAGAAGAAAATACAGGAGAATTTATCTCCAGAAAGGACCATCAACCTGTTCCACTGTCTGACTGAACTGGGTGACAATTCTCTAGTAGAGGAAGTACAAAGATACCTGAATTCAGGAAACATTTCAGCAGATGACCTCTCACCTGCACAGTACTCAGCTCTGGCCTTTGTGATGCTGATGTCAGATGAGGAGCTGGATGTGTTTGACCTGAAGAAATACATCAGATCAGATAAACAGCACTGCAGGCTGCTGCCTGTGGTCAAGAACTCCAGGATGGCTCTGTAAGTGACGTGGGGATGGGAAATCATGTCTGGTCTGGCAGTAATACATGAATATTGTTTGAAATGTGTAATATATATTATGTATTTCTCCTCATGGATTAATAAGTGGGTTTTATTTTGATAATCACAGCTATAGCTGTTTGTATAGCAGTAGCTAATCCTGACCACAGACTTTATAATGACTGAAGGTAGTGATGTCACTTTTTGTTTGTTACTACGTTTCCATTCCCATCCAGTCTGCCTTCTGATCACAGGCACAGCATCCTAACCTGCTATAGAAACAGTGAGGGCTCTTTATCCACAGGGTGTATAAGTGGTATGTGAGTGTTATTGTCAGTAGGCGTGTTCATGTGATGGAGCCCAGAGCTGGGAGCTTCCGTATGACTGCTGTCTCTGGCTGCTCACTGGCGCCCTCTGCTGGCCTCAGCTGCACCTGGCTGAGGATGTGACGACACATCTAGTCCAGCAGACCTAGATAAACATTGTTTAAAATATAAAATGAATATGTATATATGTGATTTATTTCCCCTCTTTTATCAACAAGGTTCCATTTTAATCTAGTTTATATTAATTGAAGGTGGTGATGTAGTAAAAACCAAAAAGACAAGATTTCCACGACCATCCTTTGTGTAACTAATAACCAAAGATAGAGCATCATACAGAATGGTCCAGTTTTCATTAATAGTGGGAAAACCCCTCATATTCATTTCAGTTCTGGATGCTGTAGGAAGCATTTCTGTAAATACTGGGTGTGGTGCGTAACTCTTTAGGTTTGGACTCTGTGTCCATGAGCAGAAGGTCGCTGGTTCAGATCTCTTGGCTGGTAGAGTGATGTCATCACTGGGTCCTTGAACTGCAGGGGTGCTGGATGCTGGCCGATCCTGTGGTGCGACCCCCAATCTTCCTCTCACCTGTATATGTGTCGGCGTGTCTCTTGGAGAGCAAGATGGGAGGGGCGAAGACAATTTCCCCATGGTCTAAAAGCACTTTACAGCATCCCTGCCCAAAGCCCACAGTGAGCAAGTCAGAGGGGACAGTGGTAAGGAAAAGCTCCCTAGAAAGAAGAATCCTTGGGAGGAACCAGACTCAAAGGGGGAGCCCATCCTCCAGGGGGCAGCAGAGGAAGCCTTAACCCTACCCAGACTGAAAAGGGGAGCCCATCCTCCAGGGGGCAGCAGAGGAAGCCCTAACCCTAACCAGACTCAAAGGGGGAGCCCATCCTCCAGGGGGCAGCAGAGGAAGCCCTAACCCTAACCAGACTGAAAGGGGGAGCCCATCCTCCAGGGGGCAGCAGAGGAAGCCCTAACCCTAACTAGAATCAAAGGGGGACCCATCCTCCAGGGGGCAGTAGAGGAAGTCAAATGATCAAGATGGCAAAGTCCTAATTCACATTATCCCAATCTTAACATTTCAGTCGCAAAGTGGGGGGCAGGGAGGTGATGACAGGCAAGTGCTGGAGCTGCTTCAGATGGGAGGGCGAACAGTAGTACGGCAGCAGGGTAAACAGGGAAGATGTCACAGGCAGAAGGGTGAGGAGGCCGGAAGGACGTCACAGGTAGTGGAGACGTCACAGGCAGCGACTTAAGGATCCAGATGGGCACCCAGAAAGGAAGGCATTACAGTATCCAGCCTGGAAGTTATAAAGGTGTTAGTGTTTCCGCTTCCTGAAAGGAGAGCATCTTCCGAAGCTTGGCGAGGTTTCGTACATGATAGAACACAGCTTTAGTGATGCTTTTTATGTGAGCATCGAAACATAAATCTGAATCAACCAGAACACCAAGATCTCTGACCACTGTGTCAGGTTGGGTAGGAAGACCACCAAGGTTGAGGTTGTCAAACTTATTTCGAGCCACCTTCGGACCAGTTAACAGTACTTCTGTTTTTATGTCTTTAATATAAAGAAATTATTTACCAACCAGCACCAGATATCTAGTCGACGGTCTTCTAACCGAGAGCTGTGATGGATCATCCAGCTTAACAGATATATATAACTGTGTATCATCAGCAAAACAATGAAACTCAACACCATGATTTCTGATAATGTGACCAATATATACAGTATACAGTAGTGGCCCAGCACTGATCCCTGTGGGACACCATTGTAGGAATATTTAGCTTAGGTAAATTTTAATATCTCCACCAATATGTTTTGAAATTAATTGCCTTTCAATTAATTATTATTTAATGATGTTTATTAACTAATTTTTAGGATGAATGGTTAGTTCCTCCAAACTCAATTGCGAAACCCCGTTAGTCGGTTAATGTAAGACTTACATGGGATTCACGAGTTACCAGTATCGCTTAGTAACATGGAGTTAGAAGGCTCGTCCAGCGAGCTGCATCACCAGGTAATGTAAACGATCGGTAGTGAAGCTCCCCTCAAGGCCGATGAGAGAGAGTCTCGCGATATTTCAGTCGAGTTTGAGGTTTCAGAGCTTAGTAGCCAGATCGCACAGAGGCAGGACTATTGTGAGCACTCAATGAACGGAGGCTGAAGTGGTGTAAAAGACATGCATTTATTCCTAACTAACACTACAACTAACATAAGACAGACATTACATTTAACATAAACAACAAACACAAAATAACGGAATAGAACCAAAGAGAATGTAACATGAAAATGCAGTGACCAGATTTAAAATGGATAACCTTAAAAGGGAAATACTGTTCTGTAAAGCAAGCACAGTTTGTGGAAATACAACCCTAAAGTCATAAAGCAGGCTAACAGAACTGCTTGGGTTGTTAGAATGAAAGGAAGCTGGTTTACTTGTTTGCAGAGTGGAGGGGGTCTTGGCAGTAGGTCGCAGAGGTGATGAGCTGAGGGAATGGTAGCACCCAAGAAGGCGCGGCGTCTGGAGCGGTTGTTGGAGTGGAGCCCCTTGGATTCTCTCTCCTTGTGAAGCTTTAAGGTGAAAGGCTCTGTCTTGGTTGCAGTTCTCTGTTGGGTAGCAGGCCTTCACCGGCAGGCTTCAGGAGGGCTTCTCACGGGCTGCTCTTCTCCCGGGGCTTCTCTTCTCCTCCCTCTGCGGGGCTGATGTTCTCCTCTGCTCCTCTCTCTGTGAGGCTGATGTTCTCCTCTGCTCCTCTCTCTTCTTCCCCCTGCTCTCTTCTGAGGTGCCATGTTTTATGGTCTAAAGTTCATGTATAGGGATGACCAGGAATTGGACACCTGAAGCAATGGCTGATCATCTAGTTGGCAGGTTTTCAGAGGGGTGTCTGTGTCAGTCCTTTTGGTATTCATGACTAGACTGGTACCACTTTACCGAGGATTTTCATTAAACTGGTGTAACTACATACAGTTTCATGGTAACCACTGACCAGATTTGGAATCAGGAGTGATTTTCCATCAGTTTGACACCAAACATGCCATACCAGCCTGGCGGGTCACACCTCATACCATCTGTATTAATTAATTAACGATTTCTGATATTATGTATGTTAACAAATCCCATCCATATACATTATTGCTGTTTTGCGTTGCACATCAACAGAGGTTGCTACTTTGGATCATTTGTACGGACATTACATTACATATTCACATTTAAATAGCACATCTTACCCTTAGATAGGCGTGGCCGTTAGTTGGTGATAATACCAATTTAAATTGCACATCTGGGAACAACATGTTTTGGTTGGTGTGGCTTATCCCAGTTATCTGCTCTCCAGAATTGATAATATACACATTAATTCAGTCTTTTAATGCAGAATAGTAGAGGACAAAGAAGTGGTAATGGACCACAAAGATCAGATGAGGGCCACAGAGGATTGTGGGAAAGGGGGGGTTGTTAAACAAAGAAAGAAAGAACCTCTGATAGTTAGGAGCCACACTAAGATACCTGGTTACATTATTTAATTTTCAAGATTCCTCTGGGATAATCATGAGAGCATGTATGCAGGGGTAGCTAAACACTAAGATTGTCTAAGGACACACAAACATAAGCTATCTGGATATCAAGACTAGTAGTCATGAGTAAGTCAATATATAGGGAGTAAAAAGGCCGAACTTTCTTTTGGAAAGAAACTTTCTTTAGGGTGTTGGGTGAATGTGTGGTATGTAAGGCAGGATGTATGGGGAGGGGGTTGCGTGCCAAGTTGAGGGACCCCTGTCCTTGAGGTCCACTCTGCTGTCTGTAGGTCCCTAAATCTTTGGACCATAAAAGATGGAATGTTGGCCTCCCTTGTTATCTGTGTTTGTGTGTGTGTGTGTGTGTGTGTGTGTGTATGTGTGTGTGTGTGTGTCTGTATGAGCCGTGTGTGTGTATGTGTGTGTGTGTGCATGTGTGGGGTCACTGACCCCCCTTTTGTGCCTAGGCCAGCGAGTACCTCTCCTACCAGACTCGGCCTTGTCTCAGGCAGCCTGGAATCTCAGCCCTGTCGTATGTGCGTGTGTGATACTGCACCATATTTGACTTTAGTGATCTTGGAAGATTCATTGTTCACGTGGACAAACTGATAATGATCAGTTAAATAGGAGCCAAACCAAGAGAGGGCTGTCTCCTTAATGCCAACCACAGATTCTAGCCAGTCCAAGAGGATATTATGGTCCACAGTATCTAATGCTGCAGTTAAGTCTAGTAATACCAACACAGACATACAGCCACTGTCAGAAGCCATAAGCAAATCATTCACTACTTTGCCTGAAGCTGTTTCTGTGCTGTGGTTTGGTCTAAAGCCAGACTGATATAATTCATCAGCATTATTTTTCTGTAGGACAGACAGCTGGCGAGCAACAGCTTTTCCAGGATCTTTGAAATAAAGAAGATTTGAGATTGATTTATAATTTCCTGAATCACTAGGTTCAAGATTTGGTTTCTTTAGAACAGGTCTAATAACAGCTAGTTAAAAGGTTTTGGATCATATCCAAGCCTAAGAGACGAGTCTAACACATTTAACAGGGTGGTGCTAATCAGTGGTCGAATCTCCTTCAGGAATTTTGTAGGAATTGGGTCTACGAGGCTAGTAGAGGATTTGCAGGAGGAAACTAAGCGCAAAAGTTCTGATTGTTTTATAAGAAGGAAACATTCAAAGGTGTCATTATCAGTACGCATAGGACTAGCAGGAGGCTGGCAGCTGTATGTAGCTACAGACGTGCACTGGATGGTCTGTCTAATCTTTATTTTACCATTACAAATGTAATAACGTCATCACTCATAAAAACTTGTGAGATTGTGAGTTTAATGGTGAAGAATTCTGTGTTAACCTAGACAGAGATTCAAATAGGAATTTAGGATTATTTTTTTTCTCTTCCATGAGTCTGGAGAGGTACACAGACCTCGCAGTCTGTACTTAGAGAGGCTCCTTCCAGGTAGATCTGAAAACTTCTAGTTTAGTTGAGCCCCATTTGCGCTCTAGCTTGCGTGAAGCCTGTTTAAGTTACGCGTATGATCAGAGCACCAGGGGGCAGGTTTCTTATCTCTATGCTTTATCTTCTTAAGTGGAGCTACAAGATCTAGGTGCTGCGAAGCGATTTCTCCATGTGCACAGTTACCCGTTCAATTTCATTTTCACACGGGGCTTCAGATGTAAGGCTGAAGGACTGTGGAAGTTGGTTGAGAAACACTGTTGTAGTGAATGAGGCAATGGAACGTCTGATACTGTACTTTGGACCTGGAGCCGAAGGGAGGCTATACTGTGTATCAAACGTTAACAAGTAATGATCTGAAAGCAGAGGATTTTGAGGTTAGGGACCAGACAGTCTATACACAATAAGAATGGTGATTGGAGGTTAGGGACCAGGTGGTCTATACACAATAAGAATGGTGATTGGAGGTTAGGGACCAGGTGGTCTATACACAATAACAATGGTGATAGGAGGTTAGGGACCAGACGGTCTATACACAATAACAATGGTGATTGGAGGTTAGGGACCAGGCAGTCTATACACAATAACAATGGTGATTAGAGATTAGGGACCAGGCGGTCTATACACATTAACAATGATGATTGGAGGTGAAGATCTACAAAGAAATGATGCCGCAAGACTAAGAAGAAGAATTTCAAATGTGCTAAAGCTATAAGCACTTTGATCAGACACTCCCAGGTCAGACTGAAGTATTGCAGCAGCACCAGCACCTTTGCACCGGAAATGATAGATGAGAGAGAGAGAGAGAGAGTTGGGAAGCTCAAAATTCCCACCAGAAAGCTGCACTTGAATGGCTAAAGATAGAAGTTGGTGATGTGACAATACTGAACTTACAAGAATGGCGAACGCATGGTTACTGCAAGGGACAATGCTTGTGAAATTCTGCACAATGTTTCTTTTTAACTGCTTCAGAATCTTAGGCTAGAAAGCTGAACTGAAAACAAATCATGAATCCTTCTGTTGTCTTGCTTTGTATGTAGCCTAAGCGCGTTTCCCCAGCAAAGACGATAATCGCTGGTTAGTCACTGTCTGATATCGACACCAGGATACTCGTCTGATTACACTCATTACCGATAATATCGTCATATCACCCAGGCGTAATTGATGATTTGACATGTTCCCAGGTATAACAATACAGGGAGAAAAAGGATTTTACTCATGGGATCAGGAATCCAAGTGCCAGTTGCTGCTGCATTAGCTGCTGGGAATGTTCACATCTCCTCCTTTCAGTGATATGTGTCAAATGTGGGGACACCTGGCAGAAAGATGGCTGAGGACTTCTCTGGAAGCACTGGTCTGAGTGTTATGGGAGGTTCACGTCCATCTTGCTGTTGATGTGTTTCTATATATTCCTGTATATTCTGTGATTTTTGGCTGTAGCTTCTACTTAATGTTTTTACCTCTAGTTTTGAGCAAAGATGCACTGACTCACAATTAGTGATCATATGACTGCAGCAGATTGTCAGGACGCACAGAACACTCTGCAGACTATAATTCACTTTGAAGTGTAAGCTGTGCTGCTAATTATACTGAAAACAAATGCTTATTGTAATGCTTTGTATTTTACTAATGTGTAGGATGTGTATGTGTCTGTGTCTTAAAATGTTTTCTGTTTCAGGCTGAACAGCTGTGATCTCATAGATGAACACTGTGAAGTGCTGACATCAGCTCTCAGATCAAACTCCTCCCCCCTGAGAGAGCTGGACCTGAGTGACAATGACCTGAAGGATTCAGGAGTGAAGCTGCTCTCTGCTGGACTGGGGGATTCTCACTGTAAACTGGAGATACTGAGGTCAGTATTGCTGGGTATTTCACACTGTAAACTGGAGATACTGAGGTCAGTATTACTGGGTGTTCCACACTGTAAACTGGAGATACTGAGGTCAGTATTACTGGGTATTCCACTCTGTAAACTGGAGATACTGAGGCCAGTATTACTGGGTATTCCACACTGTAAACTGGAGATACTGAGGCCAGTATTGATGGGTATTTCACACCGCAAACTGGAGATACTGAGGTCAGTATTACTGGGTATTCCACACTATGAAGAGGAGATAGTGAGCAATTAGCTAAGGGAAAGGTAGGAGGGGGGGCTGCCTTGTCTTAGACACTAAACTGTAGTTCTTGAAATATTTATTAGAGCATCACATTTATTTACTAATTGTAATGGTGAGGTGATATTATTTATTGGGGAGTTTCTGTCTCTCTGCAGGCTGTCAGGCTGTAGAGTCACAGAAGAAGGCTGTTCTTCCCTGGCTTCAGCTCTGAGGTCAAACCCTTCACACCTGAGAGAGCTGGATCTGAGCTACAATCACCCAGGAGACTCAGGAGTGAAGCTGCTCTCTGCTGTACTGGAGGATCCCAGCTGTAAACTGGAGAAGCTGCAGTGAGTACAGAATATGCATTTTACACAAAAGTAACTGTACACCAAGAAAACCCACAATGCCTTTCAGCAGTTACATAATAAACAAACACAAACAGCTTCTGTTTTCTTCTCCTACTTCCTTATATCCCACAATCTTATCAGCCCTCCATCCATGATAGAAATAATTAAGCAGTGAAGCAGGAAACATCCATTCAACCATATAATCCATGCAAAACATTGGTGTTGTTCAGCAAAGTTAACGGCACTGTTAAACATACTGACTTTAACATGTTATGGACAAAAAAATAATGGACACCAAACAGAATCGGGATGATTGTTAAAATAATTTTTAGTAATTTAATTGTTTTCTGAAAATCCATTATGTCATGGCCCCTATTCTCCTCATTTGAATACAGAGCTGCAGTGTAATAAGTGGATTTAAAAGTGTTTAATTTTTTTAAGGGTGGGCCGGTGTGAACTCACAGAGAAATGCTGTGAGGCACTGGCTTCAGCTCTCAGATTAAACTCCTCACCCCTGAGAGAGCTGGACCTGAGTGACAATGACCTGCAGGACTCAGGAGTGAAGCTGCTCTCTGCTGGACTGGGGGATTCTCACTGTAAACTGGAGATACTGAGGTCAGTCTTACTGGGTATTCCACACTGTAAACTGGGGGTAGTAAGGTGAGTATTACTGGGTATTTCACACTGTACGCTGGAGATACTGAGGTAGAACATAATTAATAATTTCAAAATAAAGCAGGAGTATCTAAGTCTACAGGTTGACTTAAAAAATAACATTAGACTTGCTAAGTGGAATGTCGAAAGGAAGATTGCACTGGAGGCTAAGGACGACATTAAAAGTTTCTTCCAATATTTTAACTCCGAAAGAGCTCTAAAAGCTGAAATCACTCATCTGCAGGATAGTAAGGGCCTTATAATTGAAAATGAAGATTGATATAGTAAATGAGTCTAATGATTATTTTACATGGTTGTTCACAGTAGAGGACATGATTAACTTACCACCATTTAGTACAAATACAGTGTTGTATATAAACAATATACAGTCCCTCCACAATTATTGGCACCTCTTGTAAAGATTTGTATAAAAAGGGTTACCCCTTTTACAACTGGGTGCCAATAATTGCGGAGGGCACTGTTTCCATAACTGAGGCTGCTGTGGTACAAAGCCTGGCTAAGCTCAAAATAAATAAATCGCAGGGCCTTATTTGCATCTTACCTATAGTTTTAAAATAGATGAGGGATATTATTAGCCAACCTTTAACTTTACTATTTCAGAAATCGTTATCTGCGGGTGTGGTACCTTCTTATTGGAAGTATGCTAATATAACGCCCATATTCAAAAAACGGGATAGATGTAATCCAGCAAACTATAGGCCAATTACTTTAACTTGCATAATTATAAAAGTAATGGAAGCTATAATCCAAGTGAAAATGGTATATTACCTGGATACTGTGAGAATCACGGGTTATAGGACGGGTAAGGCGAACGGGCAGGCGGGCAGGAAGAATCAGGCAGGGAAGAGGCAGGCAGGCAGACGAAGGGGAAAACTGGGGATTTATTCGGGAAACGGAGGACTGGAAACATCTGACATTGACTACCATCAGTGACGGGCAAAAACCAGGGCAAGAAATAGACAATGGACTGAAATAGACAAGACTGGGAGAAAATAATCAGACACAGCTGGGCAAGATCGGGGAAGCACACGTGGATAATCAGGGGGCGTGGCATACACGAGGATCGGACAAGCCGGGCATGACAGTTACAAATAACATTCTGAGGGGTAGCCAACATGGATTTAGGAGAGGTAGATCCTGTTGAACTAATCTACTTGAGTTCTTTGAGGAGGCTACAAGAGAAATTGATCACATAGAGTACTTTGATTTCCAGAAGGCCTTGGATGTTGTCGCCCTCAAACGGTTCTCGCTTAAGCTTTAAGCTGCAGAGAATTTAGGAACTGTAGCAGCTTGGATTGAAAACTAGTTAACAGGCACAATGTTATTAGAGGCATAATGTCACAGTAGGCCTGCGTTTATAGTGGGGTACCGCAGGGTTCAATTTTAGGACCACTATTGTTCCTAATTTACATTAATGAAATTGACACCAATGCATACAGTAAACTGGTTACATTTGCAGATGATACTAAGGTGGGTGGTGTAAAAGATACTGACCTAGCAGCACAGAGGCTACAATGGGATCTTGATTTAATTAGTGACTGGGCTGATACCTGGCAGATGAAATTTAACATAGATAAATGTAAGGTAATCCATGCAGGGAGCAGAAATATAAAGTACAGATATTTTATGGGTTCCACTGAAATAAAGGTAGCTGATTATGAGAAAGACCTCGGTGTGTATGTTGATGCTTCCATGTCCCACTCTCACCAGTGTGGGGAAGCAATTAAAAAGGCCAATAGGATGTTGGGTTACATCTCTAGGTGTGTGGAGTTTAAGTTAAATGAGGTGATGCTAAGATTATACAATTCCTTGGTAAGACCCCAGATAGAATATTGTTTTAATGTGAGAGGGAGATATAGGGCTTTCGAAGGAACAATCAGGTTCGCTTTGGTCCGTTCAGAAATATTCATTAAAATATACATAGGCCCACATAACACGCAGATAATTATCTGTGACACCCATGGTGCACTATTATTAGTATGAATTCCATTTATTTCACTGTTCTGTCATATTGCTGTCGCAAGTGTTTCTATGAAGATGGCAAACAATGAAGGAGAGAGTGGGCATGCAGGCCGTCTTCCCCGTCGGAGTGTGAATGCAGGTGATGTGATCCCATCTGTGACACTGTAGCTTTGGCTGAGATGTACAGTATTTTAACCCAGTGGGTGAACGACTCTCTGAAGCCAAATCTATGCAATGTATTAAAGAGGAATGTCCACCTGACTGTCAGATGCCATCTCTGCATCTAATGATGTAATCATGGTTGTAGTGTGGGTATGCTGAGCAGTATTGACTAAATTAAATAATCTATGGATGTTGTCCGAGGCATGTCTTGTCTTGATGAAGTTTGTCTGATCAAGATGGATTATAATGACGAGTGTCCAGAGCATTTGTAATGATTTTCAAGTCTATATTGATTAGTGAGAGTTGTGGGTAACTGGAGGGTTGTGTTTGGTCTTTATCAGGTCTTAATAACACTGTAATGGCAGGTAACTGGAGGGTTGTGTTTAGTCTTTATCAAGTTTCAAATACACGGTAATGGCCGGTAACTGGAGGGTTGTGTTTGGTCTTTATCAGGTCTCAATGACACTGTAATGGCCGGTAACTGGAGGGTTGTGTTTGGTCTTTATCAGGTCTAAATGACACTGTAATGGCTAGTAACTGGAGGGTTGTGTTTGGTCTTTATCAGGTCTCAATGACACTGTAATGGCTAGTAACTGGAGGGTTGTGTTTGGTCTTTATCAGGTCTTAATAACACTGTAATGGCAGGTAACTGGAGGGTTGTGTTTAGTCTTTATCAAGTTTCAAATACACGGTAATGGCCGGTAACTGGAGGGTTGTGTTTGGTCTTTATCAGGTCTCAATGACACTGTAATGGCCGGTAACTGGAGGGTTGTGTTTGGTCTTTATCAGGTCTCAATGACACTGTAATGGCCGGTAACTGGAGGGTTGTGTTTGGTCTTTATCAGGTCTAAATGACACTGTAATGGCTAGTAACTGGAGGGTTGTGTTTGGTCTTTATCAGGTCTCAATGACACTGTAATGGCTAGTAACTGGAGGGTTGTGTTTGGTCTTTATCAGGTTTCAATAACACTGTAATAGCCGGTAACTGGAGGGTTGTGTTGGGTCTTTATCGGGTCTCAATAGCACTGTAATGGTCGCTGCGCTCATATGTGATGGGATTTGTGATGTGTGTTTAATTTCTCTTACCAGTCCATTGAAGATTGGAGATAATATGCCCCAAAAATGTGTGTAGATTTCTGCATGGTAACTATCCAGTGTGGCGATTGGTTGTTAGGCATTTGGTTGAGGACCTTATGGAGTTCTTCTGATGTTAATGGTGCATCAAGCAGAGGTGGACATTTCAGGTTCAAGGAGTACAAATCCAGACCAAGATTTTGTTTCAACAAACCAGTTGAGTACTCTGTGACTGTGACTCTTTTTACTCAACTGGTTGGTTGAAACAAAATCTTGGTCTGGATTTGTAATCTCTGGACCTGAAATCTCCACCTCTGACATCAAGGGTATCTGCTGTTTTATTGGTTAATATGGGTAAGTCTAGATTATTTAAAAATGATTCTATATCAACTGGATCTGGTTCTTGTTCTGAGAAGTATTGGTTCTCATAAAATGTTCAAAAGATGTTAATTTTGCGTGATTATTGAAATATTTATTAGAGGAGTCACTTTTGCTTAAAAGTAATGCTTGTAATGGTGAGGTGATCTTATTTATTGGGGAGTTTTTGTGTGTCTCCCTGCAGGCTGTCAGGCTGTAGAGTCACAGAAGAAGGCTGTTCTTCCCTGGCTTCAGCTCTGAGGTCAAACCCCTCACACCTGAGAGAGCTGGACCTGAGCTACAATCACCCAGGACACTCAGGAGTGAAGCTGCTCTCTGCTGTACTGGAGGATCCCAGCTGTAAACTGGAGAAGCTGAAGTGAGTACAGAGTGTGTGTCTGACACGCTACAGATACTTATGCATGTATGTGAAGAAGAGGCACCAATAAATAAATGGATACAGCAGTACTATGTCATTCTGCTTCTCCTGTAGTGTGGATCACGGTGGAGTGTGCAGGACCAGACCTGGCTTACAGAAATGTAAGTGTGTTTCCATGTTTTTGTTAATAATACCATTAATACTATGTTATGGTTGTTTTCACACAATTGTTGTGATGAGTGTGACTGTGTAGATGGATTTGCATGTGTTTGTAGGTGAGTTTCATGTCATTTTAGACAAACATCCAATCGAGAAACAAAATATCAGAATCATCACCAGAAACACTATCAATTCATGTAATCGTTTATACTCATATTGTCTTTGTGTTTGTGTGGGAGTGTAGGATGGTCAAAGTATATTCTGAATTAGTTATATATCTTTAATTTCACATAAAAGAATCCTTTGCATTTGTTCTTTTTGTGCATGTCGTGAGTGTACAGTATGTGTTTTCTGTGTGAGATTCGTTAGTATTGTCCTAAGATGGCACCCGCAGGCAGTGACACCGAACTCTCTCCTCAAGTTCAAAATGTGCATTTTTACAGGGTGGTTCTGGAACACTCCTTAATATTCATGAGAGAATATTACTGATTGGTCACTGAATCCCTTAAACCTGGGGAGCCCAAATCCAGTCCTGGAGGGCCAGAGTCCTGCACATTTTTGGGTTTCTCAACAACAACAAGAAATGTATTTTTGTATAGCACATTATCACAAGATTACATCGTCACACAGCGCTTTACAGCATCCTCACCCAAAGCCCCCAGTGAGTAAGCCATAGGTGACAGTGGCAAGGAAAAACTCCCAAGAAGGAAGAAACCTTGGGAGGGGCCAGACTCAAAGGGGGAGCCCTTCCTCCAGGGGGCAGCAGAGGAAGACTTAACCCTAACCAGACCCAGAGGGGGAGCCCAACCTCCAGGGGGTAGCAGAGGAATCCCTAACCCTAAGTTCCAAGTCACACTGTCCAAATCATAAGATTTGAGACATAACCAGGGAGCAGGGGGGAGATGACAAGCCGGTACCGACACTTCCTCCAATCGCCAGGCAACCAGAAGTAAGGCAGCGGGTCATACATTGAAGATGACACAGACAGAATGATGAGCTGGATGCATGGACATCACTGGTAGTGGCAACGTCACATGTAGCAGGGTGTGCTGGACATCTTGATAGATTGCAATCTCCAGGCAGTACAGCCCAGGAGGAGTATGGGAAATAAAATGTGCAATTAGTCAAAGTAGGGGAGACTATAGGCAGTGCTAACAGTTAGGTGAGAACTTTCTATGTTCTCCTCATTTAACACACCTGATTCAACTCCTTGTGCTAATTAGCACACAGCTCTTGAGTTGAATCATTTATGGTGGAACAGGGAAAGATCTAAGCTACACAGGGCTCTGCCCCCCAGGACTTGGATCAGGATTTGGACACCCCTGTTTTAGGCAGAAGAAACAGGCAGCGCATGTCGATGTTAACTGGCCAATCGGGTAGTGCCCCTCTCATAAATATTAATCAGCCAGCCAATCGTGCAGGGCTTCGCTCATGAATATTAAAAAGTTCTCTTGATCCACGGTGCTAATAGAAATTAGCGTCCGGGACACACTGGATGTGCGGTGGAAAATATCAGATTTAATTTCGGCGCCCATGTTAACAGATTAGAGCGGCCACCTGCCTGCGCGAGATGCGGGGCTCACGCCTCGCGGCAGCGGCGCCGCATCTAGAGTCACGTACGATAAGCGGTTCTCTATGGAAGCGTATTGCATTCATCTGTAAAAAAAAATTATTTCTGTTTTTCCGAATTAAATAATGATCCCTTTTTTCTCTAAACAATATTTTTCTGAATTAACGAGATAACCTTTATGTTTTTCATGATGCACGCTCTGTGTAGTTTAATCTGCTTTTATTGATGGTTTGTAGACGGTATTATCATTAGTTTGCCGGTGTTCTGCCATTTTTTGCTGCCTTGCCAGAATTTCCTACCCATACTCCTGAATGGACATCTATATATGGATTTATGCTATCAAAATAACTTTCCTGTGCTTTAGAGGGGGTAGCAGTTTTTTACACTTAGTTTTATGCTGCCAGAAACTACTGCCTATAGTTTTTAATGGGGTAGCAGTTTTTATAAGAAAAATGAATGCCATGATAAGAATGTAATGTCATAAAATAATCATCGTTGATGAAGTAGTTATTAGCTTCTTATGCCCCATGCAGTTCTGCTGGTTTTAACCACATTGTGGGCATCTTCCATCCACCCATCCATTTTCCATACCGCTAACCGTTGTGTATTGTCACCATCCCACAAGACCTCTCTCTGAGGGTGTTTCATCTGCTACATCCAGATTCTTAATCTTCTTTTCATCTGTAACTGCCAAAATATTACCAATAGTCCTAAACATACCTCGACATTCCAGCAGTGCACATGCGATTTCCATTCGAGATGCGCTCACAGCACTTTGGCTCATCTTCACATCACTGACGTGACCCCTTGAAAGGTGACGTAGGAGCCTAAATGCATTTCGTATGATTTGAATAATTAACAGTAAATAATATTGATTCAAGTTATAAGTTTATTAGTTTGACAGATATTATTTTACAATGTTAAGATTTATTGGATCTACCTTGTAATGTTTAAAAACAGGACTTTTAATGTAGTCCTGATGGACACTATTGGGGTGCTTTTATTATGATTAGGGGGCAGGGAATAGGAAATTGGAGGGAGAGAGGAGTTAGATTGGAGCGAAATAGTTTTTTGCTCTCGAATTTTGATATAAATGTGTTTATTTTATTTTGTGGATAACATTTTATGTTTGTAATATTGGTTAAAGACTAAGTAAACAGTTAAGTTTTGCGAAGCAGTTTCTTGGAGTTTTATGGGTTGAATTTGGACGGGAGAATCTTTCGAGCGTCAAGCTAAGCTTCAATAGGTACACGCAAGAACCTACAGGTGATGTTCTGCAAACTGCAAAATTCAGTTGTATTAATATTAGTTCAAAATAACTGTCCAGTATAACTCAGCAAACAGGTACCTTCAGAATAAGAACTGCCGGAATCTTGCTGTTGCTCGGGTTTGTACTTGCCACACTGCATCTCACATGTCTCATCTTCAGAAAATTTCTAGATATTGTAAAATACATTAAAAACAGGGTATTCAAATCTGGGAACATAAAAAATCATGCTAAGAATTAAAGCCTGTGTTTTCGCTCCAATGGTCATTACTGAAATGCACGTAATAACTCTTAACATGTTTTCAATTAAATTACATCGGAGTAACTTGTTTAATAAGAAATATTCCCACATGACATCATATGCACAGTTACATCCAATTTCTCAGAACTTTACGTTCATATGCATCTTCCTTTTCCAATGGGCCTACACTTGTAATGGTCTTCTTGGACATGCAGACAATCTTTAAAAAGGCAAATAATGTATAATAATTTCATGAGGACACAAATTACATCTAAAACATAGCGTAAGCAAACTGGATGAGAAACATTCCAAAGCTCTGCTCGTGATCATGTTATAATTGTGATTCCTCAATTTTACAAATGTACAAGAACAGGAAACACAAAATCCTTGACACCATACTTGGTTTGCCACCCTTACAAAAAGAATCCAGTGTGCTCCAAAATTCACAGGATACAGCCAGGTGTCTTCTGTGGGAAACTTCATCTGTGGGATGAGTTGTGTGGCAAGTTAGTGATGGCTCTGTTATACAACCACTTAACTTTTGGATTACTTGAATACCTTCAAGAGGCATCGGAACTTTCCAGAAAATAGTGAAGTTGACACAGTTGCACGCAGGTGGTACTGTATACTGGTTTCTGTTAAAAGTTAACACAAAAGTAAGTATGCAAAGAAGCATGCTTGCACTTTGTAGAAGCATTAGTGCATCAACAATTATAACTTGCCTGTTTTGTAATAAGATGGTGGATAAATACATCAATGACCTATAAATGGAAAATGTTAAGCAAGTTTAGTCATTTACATGGTTTGTAGTTTGTAAGGAATGGTATCGCGTAACCTTTCCATCACTTCTCATGACCCTTATTAAATTTCCCAGAATTTCACTTAAAGTTTAATTTAAAAAATTATAATTTTTATATTAAATCATAACTACACATTGCTGTTTCACTGACATTGAGAAATATTTTAATCAATATAGCAAAAATTAAAATTTAGAAAATCTTTCAAAATGTGCCACTTACTTTTTTATAAACTTTTGTAAAGGTACTCCTTATATATGTGGAGTGCTAACTTTCACTAGCCTTAACCTTCTCATCTCATGACAGACCTTAAACGAGCATTTCTATTAGCAATGTCTAGTCAACAATGCAATAACAGTCCTCAAGCACTTGCAGAAGTAACAGCTATGACTAACTAAGATTAATACATCACGTATTCCGTTATTGTCAAACATTTGCCCATGTATACTTCTGCTTTGACGTAAATTTTGGTATTGGAAGAAATACCGAAAGGCTTGGAAAACCAAATTTTTACTTTTAAAGCCTGTACAAAACCTGATGTTAAACACAACAACATAAGTAATTTTTTCTTTCTTACTTCATCTGACAGCCACTCAGTCCCTTGCAGCGTGTGAAAAGAGTGGTCATATAGCTTATAAGGTCCCACAACTGCTTCGAAATGTCCATGGTCTTTTAAAGCCCAGAGCATGATCACTAAATGATTATGGAAAAGTCAGTGTCTTCTAAACACTGTAACATAAAACAACTCAAATGGGCCAGCGGGCCAACGTAAAACTGGGTAGGGCCAACGTAAAATAATCAGAGTGTACAACACTGTTCCCCAATTCTGATGCTTAAAAAGGCCTTAAAGGAATATGGAAATACTGCTGAAAGAATAAATAAGGAAGTTGAGTTGATACAAGTTAGACAGGGGGTGATCATAAATGTTCAATATTATATTTTTGGTTGGTTATTTAACGTGTGTGGATGTAGAACTTTAGATGAAGGAATACCATCAGATAACTCATGCGTGAACCATAGGACACGCATGGCACCAATCAATAAAAATATTAAATATAACAAGCATTCTGAATATCACAGCTGGCTGTGCATTCTGAGCAGACGGCATCCTTTGTTGTGTCCAAGCTTTAGACACTGAAAAACAGGTTGTGATTTATTCTAATTTCTCCAGCCTCTGTTGCTAACTTGTAACCAATAGGTTAGTACAGCAGGTGGGTAACAAACTTGCCAATAAACCTTTATGTAAAGAACGAATTGGTGGAGTAGGCCGAGGTTGTTATAAGTAACCAACAGGTCAGAAGTAGAAATCTGAGCATGCAACCTTGTTCTCCACAGCTTCTCTTTTGACTGGATGGCATTTCCAGTGCAGGTTCTACAGCTTCTGTGGCTGCTGTTATCTCTTTTGAGTCTTCTGTATGTTCTTCATATTCTGTGGCATATGCAATAACAGATGGTCTTCTTGGGGTTGTACTGTCGTGAGGCTGCTGATCATTCTCCACGGCCAAAGGTTGGTGACTCACAGTGTACTGGGCATGAGGCGTGCTGAAACTTTCATTACTTTTAGCTGAAGATGTGTTTAACTTTCTGATCTGTCCTTATCCGTGCTTCTTCTGTATGGCTTAAGGTGACTTATGTTATATTTTGTTTTTAGCGTAGACCCTTCTTGGTTTTTTAATGTAACCAATTTGCCACACACTGTTTCAATTACATATGGACCGGAGAAATCTGGCTCAATTCTCCCTCCTTTTCATCCACACTTCCTCATATTCAACAGGAGAAGCTCATCACCGACACCATACACGACATGTTGGTACTTCTGAACCCTTTTGGCATATGCTTCTTTCTGTTTATCCTGTGACTTTTTCATATTTTGTTCTGTTGTCTGTTTAAAAGCCTTCACTGTCTTGTCTTTAGCTCATCTGTACTCAGACTCTACAGGGAGAATGACAGTGGAAAGCTAGAATTTCAAATAATTAGGAATGGAATGCCATCAAAATGTAAATGCACAGTAAGATATTTTTGACATATTACAGTGAAATGTCAAAGTTATGATTAAACAGTGTCTTCTAAAAAAGTAAGTGATAAAATATGGACGGACTCACCGGCATGTCAGCAGGAACCTCTGGAGGAAATACGGCCTCTCTGCCATACATTAAAAGAAAGGGAGAGTGTTTTGTGGTTGTGTGCATCTTCGATCACAAGGCTCAAGGATCTCAGAAGGCAACCTATAGACTCACCTTAGTACAGACCAATACTGTCACGATCGGTGGGGAACAGATAAGGCGAACGGACAGGTGGGCAGGAAGGATCAGGCAGGAAGGCGGAGTACGGAACCAAACGGGGATTTAATAGAGGGTTACGGGAATCAGGAAACATCAAAGACGCTAACATCAATGATAGACAAGGGAAACCGGTAAGACCAGGACTTAAATAAGACAGGACCAATCAAAGTAAATGGACAAAGCTAGAGACAATCAGGGAAGCACACGTGGGTAATCAGGGGGCGTGGCACACATGAGGAGCCGACGAGCCGGGTCATGACAAATACGTTACAGTACACTTTATGTAGTTCAGTATACCTATGTTCCTACATTTTCAGAGTAAGCTATACATATCCAGAAATTGTTTGTGTTGTTAAAGCACAAATACAAGACAGTGTTTCTTGTGCAGACTTTTTTAAAGAAAATTGTAAAACACTTGTTTGCAGTTTCCCCCCAAAACGTTCAGTTTTTTAAATGAACAATTAAACATTTAAGTCCTTTTAAATTTAAATAAATTCCACTCAAATTAGTTTATGTTCCACTGAATTGAAAATATTGATCATGCAGGCTGATACTGAATAGAATTGTATTGCATTGCAGTAACAGTTTAGACATCGAATCGCTGCCTTGAAAAATCGAAATCAATCCAATCCAATCGTACTGTAGTAATATAAGTGTGGAATAATGACTTTCTTTCACCAGCAAACACAACTCAGCCTTTCTTGACTCATAAATGAAGTGGGCACGAAGACCTCGCTCTCACAAAATGTTATAATGCTTTTGTATCGAATAAATGTAGTTCGAGATTAAAACAACGAATAATACTTACTTTTCTATGTATATGTAATATTTCGACTCTAACTAAAGCAGAACCCACAGATTATAGTAGTTCCAAGCAGCAAATGAAATACACGTGTACAGCCGAGTTTAATGGTAGAATTTGATCCCATACGTGCAGGATTCAGGGGAGTTGGAATGTAAACAGTACAATAACAATCACTTTGATGTGTCTAATGCACAAAATAAACACAAATATTAACAAATTATTAATAATGTTTAAGATAAGACACTCTTCCCGCCGCCGTCGCGCGCCCTCCTTATGTTTCATAAGCTTCAGTTCCCGCTTCGTTAGGGGAAGCTGTGCTGTT
This sequence comes from Brienomyrus brachyistius, assembly GCF_023856365.1. NCBI lineage: Eukaryota > Metazoa > Chordata > Actinopteri > Osteoglossiformes > Mormyridae > Brienomyrus > Brienomyrus brachyistius. Next base: position 111,121 of record NW_026042333.1, read on the forward strand.
TTTATATCGTACAGAAACATAAAGTACAGGCGGCCTGATGGGATTAATAATTCTTCCTCCTGCCTACAGACTCCTGCCAGCTGACGCTGGACCCCAACACAGCAAGCAGAAGCCTGTCTCTGTCAGGGCGGAACAGGAAGGTGACATATGAGTCGGGGGCAAAGCAGCAGCCATATCCTGATCATCCAGAGAGATTTGACAGCTTGTGCCCCCAATTTCTCTGCAGAGAGAGTCTGACTGGCCGCTGTTACTGGGAGGCTGAGTGGGATGGAGATGCAGCTCAGATAGGAGTGACTTATAAAGGGATCTGGAGGAAAGGAGGGAGGGACTGTCTGCTTGGATTCAATGACAAGTCATGGAGTCTGCGCTGTAATACTGACGGTTACTCTGTCCGGCACAATAATAAACAGACTCTCATACCCATACGGTCCTCAGGCTCCCAAAGAGTAGGAGTGTATCTGGACTGGGGGGCTGGTGCTCTGTCCTTCTACAGAGTCTCCTCTGATGGACTGACCCCCCTGCACAGATTCACCTCCTCATTCACTGAGTCCCTCTATCCAGGGTTTTATGTTTATCCAAACTCCTCAGTGTCACTGTGACGTGTTGCTGGTTCTCCTGGCAAAAGGGTAAAATCTCTGCTTTTTAATCTTTATTATCCTTTTTACTCTGAAATGTATGTTTGACAAATATAAATGCCTGTGTTCAGTGAGCTGGATAACCATGAAAAATATATTTTTATAGTTTTTCTCTCTGACTAAAATGTAATTAAATGTAATCCTGATGAGTGGGGGGGGGGCTTTCCCCCTCCCCTGTATATGTACATTTTATATATTTATGTCCATTTCCTGTATTTCCTCTCTGTACAATGACAATAAAGACTTTCTGTTCTGTCCTATTAATGTCCTGCTTCAGCATCACCCAAAGCATAACTGAGTAACATAATGAAACCACAGTCTGCTGGATTAAGTTAAATTCACTGTATTACTGCAGCTGAACATAACTGACACAATGACACTCAATCAATGTGTATAATAATCATTTAACTGGAGACATAACAGGCACAAAAAAATTGGAAAATATAATGATGTCCTGTTACTGTCCTGCTTCAGTGGATTAAAGTAAATAAAATTATTATTCATATATTTCAATATATAATGAAGTTATATGTTGTTAAACGAGGTGTTAAACAATTAAACCCCCCTCGGTGTAGGCTGGCTTTGCCCCCATCAGACAGAAGGGGCAGGCAGGTGCCCAGGAACCATTCCCCCCCCACCCCAATGTAAAAGGTCTGGTTACTCCCCCGTCAGACAGAACGGGCAAGTGCCCAGGCAGCCTTGCCACCCCCCCCCCCCCCCCCCCTTATGTGTCTGACCCAGAGAAATTGATGCATTGATAGAAACTGAATCCATTGCCCCCTCCCACCCTCGACTGGCAAAAACCACTAAATTTATCTACATACATCATTAATAATGTAACCCTTATTTCTTGACACTGGGTAGCGTGTGCCAGTCTCTTCTGTGGGCTGTGGGTAATGAGCGGGCTACAGTTCCTGATTCAATTCTCTTTAATAAACACCACTCGGCAATACAGTACTGACAACCTTCCAGCCGCGCTCCACTCTCCGTCTTCACTCCGCGCTACACTCTAAACTGTCCCCCGTGTACCAGGGCAAGTAGGAACTAATATTACAATTAACTAAGGGAACATACTGAACGATAATGTAATACATGAAATAATACAGTACTGTAACTGAGAATAAATAAGATAAGATAATAATTAAATCTAATCATTCAACACAACATTGTAAATAAATATTAACATTAAATAAAATTACTGTAAAGCATAATAATCATATATAACATAAATCAGTGACACACTTAATTGAAATAATCCAAAATATCATGTGCACAATAACTACGATTACAATAATAATAGACGTGTAAGAATATTCACAGACATCCATTTGTAATCCACCATTGGATTTATTATCTATTGCATTTTAACATTTTATACAGTGACTGTAGTCAGTTATAATGTCAATATAATTATAAATATAATATCAAGCTGCTGCCATATTTCTTACATCCACACAGTACAAGCGATCCTTCTGGAAACAATCTGTACTTTTCCGCCACGCCACTAGGTGGAGACAAAAGACAGATAACTAAATAAAAGAGGTTCAGAATTAAATTACAAGAAATCGGATATATGCGCGATATTAAGTCCCATGTAAATCAGACCTAGATGTGTTTGAGTAGATTACCAGGTTTCCTCTGGTTATTGCACTTACCGCACACAATATGAAGAAAATGCAAGTGAACCGAAATCTCCATGCAATGAATTAGCATCCTGTGAGTATCAAGTGCTGCACCACATACATTAGCAATGGGCATCAGATCACTGTATTCAACAGGGTGAGGGGTTATTCAGAAAGGACGAGTGTATTATTATAAAACAGACTGATAAATCAGCTGGTTTAAGCAGTTATTACTGTATGTCTTGTTCAATAATCTAACATATTTTCCAAGCTGGCAGCTTTCAAAGAGGATTGACCTCATTGTTCTGACAAAACTCGACATACCCGGAGGAAACCCCACGACGACATGGGGAGAACATACAAACTCCACACACATGTGACCCAGGCGGAGACTTGAACCCGGGTCCCAGAGGTGTGAGGCAACAGTGCTAACCACTGCACCACCTTGCCGCCCCCTATTTGTAACATTATTATTATTCATATTTTTATTGTCATTATTATTATTATTATTGTTATTATTATTATTATTATTAGTCAGGATTGCGGTTAAGCGGACGGGCAGAAGGGCAGGAAGGATCAGGTAGGCAGGCGAAATACGAGGAAAACGGGGATTTGTTCATGGGTAGCGGGCTAAGGGATTCACAGGACATCGCACAGACACTAACATCAATGACGGACGAAAGGCAAGGCAAGACGTGGACTAATAAAGAAAAGAACATAGGCGAAGGGGAAATAACAAGGTACAGCTGGGTACGATTGAGGAAGCACACGTGTATAATCAGGAGAGCGTGGCACACACGAGGATCGGAGGAGCCGGGCATGATTATTATTATTATTATTATTATTAATAATGTTGTTGTTATTGATATTATTGCAGCTATAACTTTTTATTGTTGTCATCATTAGCCTGCTGTGACTTCTTTGCATTAGACTTCTTTGATGTCCTTGTAGTGAGTGTTATGTGTGTCATGCTTGTTTGTTCTCTGCACCCCCTACACTTTGTTTTCTCCATCCCACCATTATTATTATTATTATTATTATTTCTGTTCACCTCTTTTTGTTTTTTTTGTTCTTTTTTTTCTCTTTCTCCATGGTGATTAATGTCTGTTATTGTTATGGTTGTTGTTTCTGTGCCCCCCCTCCCCCCCTTTTTTTTATAATCACAGTAGTAAGGCGGGAGAGTTCGGAGTGGCCACACTGGAATTGAATATTTTTAAACTTTAATTTAAAATAAAGTTGTCTTCCGAAGAGGGGGGATGGTGGTGGGCAGAATAAACTCTTTTACTTTATTATTTCCTCTCCTTTTCCTGTATCTCCCCTTCCCAAATACTTTAGTGACCCCTAGTGTCCTGACATGGTATTACTACACCCTCCCCCTTTACTCAATTAACATAATTCTTTACTCTTCTTTTGAATTGTACCCGGCTGGTAATAGAACCCAACAGTTTTTTAACAGTATTGTGTCTGTTCTTTGATCATGAACAGCATTATTACTCTTCTCTAAACATGATCAGCCTTAAGTTTATTGTTCTTTTCTAAGCTGAAAGGGTAGACTGTCTGATTTTTGCTCTCTTGCTCTGCCTCTTGCCCCGTAAACTTTCTTTGATTCATTTTATCTTCATGTCCTTCGTTTTAATGGCCTAGAGGTCTGGTCACTCTGCTCTGAGTGTTTGAGGAGGGACTGGATCTGTAGACCTTAACCTTCTCCCCATCAACAGTTCTGCTGGTGAGACTCCGTGTCTTAATGGAGCTGTTCCGTAAGCAAGAGGGCTTTCTGATCCTAATCTTTATTCAGTATCTGTTTGACTGCTCTAACAGCTCTCTGACTCTCTGCTGCACTGGGAAAACTCAGGGGCTACTAGTGACATGTTCAAGTTGTGAGAGTCGGCAGATTGGCTCCTTCTATGTATCAGGAGAAGTGATCACTGCAGCTAAGTAGTGACCTTTTTCCCACTGGAAAATATTTGCAGCCGCTCTCTACCGTGGTCCTGCAGGCAAAGGTGTTGTGAGGAGAGGTTCTGTTACTTGGCCAGAATGCTGGCAGATTATGTCACACTGTTCCACCATTTCTCTGATGTCTCTGGTCAGAATAAGGATTTGTTCTCCCTTTAGCAGGACATCCTCTGCTACATGTGTGTCCATTCTGAACGACCAGTAAGGTAAGAGATTCCCTGGGACGGCTTTCCTGTGTTCAGGCTAAACTCTGTCTGCGAACTGTCTTAGTGCCTCATGGTTCTGTCTTTATTCAGCATGTCTCTAATCTGACCCAGTTTAGTCTTTGTCACAGGTATGTGCTCCATGACATGATCGATATAGACTCCACTCTCTCTTTCCAGTGTGTCACTCTCCCTTTCCAGTGTGTCACTCTCCCTTTCCAGTGTGTCACTCTCCCTTTCCAGTGTGTCACACTCCCTTTCCAGTGTGTCACTCTCCCTTTCCAGTGTGTCACTCTCCCTTTCCAGTGTGTCACTCTCCCTTGTGTTTTTGGATCCAAGTGCAGCTTGTGGTTACACACCAGCTGCCACCAGTTGTTATCCTGCAACATGAATGATTCTGTATTTGAATCTCTTCATCCTCAATCTGAGTCTGAGTTCCTCGAGGAAAGTCATCAAGTGGTGAAGAACCTATGAAGGAGATCAGGAGCTTGTGGTCTGTATGCACCGTGACGTCCAATCCCAAGAGACATATGATCATTCACTTACAGGCCCGTGTCACACCAAGGGCCTCTTTTTTGATCAGTGCGTATCGGGTTTCACTGGGAGTCAGACTCCTACACAGACATGTACATCACTGGTCTGTATTCTCCATCTGGCTGGGGGCAGGCAGGGAGAAAACCTGCCAGTGTAGTTCACCATCCCCACGATACGTGTCACTCCTTCAGTACTCTGAGGTTTGGGCATGTTGATAATGGCTTTAATGTTGTCGGGGTTCACCTCAGTTCCTGTGACGCTTATTTTATGTCCCAGGAACTTCACCTCATTCACTCTGAACTCACAGTGTTCATTTAGAGTGAGGTCTGCATTCTCAAACTTATGGGGAACTTTGCATAGCCTATCGTCATGCTCCCTCTGGTCTTTGCCAATTACCAAAATGTCATCGGTATAGCACATTGTTCTAGGTGCGCCTGAAACAATCTGAGAGATTCTCAGCTGGAAGTGCTCGAGTGCCGAGGAGATCCCAAAAGGCAGTCTGTTAAAACAGTACCTGCTGAAGGAGTGTAATGAAGGTCATCAAGGGCTCGGAGTCTTTATATGAGGGTATCTGCCAGAATCCCGATCAGGCATCCCGTTTGGAGAACGCTACTGCCCCGTCCAATTTTGCAAGTGTGTCATCCACAGCTGGGTGTATGTGCCTCTTTCAGCAGACACTTCCATTGAGTCTTGTTATGTCCACACAGATCCTAATATGTGGCAGAGTGGGCTAAGCCTGGGAAGATCGGAAGGTTGCTCGATCCAGCCTGGCTTTGGCAGAATAGCCACATGTCTCTGGGCCCTTGAGCAGAGCCCTTAACTCCCAGCTCCATAGGTGCCACTGCAGGTGGCTGCCCTTTGCTGCCAAGCTGACTCTCACCTACATGTGTACAGAGCTCCATGTCCAGGGGCTGACAGTGCATATGGTGATGCCACCTCAGCAAACTCTTATAATACAACCTTTGTCTCTGACCCCTCATGCTCCTTTTGCTTTTTGTCCTGTTCTTAGTCTTTTCTGTTTTATGTAATAAATCCCCATTTGCTGTGAGCCGCAAGTGGGTCGTCCACCATTTCTGTTCCCCGCCTGCATGACGCCTCGTTCCCGCTCAGAAGCCGCCCGGATCCGTGACAAAGTCTGCGTTTAAGTTTGTTTCCCCAGTGCGGTCACTGTAAAGTCATCGCGTGTTTTCCTGTGTATGATCCTGAATAAACCCCGTGTTCCTTGACTTCTTGGATTCCAGCTCGTGTTTCCCTGTAGAGAAACGCTGACTTAAGCACCAGCTTTATGGCACCTAGTAAAACAAACTACAGCAGACGTATAGTCTATCATTATCATTCATGAGGACCTATAACTGTCACATGTAAATTCACCTTCAAACTGAAAACTCTCACTTTGTCTCACAAAGAGAAGGAGGGGATAATGGCATCAGAGTCAGCTTTAGGTGAGACCTGGGCTTTTCTTAATTTTCTTTTCCTGAAGTCCTGCTAACAGTCCTGTTAAACACATCCTCTTTATTACTTGTTTGGTAATTATTACATAATTGGGGAATGATTACGTCATTGATCTCTTCCATGGATCTGGTTGGTCTATGAAGGCGTTCCCATGTGTCATTCTGCAGTGGTGTCTTCTGGAAAACAAAACAAACAGAGATGCAGTAATTTATTAAGCTCACTGTATCTTTGCATTAGAGCAGAACTCAGTGTAATTGGACCACAGAACCGTAAGAACATAAGAAATTTCCAAATGAGAGGAGGCCATTCGGCCCATCAAGCTCGTCCTTGTAGACTGAGACTGGTGCACTGAGACTATAATAAACAGTCTGTGTTTTCATCATGCAAAATGACACAAGCATAGGCAAAGGAATTTGAGGTTGGAGATGTAGCACTGACACAGGTCCTGACATTAGTTCATGATGAGGGCTTAGATGTTCTATATCCTCCACACAGCTCAGTGATGAGAATAGAGAGAAGCTGAGCTGGAGTCGCAGTTAATCTATGTCACAGTCAGTCAGAGAATGAGCCAAACTGACAAATATGCCTAAAATTGCAACTAATAAGTTTTTCTTCCATCCATCCATCCATCCAGATGTAGCTGATATTCTTACAGCTGATAATGTCTCTATAGCAACTTTCCCATTGAAGTTCAGGAACCTAGTTCCTGGATTTGAGTTCCTGGGCTGTGTCGACCAGGAACTTATGTAGCTCTTGATCACTTCCGTGTGTTGCTTTCCCACTGCACAACAGGAACTTTGACCTTTATTCTAAGAAGACGCAAAAAGCGTGTAGGATAAACTTCATACGAAATTACACCACGATCCCAAATCTCTCAACCTCCCACAGTCTCTCGACCTCCACAGACTAAAAATTATGTCACGTTATTCTACTAATAAGTGCTGGCAAGTTTCCGGACTGGAACCACTAATAGACAGAAGTACATTATACTGGCTATCAATCGAATTTTCAGATGCAGATCTTTGGGGACACAAGCAAAAAGGTCATTGATGCCTTTAATGTAACTGAGGTACAAAAAAAATCCTTCTGCTCAATTTTTGCTCCACTTCTCTTTTCCCCTCATTTCCATGAAACTTTCAAGTTGGCACTGGGGCTTGTGGTCAACCAATTAGCAAAGTTAATCACTATAAGCCCCACCCAGTAGCTCTTGGTTGAGTGAAAAGTACATCTTCTGGAGTAGGAACTAAAAAACAATTCGGAAACAACCTCCTATGACCTACAATCGGGCCAAGTTCTTGTGCTGAGAATGTGATAGAAGTTCCAGGTTCCTGAAAAAAGGTTCTAGTTCTTGAAAATGTTTTCTCTGTCACCTTGCATGGACCCACAATGGCTCGTTTAAAGACACCAGTTCAGCTGCCTGTATGTTTGTCACATGCGGCAGAAACAGCAGTGAAAACCTTTGTTCAAAAGTGCATGAATCATTGAAAATTGCTAAGTGTGGCTGCATGTCTAAGCTTTTCTGTTAGTGTTCAGGTAAACAAACTATGTATAGAAATGAGGTTTCCTTTTGCTAAGCAGACAGATGAAATATCTGTGTTCAGTAATAAAATGAGTTGAATAAGTACCTCTGACTGTCAGTCTCTTTCCCATGTGCTCATGCTTTGTGTGGCTCTGCACTGCCATCTACTGACAGAATAAAGTAATTGCACCCAAGACATGCTAAAGACATGCTGGAGAATTTCCACAGCAATATGGGATGTTCGTGTTCATTGTAACCACATTCACGTTGCCTCCTGCTGACAGGCTTGATCGTAGCACATTGCTATGAGTCTTCAGTCAAACTGAAACAGATCTATAACATTCGTGGTAACTGATATTGTGTTTCTCTCCCAAAGGACCTTCTGAAGTAAGAATTGTGCTTTTGGGAAAAACAGGATCTGGGAAGATGTTATCCTGGGGGAAGAGAACGAGTCAGTGAAGATGGTACTGAAGTGGTTTGGGGAGGAAGCCCTGAAACACACAGGTGTCCTCTTCACACATGCTGATGAGCTTAAAGAAAACCAAACCACTGAGGAATATGTGAAGGAGAACAAGGACCTGAAGGAACTTGCTGATAAGTGTGGAGGCCGAGTCCATGTCATTCACTCTCAGCACTGGAACAGAAAAGATAAAAATGCTCAGTCTGCAGATCTCATGGAACAATTACAGCAAGTGATGATAGAGAGGAGAGAAGCTGGGGAATCACAGGCTGTTCAGACACTGGAGGAGATGAAGAACTGGCAGTTAGAACAAAGATCATCACACCTGATCAGGAACCAGGCCAAGGGTCAGGAAGACCTTCAAGCTCTGATGGAAACCTGGATGAATCTGAGTACAGGAGTAACAGCCTTCAGATTAAACAGCTGCTGACAACTATAGAGAACATGGTGACAAACAATGGCAGCAGTCATTACACAAATAAATCACTATAGGTAATAACAGACGCTATAGAAATGGAGGTGAAAAAGACAAAAAAAGAGATGGAGGAGAGAGGAGAGGAAGCAGGGGAGTCTGAGATCAGGAGAAGAGCAAGAGAGAGAGTGAGCTGGGGCATTAGGGGCAGCAGGAGCTGGGGCAGTTGGGCATTAAGTGCAGGAGCAGTAGCAGGAATAGTGGGTGTCACTGCGGGGGGTTTGGCTGCAGCAGGAGACATAGGAGGGGGGGGGGGGGGGGGGTTGAAAGAGCCAGAGCTGCTGCCAGAGCAGACAGTGCAGGAGACACTGCAAACAATGCAGCTGAAGCTGTGGCAGAGATGGCAGGAAAAACTGCGAAAGAAACTTGGGAATTGGGGCAGAGACTGAGAACAGCAAAGGAAACACCTTATAAAACACTGTAGTAGGTCACATGCAGGGAAGCAGCCGCCTGAGTCATAGATGCAAGTAAATAGCTGCTGCATTAATTATATGCAAGGAAAGAGCTGCTTCATTGATTAAGCTGCAGGCAGGCAGGACTGTCTACTGTGACAGAAGTGTGGGGAGCCACACAAAAGCCAGTGAGACCTGGAGAATAAGCTCACAGACAGCTTCAGCAGGACTCTGCTAAGACGGGATGACTCTGCCCAGCATGAATGGGGTCAACTGTGATCAAATGCTGCACGTGAATAGGGGGGGTTTAAAGATGCAAAATTATCAAGCAAAGACAGACACAATACTGAAGAGATGACAAAGACACAATTTAAAAAGTAAGTATATGTTTTATTGTAAATCTCTTAACTTAGCATATCTCATCCTATTTTAACTTAGCCTATCTTATCATATGTTAACTTATGTTAATCTATTTCATCATAGCCTATCTAATCATATTTTAGCTTAGCCTATCTTATATTTCATTTAAGCCTCTTATCCTATCCTATCTTATCTTATCCTATCTTATATCTATAATAATGCTTAAACAGTGTCTCTATTATCCCTCCGTCCCCGGCCATAACCCACAAGTCCATCAACAACATCGCTATTAACCCACCGTCCCCGGCCATAACCCACAAGTCCATCAACAACATCGCTATTATCCCTCCGTCCCCGGCCATAACCCACAAGTCCATCACCAGTAATGTCTCTGTCAGTCCTCCGTTTCCGGCCATAACCCATGAGTCCGTGCATTCGTTGCAGGAGTTGCTGCTCCGCGGATCGCTGACGCTGCCCCTGGTCTCTCTCTGGTCGTAGATGGCAGGAGCCGTTGCCGTCCGTACGATGAAGGTACTTCAGCTGGGGCCTCTTCCTCGTCGCTCCTTCTTCCTCCAGCGTGGGTAGCCTGTCCCTCCCGCTCCATGGACGAACCCTCTGGCCACGGTCGTTTTCTTCTCTTCCAGTCTGGGATAGCCGGTTGTTAAAACAAGGAAAGATTATTGATATAACACATTTTATGCTATAATTAAAGTGTTCTAATAAGGTCTCTTAAGCCAGGACTTTACCTTCGGCATGTCAGACACCCTCCGTGTCAAACGGGGCTTGTTCATGTCATCCATCTTCTTAATCACGCCTTCGTTCGTTATTTTAACCTTAATTGTAATTTTAATTTTAATCTTAACTACGTTGATTTCTTTGTTCTCCATTTTTTTAGATGTCAAGTCCCTTCAAAATGTAACCAGTCTGTAGGCGGGGATTTTGGATGGTGATAAGGGTTAATAGGAAACACCTGTGAGGCAGAAGTTGGAACAACATAAATTGTCAGTGTTTGTATGTGGTGAGATCTTCTGGTAATGGAGAAGAACGGGTGTTGCACCGAAATCTGTTGAGTCCCTGTAGGTTTGAAGACCCGGATCCAATCACTGTAGCGGGGGAAACGGAGGTCGAGAGGCCAGCAGTGACCAGTGACTGGGGTGACTGGTGGGCCTACCCTTGGGTCATGGGGAATGGAGGTACTCCAGGGGTCCTGGGACCCTCAGAGCAAGAACAGACTTTACCTCCAATCCAGAGATCAGCGGAGGAACAGGGGCCATTGCCTGTGCGGCGATCTACGCCGGCAACACGGGGGTTGGTGCCCCAGAGGTATCGGGAATAGAGGTTGTGGTGATAAATGTGGTAAATGTGAGGCCCCATTTAAAAAAAAAAAGAGGGGTTGGATGTAGGTGGGGATTGTGATGGTGATTAGGGTTAATAGGAAACATCTGTGAGGCGGAAGTAGGAACAACATAAATTGTCAGTGAAGGAGTAAGAGGGGATGGGCTGGCCCGCCATCCTGGGTTGTTCCCTGCCTCGTGCCCATTGCTTCCGGGATAGGCTCCGGACCCCCCGCGACCCAATAGGATAAGCGGTTTGGAAAATGGATGGATGGATGGATGGAGTAAGAGGGGGGGGCCCATATGCTCGGTGGTGCTTGGAGGCCATGCTGCAGCAGCCATATGCAGAAGCGCATGCGCTGGGGAAAAATTACTGCATTGTGGGACATACGGCGAGTTATTGGGGTGCGCCGAGTTGGGAAGCAAACGACGCCGGTCCGCGATTGGTGGCAGCGGCGTGGATTCCAGGCGCCACAGGAAAGGTTTGTGGTTCCTTCTAGGAGTTGGATTATGGTTTGTGTTGTGGGTCTTGTTTTCGGGGGATTGGGCTGTCTTCCCCCAACTAGTTAATTTAAATAATATTGTTTGATATGAATTGATTCTTTTTCCTTGTGTATTTATGTGTTATTTAGGAGGAACCACACGTGATTTTGGTGTTCATGGCCCTTGTGTTGATGTGAGCTGCCCAGGCCTTTTTATTGTCCACGTGTGAACTTTAGCTGGGTGTTTTAGCTGAGTGTGAAATGTTTTCCCAAGTGTTTTAGAGATTGCTGTGCTGAGATCATCGTGTGGGGGGTTGCTGTGTTGCCTGGGTGCTCCATTTACTTATTGGGTCAGGGACACTGAATTGTGGAATCCTGGTAATAAAGGCTTATTGCTATTCTTCTGTTGTGAGCTGTTTCTTATACCTGGTGCCCAGTATAGTCGCGTCACAAACCTGCATCACTGGGGAGAAGTGTTCCTCTCTTACACTACCCTAAATAGGGCTTCCGGTCCGAAACGCTGGTGACGCACGCAGTCGCACATGTACGCTAAAGTAATTTGTATAAATACTCATATTCAATACAAGATGCCACATTCTACTTTGACCAAATTAACATAATCCGGTGACTGATGACAACTGTTTGACAAGAAGTTTGTGATAGTGAATGAACTATAAAAGAATTTGATGGCGCTGTTAACGTAGGTGATGCTGACGGAAATAAATTCTATTCAACTATGTAGGCAAATACTACAATTTTTTGACATTTACTTGCCCTCAGGAGCTTTAGAACTTTAGTTGTACATTGGTACCTTGGAGCATGAACTTAATTTGTTCCTGTAGGCTGATCGAGTTAGGATTTGGTCAAGTTTCAAGTCAGACTTCCCCATAATAAATAATGTTAATGAATTTACTCCATTGCAGGCCCCAGGTGATTATCTATATAAACCTGTCAAACTAGCTAACTAATGATAAAATCAATGAACAATCAATAAAAAACCAACGCAGACGTGAAAATCCACACATACAAAAGCAATAAACATGAAATAAATGGCAATTTATGGCTTTATTTTGTTGATGGTGAGAGACTTTGCAGTTATATTCCTTTCACATACATCCATTCAAATATACATTTAGGGTACAAAGAAAATACATAACCAAAATGCATTTTGTTATATATAGGGCTGTGCGATATGACGATATGTATCGGACGGCGAAACAGAAACGTCTGTCATTTCATGTTACGCCATATTGTTTATTTCATGGTGGCACGAAATGCCCTGTTTATGGTGCCATTTATTCATTATTTGGATGACAGTTTGCTTTAAATAAGTTACACGCCACCACATGGGATGTGGCACTTATATGTACGTTTTTAAGGGACTATTATTTGTAACCTACATAAGACAATCCACAAATATGTAAATAATACACAAATATATATATATTTTTAAGCTTGTGTTTCGTAAAATCATGTCCAGAAAAATACGGAGCGATTTGTACACATGAAACGCGCTTTGCACATTTGTGGATCACGTCCTACCTATTTGTAGATCGTTACATTTGTTGGCTTCCCAAATGTTTATTCGCGGAATTTTTATAGTTTGACCACTACAGCTCAGGGTGGGAAAATATTTCTTACATAGTTCTGCGTTCCCTCGCAATAGATTTGTGATCCCATTGCACTTTCCCGCTTGTTATTTGCTGCAACATGGCAGGATGGATAAACCTAAATAATAGACACGTCCTGTAAACTGTAAACTTTAAGCATTAAACTATGGGGGACAATGTACACCATGAAACTTTAATATTATGTTTATATATGTATTTTATTATTATTACTATTATAAGTATTGCGAGTGAACGCAGAACTATTGAGAAGAAACACAAAGCTATTTAAAAAAGTATTTTCTCACCCTGACATCTTAGGGGCTTTGTGTACTGCAGCTGAGCTGTAGAAAAAAAATCACAAATACATCACTACCAACAAACATATTTTTATTTATGATGTGTAAAATTGAAATCATTGGGACGCAAAGGAAAATAGCTCCCCGCAATTGTCTTTTAAACTGTAATCATAGCCTAATTGATTAAACATAAGTATTGATTTATTTCCGTGACAAAATTGTATATAATACTTATTTGTCACCCTGGTCTATTTCATTGCACATAAGAGACGCCACACAGAATAATAACCAAACGGTGAAGAATTTGATTTTGTTATGGTGTCTGTGGTTAGAAGTCAATGGTGCTTTTATTTTGAAAGATACGTTTGCTGACATCAAGACACGTAGCAAAATGCCGCCTGTATGTGGAGTTATATGTCTGTCTTTAGAGGTAAAAATATAATGTCTGCAGCTGTGATATATTAACATGCTCATTACTGCCATCTTTAGGGGTGCATTTTTTATGTCTGTAGCTGTAAAATAATGCTGCCTCTAGGCGAAAAGTTTAAGACGTTTTGGTTCGGATGGCCTTCATAAGGGGCTGCAGCGAGCGCGTAGACGGCATAGGTTTGCTGCCCGCGAGCGAGTAGACGGCATAGGATTGCTGCTCGCGAGCGCGTAGACGGCATAGGTTTGCTGCTCGGGAGCGTGTAGACGGCATAGGTTTGCTGCTCTCGAGCGCGTAGACGGCATAGGTTTGCTGCCCGCGAGCGCATAGACGGCATAGGTTTGCTGCTCGCGAGCGCGTAGACGGCATGGGTTTGCTGCTCGGGAGCGTGTAGACGGCATAGGTTTGCTGCTCTCGAGCGCGTAGACGGCATAGGTTTGCTGCCCGCGAGCGCGTAGATGGCATAGGTTTGCTGCTTGCGAGAGCGTAGACGGCATAGGTTTGCTGCTTGGGAGCACGTAGACGGCATAGGTTTGCAGCTCGGGAGCGTGTAGACGGCATAGGTTTGCTGCTCGCGAGCGCGTAGACGGCATAGGTTTGCTGCTCGGGAGCGTGTAGACGGCACAGGTTTGCTGCTCGCGAGCACGTAGACGGCATAGGTTTGCAGCTCAGGAGCGTGTAGACGGCACAGGTTTGCAGCTCAGGAGCGTGTAGACGGCACAGGTTTGCTGCCCGCGAGCGCATAGACGGCATAGGTTTGCTGCTCGCGAGCGCGTAGACGGCATGGGTTTGCTGCTCGGGAGCGTGTAGACGGCATAGGTTTGCTGCTCTCGAGCGCGTAGACGGCATAGGTTTGCTGCCCACGAGCGCGTAGACGGCATAGGTTTGCTGCTCGCGAGCGCGTAGACGGCATGGGTTTGCTGCCCGCGAGCGTGTAGACGGCATAGGTTTGCTGCTCGCGAGCACGTAGACGGCATAGGTTTGCTGCTCGCGAGAGCGTAGATGGCATAGGTTTGCTGCTCGCGAGAGCGTAGACGGCATAGGTTTGCTGCTTGGGAGCACATAGACGGCATAGGTTTGCAGCTCAGGAGCGTGTAGACGGCATAGGTTTGCTGCTCGCGAGCGCGTAGACGGCATAGGTTTGCTGCTCGGGAGCGTGTAGACGGCACAGGTTTGCTGCTCGCGAGCACGTAGACGGCATAGGTTTGCAGCTCAGGAGCGTGTAGACGGCACAGGTTTGCAGCTCAGGAGCGTGTAGACGGCACAGGTTTGCTGCCCGCGAGCGCGTAGACGGCATAGGTTTGCTGCTCGCGAGCGCATACCTGCGTACCACCTATTTTGAGAGTAATAATTTTACGCTGAGCGAGCAAATGTTGTGCAGAGCGAGCTTGAAGTGAGGATGGGTTTTCTGCAGGCGACCAGTTTTATGCGCATGAGTTAAACACCATAGACCCTTTTGAGGTCCAAATGGATAAACTTGAAAGGTTCTCGACCCATGCAGGTTTCAATGGGAATGCTCGAGTTCCAAGATTTTGGTCGAGGTACATGTTGAAAAAAATTCGATAGACCCGTTTGTTCTCTACATTCTCATTCTGCAGTATCTGCTAAAGACAGATTAATACTATTTCAGTTGTGACTTTTTATAACCCTGTTTGGCACTAATCTTGCGATACAGCAGCTGAAAAAATACACGAATGAATGTGTCTCTCTGCAGATCTACAGAGCTAGCGAGTGTCTGGGCATCCCACTAGTAAATGTGATTCCCGTGAAGAATTACCATGACGTCGGGGAGTTGAATGACACCTGTGACATCCTGCTCCTCAAGGCCATGAAGCAGATGCTGGACTTTGCTGACAATTACTTGGAAAACTGTGAGGAAAACACAGAGTAGATGAATAGATCATATTGAGGGCTTGTGCCATTGCCTTTCTCTGTCCATGTCTTTGTATTCTATGCCACACGTTAGGTCCCTGTAAACCTGCATTAGGCTGCTTCTGTACATTTCCTGACACACAAACCTTTTCATAACCTGTATTTATAATTGTCTTTTCGCTTGAGTATGAATGATGCTTTAATACAATCCAATATATAACATAATCGAGTACACACTGTAACCCTGCACTAGATTAGTCACTAAGCTATGATGATTCCAGCATGGGTTAGTATCTGCCTCAATCTTAACCATGGCTTGGCTCAGTGTTCTATGTCTATATTCTGAGTTTGCCTCAGTGTCTCTGTCAATTTGATTACTAGAATATGGGTTTGGAAATGATCAAATGAAATGGTCCCAGATTCACGTTCTTCATTACTGGAGTTCTAAGTCAAAGAATGTGTGACATGAATGATCTTTAGAATATCATTCTCAATGTAATTATCTTGCTAGTTTAAATGTGTTTTTGCGCTTCTACACTGACTGCTAATAGATAAGCAGCAATTTAATCACCGACAACTTGTTTGCAATATGTAACATTTCAGGTAATCAAACTAATAACTTGTGTAATTCACCTCAGATGTGGTGTAAAAATGAGACCTTCTGATAAAGGGAAGGGCTGAATATCTACATGGCTCAACATGCAACACGTGCAGGATGAAAACAGGTCCTGGGGGGCAGACAGCCAACAGGGAGCAGATAAGATGAGGCCCCTAGTGCAGAGCAGACAGCAGCAGCCCCAGGAGGGAAGTCAGGGCTGGGATCCCCCTCAGGGATCCCCACAGTAACATCCTCACTGCTGGGGCAGCTAGACAGCAGGCAGAATAAACACCACCATCATTACAAGCAAAACCATTTCTGTAGGCACACAGACCAGCAAAGACACAATGAGCACAATGAGCATCATCTGCATCACCTGTCTACATCCCCTCCATCATCATCACTGCCGTCATAACTTCAGTCATCTCTACCATCATCACCAACTCTGCCATCATCAGTGTAGTAATATGGTCTCAGCATTAACACAGGAGTTACCATCTATAAAACAGAGAAGTGAAATCATCTATCAGGGTTTCTGTTAAGTGTGAAATTATGCAACATCTGATTGGATGGACAAACCCACATGATCCCCATCTGTGTTCACGAGGCTTTTAAGTACCTACAACGGAGTTGTTTTTTTCACTGGAGTATATTTCCATTTAGTAGTATCAGCAACAGACAGCAGGGAGTTGATGTTGTGAGAAGGTCGAAGGTCACTGAGAAGTTTCAGGTATGAAATATAATCACGTCATTCTGGCCGTTATCTGAAATGCTCATTAACTCGATATTTTCCTCCTGATTTCAGAAGAGAAACAGCCATAACTGTGGCTAATAAATTGAAATGTTAGTCATTCACATTTTCCCTGTTTACATAGTATGATGATGGTGAAACAAATTTCCATCCATCCATCCATTTTCCAAACTGCTTATCCTACTGTGTCGCTGAGGGTCCTGAGCCTATCCCAGAAGCAATGGACACGAGGCAGGGAACAACCCAGAATGGGGGGGGGCAGCCCATCGCAGGGCACACTCACACACCATTCACTCACACATGCGCTCCTATGGGCAATTTAGCAACTCCAATTAGCCTCGGCATGTTTTTGGACTGTGGGGGGAAACCGGAGTACCCGGCGGAAATCCCATGACGACATGGGGAGAACATGCAAACTCCACACACATGTAACCCAGGCGGAGACTCGAACCCGGGTCCTAGAGGTGTGAGGCAACAGTGCTAACCACTGCACCACCATGCCGTCCCTGAAACAGATTTCCACACATTCAATTGTATATGGAACATAAATATCTTGTACTCACTTTCCAAGCAATCCCTATCATATATCTGCAGTGCAATATTAACCACTAGAAGTCACTGAAATACCATGACATTTCTATATTGATTAATTCTATGAAATTTATCTTACAGTAGAGCACTGTTTATGAACTGAACTTTGCCATTTACTGTTACATTGCAATGTTACTTTTCACATATACCATCTCTGAAACATTTATACAGGTGAGAGTGAAGCCATGTTAATATGTTGTTGTGTTAATTTTGCGAACTTCTCCAATACTTTATATTCTCATGTTATGTTGACTGTGGTTATTAATTATGACATGTTGATTATTTGTCTCTCTGTATACACTTATCTGTGTATTTCGTTATATTACCGTGCACTAGTGATCGTAAAATGATTTTTATTTTTTCAGTGCAGTTTCATCTTCTGAAACAGTGCTGTCTACTACAGATTAAGCGAAAGGGCTTTTGGAAATGCATAGTTATGTGCTAAGCATCTTTTTATTTATTCCACAACAAATTATTGGATTTTTTTGCCCACCAGCTCCATTTCAACTACTGTTTAGAACAAGCAGCACTCGTCATATTTAGTTAATATGCTACCGTGCTCTTATATGTGTTATTATAATTAAGTTGACGTTGGGCATCCCTAACAGTCGGTTACCAACCCAACGACTGCAGCTCAGCAAAACTACAACCGTTTGCAAATTCTGACTAGGGGCCTGGTGATCGACAGACCCAGGATATTTTGCCAGAACGTTTGTAATCTGTAGTTCGGCATCACATATGACTTACACATTAATGGAATGTGCTGTGTGTTTTATATGTCGGTAAATGTGCTCGTGGATTGGGGAGGGGGGGCGATTCTTCCACATATTTTTGTGTATGAAAAAGCGCTACCCGGATTACACCTGCTGGTCACATGCAAAGGAATTTCAGCAGAAACCAGACGTTATCTTTCCACCAAATTTTCATACATGCAGCAGAATACGTAACCCGTGTCTCTTTGACCATCTCCTCCCTTGTTTTTGGGCAAAACTTCCACTTTTAGCTTGATCCTCCCATGAATACATATGCATGAGTAGGAAAATGCAACTTGCCATTCTGCCCTCCTCTGGCATGCAGATTGCCGTTTGAGGTACAAACATACCGCACATGCACAACATGCCATGTTTTTATACGCATGTTTAAATGAAATTCCGTCCGAGACGTACGCAGTCATATTACCGCATTCTTCCAGGGGTGCTGCACGTTAGCTGATCTTACACTGTGACCTCCAAGTAATAGAGAGCAAAATAGTGTCAGTGAAGAGAAGCATTACAATGTATCTGTACTGTGTCGGTCTGTTTTTACTTCATCTACCCCGCAGAATCAACACAACTCAAGAGGGCTTTATCGCCAAACCAACCAGAAACAGATATACAGTCACATGACATAACGTTCCAGACAGTGTGACACACAAAGAAAGTGGCAAGGGGGGGGGGGGGGGGGGTTCTACAGTGAGAAATAGGGGGCTGGACACAAAGCTTCATATATACAGTGCAATGTGAATGTAAATAAATACAATAGAATTTAGGGAAGCAACAATTATAGTAGATTGAATAAATATTACAGTGCCTATGGGGGGGAGATGACCAGCAGGGTATTTAATGTCCTGACCTCCTTGGGTCAGGTTCCTGAACCTACCAGAACTGGATCAGATCCTCCTAGCTGCAGCTGTCTTGCATTTTAAGGTTTTTTTTGAGAATTTGCAGGTCTGATTCACAGAATAGCGGGTGTTCCAAACTTTTTAAATTGCATTTATATTTATCTTTCTGCTCGAACTTCTAATTTGGAGAGACCGACAATCGATTTGACTTTTAAACTTTCTGCGGAAGATCATCAAGCTTATTACGCTCCTTCAAGCCGGACGCGTAGACTTTTCAGCAACTCATCTTCATATCCCACCAATACCGCAAAAACCAACTCTTCAGCGAAACTGCACAAGAAATAGCGTAAGTGAGATTTTATTCTGTGGTGACATTTATGGTCACTTAGAGAATCTTTACTTACCGGATTTACCTGTTTCTCCTCCCCTCTGCTTGGAGGATATCACAGCATTCATCCATCAGAGCAGAGCACGCACTCACATTCCCCGGACAGCCCTGTCAGCTGTTACGCCCATCTAGTCTGTTGTACTCGGATGGATCAACTGAAAGTCAATAAATGTTTTTCATCTGAGCACGTCTGAGTCCTTGTTGTGACATATAACTCTGAAACTACACCAATTAATTTATTATACATTCTACTTACATGCTAATTTTAAAAATCTTTCCCCACCAATTTGGTATTTACCTGTATTTCTTTGTGTGTCTTTATGTCCATGTCTTAAATGTCATTTATATCATTCATATTTTATATGTCTAAATATACTAGTCTAGTGTAGCTATAGACAAGCATCCTAATGTCAATGGATCAGAGTGGATCTGTCTGCAGATGGGAGAATTCTATCTGAACCCAGTCCTAGGTAATAGGTATTACTTTGTAATACTTAGTACTATTAGTAATGAATGTGTAATAAGTCTCACAGTCCAGCTTGGCCTTATTCTCCTATACCTGCCATTTGTCTAGACAAAGCTTAGTGCAGTTCTATGGTGGCTATTAGGCATTATGCTTATCAGCTTCCTAATACTGAACGTCTGTTTTAGTGGCTAAAAAGCTGATTCTTCTGTGCATGTGCTGTGGTTTTTCTCTTCCAAATCAAAAGTCAGATAAGCGAATCATACTAATTTAAGTGGATGATTGTCAAAAAATTACACAACATAAACAATTGTATAAATATACATTTATTTAGTTCGATTTGCATTTATTCCAAAGCTTAACTCAAAGGCATCTTAAGTTTAATTGTATGGGCTCATCATGCAGCACTATAATCAGACTGAGTCACCACTGTCTCCATTGTTGGAGTCCCGCTCAGGAATAGAATAAACATCGCCATCTCTACGACAAAAATCATTTACACAGGCCCTGACGGTGTTATCGGTCAGCTGCTACATGAGAACAAAGTGTCTAAGAAACAGACTATAGTGAGATCTATTGGAAGGGGAGGGAAGTGTTAAATATTAACTAATGATTTATAACACCACATTAAGACATTTAGAAGCCTGTAGTTAATGATGAACAGATCATTCGCAGATTCTTAAGACATTTATTAATTTATGTAAAACATTTGCATGTGCTGAATTGCTGATGTTTTAGATTGGGGTTTTTAAATGACTCGTATAATCAATTGCTACCCAGAAGTGTTTTCCACCTATGACGCCATCGCCCACTAGGCTCCGCCCAGTGTACCAATAAATTTGTGGCCCATGCTGTCAAAATGAGTCTGAATGCGCACATGCTAATTATGAGCTAGAGTCAAAAATGTCCAAGTTAATTTTCGTCGAAATTGAGATTTTCTCAAAAATGAGTCCATTAAGTCATCATCTATCTACTAGTCATCATAACCCTAACCTTATCGATCCCAATAATCAAAATAGCAAATAAATACCTTGAACCGTCATAATTTGAATGTTTTCTACGGGCCTTGTCTTCAGAAATTAGTCCTTTATCTTAAATTTTCTTAGAAACTCGGTCATTTTTTGTCCGATTCCAACAAACCATACATCATTTTGAAGGTTTTAAAAAGGAAAATCTAAACATAATAATAATTACAACTACATGTTTAATTTTAACCACAACAATATTTGTTGATTCATTATGGGGAAATTATGGGAGTTAAGGCTTGTTAAACCTGGCTTAAAAACTAAAATAAATAAACAAACACAGATTTCGAAGAAAATGGTTCAATGAATGTTAAGCAAATTGTGTATTGGTAATAGCTTGGGACCTTGCCTTTTAGAGGGTGTAAGGCTTGTTCATACACTATAGGAAAATTCTGAGATGTGTCCTATCGAACTTGGCTCAGATGAGCAAATTCACGTAGAACCATAGTTTTCAAAGTGCAATCACTAGAAAATGGTACAATTTACTAAATTTTGTCTCGAAATTGCCTAGGACTTTGCCTCTCAGTATATCACTTGTTTTTTGCATTATGGGAAAACAAGAACTTCATTGTATTTTAGTGCATCCTACACTTTATAGGCATGAGAGTAAATCTTGCGCCATTTTCTATGCACGATCGCTTAGAGTATGATTTGCCATTTCATATCGTAATGTTACGTTAAGCGCGCGGGATTTGACCGTGGTCGTTAAGGTGTAACTACTTTTATGCATAAATTAGGATATATAACAACAACTGCACTGTAACCCTGAAATGAGAATTGCCGCAGTATTATATATTCATGAACTAAGGTGCGGCCACCATTACCTGTGCGACTATATAAAATGCTCCTACTTTCATTTTCGTATTTGCCTGTAAAACTGCGGCTTTCGAGGGTCGTTTGGAAAAGGTGAGCTTGTTAAAGAAATTGACTTATACACCGTATAAACTGTAGGCTAGTAAACCCCATAACTCGTTAATTTTGTCATTCTGTAATTTTTTCCTAATTTTTGAAGCTCTCTTGTGGAACTGTCATTGATGTTTTCTAATCATTTTATATCTAAGGAACTTAGGTAGATGCGTAGAAGGATTTCAAATCTGTATTAATAATAGCAGTTATTCTAGTAATTATATGATGATATTGTTAAATTCCAGATGTACTTATATTTTACCTTTAACCTCCGTTATCCGTGTAACTATATCCAATGCTTTTGAACTTTTACATCCACAATTGTCTAAAAACTGCGGCGATCGAATGTGGTTTGGAGAAGCCGAGTTTTTTATACAAATATTTGTATATTTCAGTAGCGTGCAAAATGTAAGATATTTCAATATAACTCGTTCATTTAGTGGTTTTGTGTCCACCTGATCCATGTTTTGTTGAAACGTCTTTGGCCGGAATTGGTCTTTACGCTTGCTTACCGACCGCGACATTCCTGGGGAATTCATTAAGATGTGTAGAAAGATTTCAGCATCTGTATTAATATATTAACTCTTTCTAGCAATTTTTCTTTGTAAAGCAGGAAAACAGACGTAGCAATTACATCCATTACCCCGGAGCCCTAGCTGTTATAATTCACGCAAATCAGTTTATTTTAAAAGATCAGATACAAAATAGAAGAATCCATTTGACTGTAGTTTTACTTTTAAGCGATGTAATTGTTTTATGTTTATATTAGGTTATAGCACAGCATTTTAAGTCAACAACTCTACGGTAACCCGGAAATGAGAATTGCTGCAATATTATCATGAGTGTGGCCACCTTTACCTGTGCGACTATATAAAATGCTTTGAACTCCTTTCATTTTCGCAGTTGTCCGTAAAACTAGCTTTCGAGGGTCATTTGGAAAAGGTGAATTTCTTAAACAAATAGACCGATGTACCGTGCAAACTGTAGCTAGTAAACCCCATATTTCGTATTCTTTCCTTTTTTTAATTTTTGAGGCGTTTTTTTGGCGGAACTGTTTGATTCCGTTGTTGAATGACGTTATACCCATGGAACTCATTTAGAAGGATTTCTAAATCTTTAATGTAAGACCTTATTACAGTAATTATACAGCTAATGAATCCCAAACGTAATTAAATTTTACGTTTTACTTCCGTGATCTGTGTGGTTGTATAAAATGCTTTTTAAATTCTTTCATTTTCATAATCGTCTATAAAAATGGAGGCGGTCGAAGGTATAGTTTGGACAAAGTGAGTTTGTCCAACAAATATATGTAAGCTACATCTCAATAGCGTGCAAAATGTAACACACCCCAATAACTGGTTAATTTATTGGTTTTGTGAGAAGTCCTACTAAACAAAGTTTTTTTGACACGTATTTGGCTGGAACAGTTTCCAGTAATTTAAAGATCCGGTGCTATAGGTGAAGTTTACCTGGGGTTGATTTTTTCAAGGAACATTGGCATCGGGGCGTAAATATTCGGCCTGGGTTCATGGGGAACTCATGTACAGTAAATGTGCAGACGGATTTCAGCATCCGTATTCATATAATAACTTATAGGCCATATTCTAGAAATTAGTTAACTATTAAATATTAACCATATTTATTTTTTTCTTTGTAAATAAGCAAAACTGACGTCGTGGAACTCCATTACCCCAGAGCGCAATTATAATGAACACAAATCAGTTTATTTTAATATACAATATATAAAAACAGAATAGTCCATTTGACCTGCCTTTTACTTTAAGCCAACTCCAAAGACACTGTAAAAGATACTGAGTGTTGTAACCACAGTAATCTGCGTGACTATCAGAAAGACGTCTTCATTCCTACAGTCAGTTTCATAATAGCCTGTAAAACTGCAGCTTTCCCGGTCAGTGTGGAAAAACGAGTTTAACAACATATTTCTTGAACAGTGTGGGTCACGGAGCCATGCTGCTCATTAATGAGACTGAGATAATTCTGGTCTCAACCACAAGGTGGCTTTCAGTCTTACTCACAACGCACTCATACTGCCCACCTTGCACGTTGATGCACATACTCCTAACACATACGGTGGGCGCACACACACACACACACACACAAACACACACACACATTAACATTTAACACCATAATTGACATTACAATGCATGTGACCATGGAGACCAATTTACAAGGCTAGCA
Organism: Brienomyrus brachyistius; assembly: GCF_023856365.1. Taxonomy (NCBI): domain Eukaryota; kingdom Metazoa; phylum Chordata; class Actinopteri; order Osteoglossiformes; family Mormyridae; genus Brienomyrus; species Brienomyrus brachyistius. The sequence goes on from NW_026042333.1 coordinate 135,268, forward strand.
TCAGTCCAACCTGCTGCGCTGCCTGCCGGTACCTCAGCGCTACACTTCACTCCATCTCTGGCGTTAACTGTCCCTGAACCCCCACAAAGTCCCTGAAACGCTGGGTTCTCTGCTATTTTGTCTAGCTCACGTGGTGGTGAAGTTGGGGCGAATGCTGCAAACTCCCCTTGAAGCTGTGTGCACAACTGGAAAAGCTCTGGGGAGTCATTCACTGTTAAATCCTCCATCACCTTCCAGAAAAGGCCTTGGAGGGTGAAGAACGTCCCAGCCAGAAACTTAGCGGCAGGCAGCTGAGCCTCCAGCTTCCTCTAGGGGGCAGCGGCAGCAACGCGAACTCCAGGGATACTCAGAGGTGGCTTCGGATGATCACATGAGGGGGAGTGGCACACAAGAGGATCATAAGATCGGGTCATAACACAGAGGTTAGCAATAGTAAGCAATCACTCACGGCACCTCCACACCCGCGCACTGCACTCATTCAGTGCTAAATGATAAGCAATCACACTGACACGGGTGCCAGGTATTTGTGCTTCACTAAGCAGAGCAATTGTGGTTTATTGAGTATGTGTGTGTCCAGGAGGGAACTTGCTGGTTAACATTGTCTGATTGTAAAATATTTTTTTTGACCATCTGTTTCAACTTCGCACCGTCATACTTATTTCGTTTCTGATAGGTGTTACAGGGTATTCAGTTCCCCCATGTTCTCTCGTCGAGTGCTGATTAGAAATCAGGACGTCATCCGCTACTTTATAGTCAGACGGTTTCTAACTAGACCCAGTTATCGCGATTACAGCGAAGGATGAGGGCACTTGCTTGCTAGGACAGAATCACACTTTTTATTTTAGTCCTGAAATGGATTGTAACTGGCACCATATGAGCAACATCACTAAATATACAAAACGGAAACACAAGGTGGTCGGATGCCAAACTGAAAGGTGACTTACGGCGGGGGAGTTATACAAACTAAGAACATGTGAGGATCGGACAGGGTACACACAAGATACGGGCAAACATACACACCACGATCGAGAAGGCAACTATTGCCATAACAACAATACAAGGGCTATTTACAATTACGCAGACACAGGGTTATATACGCGAGCGCTTGTGAGACATGCCGGGATTTGCAGATCTCACCAAAGTACATGCTATGCGTGACAATAATTGTGATATTGCTTAATCTAATTATAACTTCATTGTAGCAACTTACGTCTTTCATTTATCAACTACTGCTGACAACAAAGTCTTTGTGAGCATTCAGACAATCCAGTTCTATTAAAACATTTGTGATGCATGATTTTCTGTTAACACACAGGTACAGAAATCAATTGTACATACATCAAAAATACATTTGTGCATGTATTTGAAGAGGGGACATTGGTACCTTAAGCCTAAAACATTGGTTCCCCTGCTAAAAGACACACAGTGACTCTGGACCTCAGTACAAAACAACGTAGTTTATTCACATGTCATTTATTTATCTGAATGGCTTTCTGCCGTCTCACATACTTCTCTGACCAAATATGAGGGGGAAACATTTCCTGAAATGCAAGATATTTGGTGCCCCTTCCTAAAACAGGGATACCAGGTCCCACGCATTGACCGTCAGACACACGCTGAGAAGTAAGGAATAACTCCCCACCACGGCGTCCCGTTATATAGGATTTATGGACGAGGCGCAGCCAATAGGAGTGGAGTTTTCCTCCGAGTTCATATCTGTGCCGAGTTATGCAAAGTTTATAGCCACCTACCAGCCAATTAGAAAATAGCATCTGTGTCACGCGACGCTGGAAGCCGGTAAGGCGAACAGGCAGGCGGGCAGACAGGAAGCAGGCAGACAGACGAATTACGGGGCAAACTGGGGTTTTAATAAGGGAATCTGGGGAACGGACAGCAGGTAACATCTGACGCGAACTAACATCAATGACGGACGAAGGACTCAGGTAAGACACGGACTGAAATACACAGGACTGAGCAAATGAACTAGATACAGCTGGGTACAATCGGGAGAAAACACGTGGGTAATCAGGGGGCGTGGCACACAGGAGGAGCGGACGAGCAGGGCATGACAATCTGTTTTTTCGGGGTAAATTTCAAAATAAGGTACACGTGAGAGCTGCAAGAACATTATTACATAGATGCACACATGGAGTGCAGACAAGGTGAGAGTGGAAGAGCAGGATCCGATGTTCTGACGGGTTCTGCTCCCTTGTCGATATGTGCTACCGTAACGCGCACCGGCAGTTGCGTGGTTTGACCGAACACCGGTAAATATTTAATTTGGTAATACAATATCAGTGCGAAAGTTATTCTTTATTGTGTAGTACAGTTTGAATTATTCAAGTAGTCACATTTGCATTACATGAAATATTTAATAATAATGACTAATGAGAATCACAATGGTATTATGAAATACAATTTAAAGATTATAGGATGTATCTATTAACCCTTCATGTTCACAGAGGCCCCAGCAGGAATCAACTGGTCTGGATCAGCACAAAAATGGAGAAGGAGAGAGGAAATAGAGGAGCTGCTTCTGAAATGAGCCCCCCTGTGGGGTGTAACAGAAAGAGCCCTGAGAGGTAACAGTGTTACAGCCCACTAGCATGCATGTCTCTCTGGGTCTATAGTCAGGCCATAACATAAAAGTAAACTGGGCTCCTAGCTAGGGCTGGTCAGTGGGCAGCACTTTAATATGTGTAGCTTCATAAAAAGACCTCGCCATCTTCTGTCTTCACCGTCTTCTTCCACAATCAGCCAGTTCTTTTATACTAGAGGCGAGTAACAGACCATCCCTCCTATACAAAATGGCCACATAACAAAACCAATCAAACAAACAAAAACATATATAAACAGGTAAAAAGGAACATCAGTCAAGTCTAGTTCTGGGGGGTTTTAACGGTCATACTAAAAGTTTCATATAATATCTAAATTGTAGATGAGACAATTTCCTTGAAAGCTGACTGTGAATAAGTCTGTTTACATCAAGAGCTTCACAGCATATCAAAGTACATGAAGGCAGAGCAGAAGGCTAAACAGCAGTGTGATGCCGTCCCCGTTGTATGAATTATATTTATACCATGAGGGTTTGTTTCCTCTCGCTGCCCACAGTGTCCTGATGAAGAGAGCAGACTCCCCTGTACCCAGCTGTGTTTCCATGAAGAGTGACGCGTCAATGCATCGACCACTCCACTTCAGAGAGGGACCTTTTCCTACTGATCAAAGGTAAATGTGCATTTAAACAAACACTGTTAGTGACATTCAGACTCTCAGTCAAATGGCACAGAGACCCATACAAGCTATGAGGAAATAACATATTTATAATGAATGCACCAATTTTCACCTTTAATGGATTCCATCACCTTGAGAATTTAAACAAATGTTTTTTCTGTATTCCATATAAGTACCATCTGAGGTAAATGGATGAGGATTACTGTAAAACCTGACTTTCTGCGAGCTGGAACTGGAAGTTATTTAATCACAAAGTGGATTTTAAATTTCAGTCCTCAGCACAGAGCTGGAAAACAACTGGTTTGCCTGTTTCCCCCCCTGCATGTCCATTAAAGAATGACTCGACAATAGATTGTCGCTTCGTGAGACCGATGTTTCTGTTTTGATAACAAATAATTTCACTCTCATGAATTCATTAGATCATACTCAGATGAAGGCTTCAGTTTAACATGTTTAATCAAACTGTGTGGCTTAAACAATAAACTACTATCATCAGACAAAAGAGAGAGACTATTGGCTTCTTTGCCAAAGGTGACGTTTAAATACTTGCTGATTCAGATCATAATTAATGTGACACTGCAGTGGTTCTCATCCCCTGAGTATAAAATAAGATGATTTGTTGATCCCAGGGTTAAATTCTCTTGCGTTCAGCAGCAAAGTGCACAGATACAAACATACAATGTAAAACAAAGACAACGTGCAAAGACAGCAGATATAGTGCAAGTGAGTAAACATTTATAGAAATAAACAAAATTTCTGTAGGATAATAAGTTTACGAAGTACACAGTGCATAATGAAAAAAATCCTGAAAATACAATGTCGTTCAAGAAATAAATATAAACAGTAATGTATGTTATTTATATGATTAAAAACAAAGAGCAACTTTTACCACGTTAAAAATGGGACGTTAAGGCTGGCTGTGGGGGCTGCACATTGACAGCAGGCATTGTGGTGTCTAACGGCAGCAGGCAGGAAAGATCCCCAGTAGCTTCTTAGCTCACGGTGGGGGAATGAGCCGGTGGCTGAAGGTGCCCCAAGATAGCGCCCCCTGGAGCCTGGGCTGGGTTATGGGCTGGGACAGAAGGATTAGTGCCTGGGGGCCTCGGGCTGGGCTGCAGGGGGCCTCAGAAAACTAATGGCCCAAGTCCCAACAATTGTAGTGCAAGCCTTGAAATGCGCCCCCCTCTGGGGTGTAACAGAAAGAGCGCTGAGAGGTAACAGTGTTACAGCCCACTAGCATGCATGTCTCTCTGGGTCTATAGTCAGGCCATAACATAAAAGTAAACTGGGCTCCTAGCTGGGTCTGGCTCAGTCGATGCACAAAAGCTAGGAGACAGAGTTCCCTGCTAAAACAGCCACACGCAGCCGAAAAGTGCGAGAACTGAAAAGTCAGTCAGCGGCACAGCAGTCAGTTTTTACCAGCTACATCTTCCCAGTGCCAGCGGCCCCACTAAGGTAGAGAAGTACATTTATTTACACTTTTTCAGTTTGGAGAATCACCTGGATTTGCTGTGTGCATGTTAACTATGCAGAAAGGCAATAGCTAGAGTAATGATAGAGTAAAAGAGTAATAGCTGTGGCTCCCTGTTTGAACTGGTAGATATCAGCACACTGGCCACTTGAAAAGTAGATCTTGAGTTAAAAAAGGTTGGGCTCCCTGCAGTAGTACATTCCAGAGGGAGTGGCGCACGCTGATGACATCACGCACATTATGTCCTCTGGGATGGTGAATAGGTGCACGATGATGACACGTTTAATGTTTCGTCATATTTAGGCAGCAGTATCGCCCCGGCTAGTGGGGCCCTGGGGACCAGCTGGTACAGAAGCGGGGGGGGGGGGGGGGTGGCAGGGATGCGGTGAACAAGCTGATTGAAATTAACTCTACTAATCAAGTGAATCACTCTAAATGTCACTGGGTACAAAGGGCTGCATAGAAAACTGTCCTTCCTGCCTGCTGTGTCTCTGTGTGCTGGAGCCTGATGTCACTGGTTCTCTTCTGCTGTCATGAGAAAATCAGGAAGCCGCCCCAGTGAATAAAGCTTAACATGGCAGATACATCTTTCCAAACTACAACCCCAATTCCAAACATGTTGGGACGTTCTGCAAATTGTAAATAAAAACAGAATGCGATGATATGGAAATCTGATAAACCTGTATTTTATTCATAACAGAACACAGAAAACATATCAAATGTCTGAACTGAGAAAATGCATCATTTTAAGGAAAAAATAAGGTAATTTTGATTGCCGCAAAAAGTTGTGACAAGGCCATGTTTACCACTGTGTGGCATCTCCTCTTCGTTTAACTTCGTTAGTCTGTAAATATCTGGGCACTGAGGAGATCAGTTGTTTGAGTTTTGGGAGAGGAATGTTGTCCCATTCTTGTCTGATACAGGATTCTAGTTGCTCAACTGTCCTAGATGTTCTGAGTTATGTTTTTCGTTATATGATGCACCAAATGTTCTCAATGGCTGAAAGATCTGGACCGCTGGCAGGCCAGTTCAGTACCGGGACCCTTCTTCTACGAATCCATCATGTTGTAATTGATGCAGTGTGTGGTTTGGCATTGTCATGTGGGAAAATGCAAGGTCTTCACTGAAAGAGACGTCGTCTGGATGGGAGCATCTGTTGCTGTAGAACCTGGATATACCTTTCAGCACTGATGGTGCCTTTCCAGATATGCAGGCTGCCCCTGCCATATGTACTAATGCACCCCCACACCATCAGAGATGCTGCCTTTTGAACTGAGTGCTGATAACACGCTGGGAGACGACGTCGGTGATTCTGGATCATCTTCATATTCGGCTTCTTCTTTGAATGATAGAGTTTTAACTGGCATCTGTGCATGGCAGCGCGGATTGTGTTCACTGACAATGTTTTTGGGAAATATTCCTGAGCTTATTTAGTGATTCCATTACAGAATCATGCCTGTTTGTGATGCAGTGCTGCCTAAGGGCCAAAATATCACAGGCATCTAGTTCGGTTTTTCACAGAGATTTCTCCAGATTCTCAGAATCATTTCATTACATTATGTGCTGTAGATGTTGAAATATTCAATCTCTTTGCAGTTTTATACTGAAGAACTTCTTTCTGAAATTGCTCCACTATTTGTCAGTGCAGTATTAGGGGGATTGTGACCTTCTGCCCATCTTTACTTCAGAGAGACACTGCAGCTCTAAGATGCTCTTTTTATACAAAGTCATGTTACTCACCTGTTGCCAGTTGACATAATTATTTGCAAATTGTTCCTCCAGCTGCTGGGTTTTTGTACCACTAACTTTTCCAGCCTCCTATTGCCCTCATCCCAACTTTTTTGAGACGTGTTTCTGTCATGAAATTCAAAATGAGCCAATATTTTTCATGAAACAGCAAAATGTCTCAGTTTAAACATCTGATATGTTTTCTATGCTTTGTCATGAATATAATACAGGTTTATGAGATTTACATATCATTGCATTCTGATTTTATTTACAATTTGCTCAATGTCCCAACTTTTTGGAATTGATGTTGTAATATACCACAATGTTATTCTTTATCTGTAGTCTTTTCAGTCTCTCTGTTACATTTGTGTAGATGAACTGAGATCTTTATGTTTCTGCCTGATTCATAGAGACCAAATGGAAGAATGCAGTTCAGATCTACATGTCAAATCAAGTTTATCATCCATATTGCAGGTTTGTATTTATTTCTGAAATATGTTTTCTTGGCTGTTATGTGAATTAGCTTATATTTTATACAGCTGTATAATAAGAAATTCATCATGTTAAAGGAAATATGTTTTAAACTATAATTCACAAGTGAACTCTGAAAAGGTTTGGTGTAAGTAGCAGAAATTAACTGTGACTGTTTATTTTAGTCACTAGAGGAAAAAGCCATGAAGTTCCTAAAGGACGAGCTGAAGACGTTTGTGAGGCACCTAGATCAGAATTACCCAGAATGCCCTGAGCCTCAGCCGGAGGAGGACAATGACCTGGACTGTGATGGTCAGATGCAGAAGACCAGTGTTAGAGAGGTAGCTCTGAAGATCACACTGTACATCCTGAGGACCATGAAGCAAAATGATCTTGCTGACTTGCTGGAGAAGAGTAAGAGCTTTATAACATTATGTACATGTACAATATTGTGCAAAAGTCTTAGGCAGCCAGAGAAAAGGATGTTTAAATGGTCTTCATGTTAGTGAAGAACTACTATAATATGTATGTCAAAGTGTGTTTGCCATTTCAGAACCTCTCCCAACATCACCCTAATATTTGCAGAAGTATTTTTTTACTTGACCACTAATGTCACGATCGCTGGGTAAGCGGGCAAGAAGCAGGCAGGTAAGCGGAATACGGGGAAAAACAGGCATTTATTAAGGTGTGGGCAGGCAGGACGGAACACTAGTACCAAGACTCACCAACATCATTGACGGACCCAGCACTATGGCAAGACACGGACTGAAATAGACAAGACTGGGCAAAAATAATCAGACACAGCTGGGCAAGATCGGGGAAGCACACGTGGATAATCAGGGGGGCGTGGCACACATGAGGATCGGAGGAGCCGGCCGTGACAACTAACACACCTCATGTGGCCAGTCAATATCTCATGGAGTTTTTAAACTAATTTAATTAATGAATGAAGTGAGCTAGTGGTGAAATTTAAGAAATACATGGACAGGCTGTGGTGCCCCTGAGGAGAGGTTTGGGAAATGAAAAGGGGTTTTGTGTTTTTTTGGTTCTGAGCAGATATACACTTACTACCCAGATAAATGGCTTTAAACATTTCCTTTGGCTGCCTAAGGCTTATTCACGGTCCTGTATGCAGTGTTCCAGTAAAATATGTATGATAAAACTTTCAGTTTCACATTCACAGTCACAGGGAAATATCTGGATATGTATGTGTAAAAAAGTGTATTTTTTGGAAAATATTCTTCCTCTCATACTGGTCAGGATCACGATGAGAATTAGTGCATTTTCCTCTCATTTCTTTTCAGGACAGCTCATGCTACAGGAAATCAAAGGTAAACTTAAGACGCAATTTGAGTGTGTATTTGAAGGGAAAGCTAAGGAAGGACAGCCAACACTTCTCAGTGAGATTTACACAGAACTCTACATAACTGAAGGTGGGACTGGAGCAGTGAATGATGAACATGAAGTGAGACAGATTGAAACCTCATCCAAGAAAAGGCGAACAGAAGATACTACAGTCAAGTGCAAAGATATATTTAAACCCTTATGTGGGCGTGAGACACCTATCAGAACTGTACTCACTAAAGGGGTGGCAGGTATCGGGAAAACAGTCTCTGTGCAGAAATTCATTCTCGACTGGGCAGAAGGAAAAGCAAACCAGGATGTTCACTTCATATTTGCTCTTCCTTTCCGGGACCTGAATTTGATTAAGGGTGAATACAGTCTGATTGAGCTGCTTCACCACTTTGTCCCAGAACTGAAATCACTTCCATCCACTGAGCTGTTTAGGTATAAAGTCTTGTTCATCTTTGATGGCCTGGATGAGTGTCGCCTTCCTCTGGATTTTCAGAATAATGAGAGCTGGTTTGATGTAACAAAGAAAACATCACTGGATGGACTGTTGACTAACCTCATTAAGGGGAATCTGCTCCCATCCGCTCTCCTCTGGATAACCTCCCGGCCAGCAGCAGCCAATCAGATACCTCCTGAGTGTGTCCACCAGGTGACAGAGATACGAGGGTTCAGTGATGCCCAGAAGGTGGAGTATTTCATTAAGAGATTTAATGATCAGAGCCTGGCCAGCAGGATTATCACACATGTGAAATCATCAAGGAGCCTCTTCATCATGTGCCACATACCTGTGTTCTGCTGGATTTCAGCCACTGTGCTTAAGAGGTTTTTTAGTGAGCCTGACAGGGGAGAAATTCCAAGGACTCTGACTGAAATGTACACACACTTCCTGATCTTTCAGACAAGTTTAAAAAATTACAAGTATATGAAAAACCATGAAACTAATCTTAAGGAATGCAGCAAGGAATTCCTTTTAAAACTTGGTAAACTGGCTTTTGACAACCTTGAGAAAGGCAATCTCATATTTTATGAGCAAGATCTGACAGAGAATGGCATTGATGTCACTGAAACTTCAGTTTACTCTGGAGTGTGCACAGAAGTCTTTAAAGAGGAGTATGGGTTGTACCAGGAGAAGGTGTACTGCTTTATGCATCTGAGCATCCAGGAGTATCTCGCTGCTTTATATGTGTTTCTGTCAAACTCATCAGCTGACCTGCTGAAGACTGCAGTGGATCAGGCATTAGAGAGCAAGAATGGACACTTGGACCTCTATCTCCGCTTCCTCCTGGGCCTCTCAACAGACTCCAGTAAGACTCTGTTACAAAGGCTACTGGGGCCGACAAGAATCAGCTCACATACCATTCAGGAAACAACCCAATACATCAAGGAGAAAATACAGGAGAATTTATCTCCAGAAAGGACCATCAACCTGTTCCACTGTCTGACTGAACTGGGTGACAATTCTCTAGTAGAGGAAGTACAAAGATACCTGAATTCAGGGACGATTTCAGCAGATGACCTCTCACCTGCACAGTACTCAGCTCTGGCCTTTGTGATGCTGATGTCAGATGAGGAGCTGGATGTCTTTGATCTGAAGAAATACATCAGATCGGATAAACAGCAATGGAGGCTGCTGCCTGTGGTCAAGAACTCCAGGACGGCTCTGTAAGTGACGTGGGGACGGGACATCATGCCTTGTCTGGCGGTAATACGTGAATATTGTTTGAAATGTGTAATATATATTATATATTTCTCCTCATTGATTAATAAGTGGGTTTTATTTTGATAATCACAGCTATAGCTGTTTGCATAGCAGCAGCTAATCTTGACCACAGACTTTATAATGACTGAAGGTAGTGATGTCAGGTTTGTTTGTTACTACGTTTCCATTCCCATCCAGTCTGCCTCCTGATCACAGGCACAGCATCCTAACCTGCTATAGAAACAGTGAGGGCTCTTTATCCACAGGGTGTATCAGTGGTATGTGAGTGTTATTGTCAGCAGGCGTGTTCATGTGATGGAGCCCAGAGCTGGGAGTTTCCGTATGACTGCTGTCTCTGGCTGCTCACTGGCGCCCTCTGCTGGCCTCAGCTGCACCTGGCTGAGGATGTGACGACACATCTAGTCTGGCAGAAATAGATAAACATTGTTTAAAATATAAAATGAATACATGTAATTTATTTCCCCTTTTTTTATCAACAAGGATCCTTTTTAATCTAGTTTATATTAACTGAAGGTAGTGATGTAGTAAAAACCAAAAAAGACAAGATTTCCAGGGGTGCTGGATGCTGGCCGATTCTGTGCTGCGACCCCCAAATACCTCTTACCTGTATATGTGTCGGCATGTCTCTTGGAGAGCAAGATGGGAGGGGCGAAAAGACAATTTCCCCATGGTCTAAAAGCGCTTTACAGCATCCTCACCCAAAGCCCACAGTGAGCAAGTCAGAGGGGACAGTGGCAAGGAAAAACTCCCAAGAAGGAAGAAACCTTGGGAGAAACCAGACTCAAAGAGGGGAGCCCATCCTCCAGGGGGCAGCAGAGGAAACCCTAACCAAACTGAAATGGGGAGCCCATCCTCCAGGGGGCAGCAGAGGAAGTCAAATGATCAAGATGGCGAAGTCCTAATTCATATTATCCCAACATTTCAGTCACAAAGCGGGGGGCAGGGAGGTGATGACAGGCAAGTGCTGGAGCTGCTTCAGATGGCAGGGAGAACAGTAGTACGGCAGCAGGGTAAACAGGGAAGATGTCACAGGCAGAAGGGTGAGCAGGCCGGAAGGACTCACAGGTAGTGGAGACGTCGCAGGCAGCAGGGTAGGCAGGACATCTTGAAAATTCAGGGTCTCCAGGTAGCACAGGCCAGGGGGAGGAGGGGAAATAAAATGTGCAATTAGCCAAAGTATGGGAGACTAGAGGCAGTACAAACAGTAAAGTGAGTGCAGTATGTAAGCTCCGGCAGATATGGCTATGGCAGCATAAGTAGGAGGGAGAGGCAGGTGGGAACGCAGGCATGGGGAGTCCCTGAATGTCAGCACTCCAATTCCACAAGGGGTGTGAAACCGCACATCCGCTGGAAGACCATTTCACAGCTGAAGAGCTCTATAAGAGAAAGCTCTGCAGCCTGCCGTAGCTCTTTCTACTCTGGGTACTAACAGATATCCTGCTCCTTGAGATGGAAGGAAGCGAGGAGGGTGGTATAAGGCCAGTAGAGTACTAAGGTATTCTGGTGCAAGGCCATTCAGTGTTTTATAAGCCAATAGCAGTATTTTGTAGTTAATCCGAGACTTAACTGGAAGCCAGTGACGGGAGCATAGAACAGGGCTAATATAATCACATTTATTAGTGTTTGTAAGAACTCTGGCTGCTGCATTTTGTACCAGCTGAAGTTTATGTGAGGATCCAGATGGGCTCCCAGAAAGGAAGGCATTACAGTACCCAGCCTGGCATTACAGTACCCAGCCTGGCATTACAGTATCCAGCCTGGCATTACAGTATCCAGCCCGGAAGTTATAAAGGTGTTAGTGTTTCCGCTTCCTGAAAGGAGAGCATCTTCCGAAGCTTGGCTAGGTTCCGAACATGATAGAACACAGCTTTAGTGATGCTTTTTATGTGAACATCGAAACATAAATCTGAATCAACCAGAACACCAAGATCTCTGACCACTGTGTCAGGTTGGGTAGGAAGACCACCAAGGTTGAGGTTGTCAAACTTATTTCGAGCCGCCTTCGGACCAGTTAACAGTACTTCTGTTTTTCTGTCTTCAACATAAAGAAATTATTTGCCATCCAGCACCGGATATCTAGTCGACAGTCTTCTAACCGAGAGCTGTGATGCATCATCTGGCTTAACAGATATATATATAACTGTGTATCATCAGCAAAACAATGAAACCCAACACCATGATTTCTGATAGTGACCAATAGTCACTAGTTACCAGTATTGCTTAGTAATCTGGGTTAGAAGGCTCGTCCAGCGAGCTGCATCACCAGGTAATGTAAACGATCGGTAGCGTATCTTCCCTCACGGCAGATGAGAGAGAGTCTCGTGATATTTCAGGCGAGTTTAGTAGCCAGATCGCACAGGCAGGGACTATTGTGAGCACTTAATGAACGGAGGCTGAAGTTGTGTAAAAGACATGCATTTATTCCTAAGTAACACTACAACTAACAGGAGACAGACATTACACTTCACATAAACATCCATCCATCCATTTTCCAAGCCACTTATCCTACTGGGTCACAGGGGGTCCGGAGCCTATCCCAGAAGCAATGGCACGAGGCAGGAAACAACCCAGGATGGGGGGCCAGCCCATCACAGGGCACACTCACACACCATTCACTCACACACACACCTACGGGCAATTTAGCAACTCCAATTAGCCTCAGCATGTTTTTGGACTGTGGTGGGAAACCGGAGTACCTGGAGGAAAACCCACAATGACATGGGGAGAACATGCAAACTCCGCACACATGTGACCCAGGCGGAGACTCAAACCCGGGTCCCAGAGGTGTGAGGCAACAGTGCTAACCACTGCACCACCATGCCGCCCCCTTCACGTAAACAACAAAAACAAAATAACGGAATAGAAACAAACAGAATGTAACATGAAAATGCAGTGACCAGATTTAAAATGGGTAACCTTAAAAGGGAAATACTGTTCTGCAAAGCAAGCACAGTTTGTGGAAACACGACCCTAAAGTCATAAAGCAGGTTAACAGAACTGCTTAGGTTGTTAGAATGAAAGGAAGCTGGTTTACTTGTTTGCAGAGTGGAGGGGGTCTTGGCAGTAGGTTGCAGAGGTGATGAGCTGAGGGAATGGTAGCACCCAAGAAGGTGCGGCGTCTGGAGCGGTTGTTGGAGTGGAGCCCCTTGGATTCTCTCTCCTTGTGAAGCTTTAAGGTGAAAGGCTCTGTCTTGGTTGCAGTTCTCTGTTGGGTAGCAGGCCTTCACCGGCAGGCTTCAGGAGGGCTTCTCACGGGCTGCTCTTCTCCCGGGGCTCCTCTTCTCCTCCCTCTGCGGGGCTGATGTTCTCCTCTGCTCCTCTCTCTGCGGGGCTGATGTTCTCCTCTGCTCCTCTCTCTTCTTCCCTCTGCTCTGTTCTGAGGTGCCATGTTTTATGGTCTAAGGTTCATGAATAGGGATGACCAGGAATTCGACACCTGAACCAATGGCTGACCATCTAGTTGGCGGCTTTCAAAGGGGTGTCTGTGTCAGTCCTTTTGGTATTCATGACTAGACTGGTACCACTTTACTGATGATTTTCATTAAACTGGTGTAACTACATACAGTTTCATGGTAACCACTGACCAGATTTGGAATCAGGAGTGATTTTCCATCAGTTTGACACCAATCATGCCATACCAGCCTAGCGGGTCACACCTCATACCATCTGTATTAATTAATTAACAATTTCTGATATTATGTACGTTAATAAATCCCATCCATATACATCAACAGAGGTTGCTACTTTGGATCATTTGTTCAGACATTACATGACATATTTACATTTAAATAGCACATCTTACCCTTAGATAGACGTGGCCGTTAGTTTGTGATAATACCAATTTAAATTGCACATCTGGGAACAACAAATTTTGGTTGGTGTGTCTTATCGCAATTATCTGCTCTCCAGAATTGATAATGTACAAATTAATTCAGTCTTTTAATGCAGAATAGTAGAGGACAAAGAAGTGCTAACGGACCACAAGGATCAGATAAGGGCCACAGAGGATTGTGGGAAAGGGGGGGGGGGTTGTTAAACAAAGACAGAAAGAACCTCAGATAGTTAGGAGTCACACTAAGATACCTGGTTACATTATTTAATTTTCAAGATTCCTCTGGGATAATCATGAGAGCATGTATGCAGGGGTAGCTAAACACTAAGATTGTCTAAGGACTCACACAAACATACTGTACCCTATCTGGGTATCGAGACTAGTAGTCATGAGTAAATCAATATATAGGGAATACAAAGGCCGAACGTAAAAGAAAGTTTCCTTAGGGTGTTGGGTGAATGCGTGGTATGTAAGGCAGGATGTATGGGGAGGGGGTTGCGTGCCAAGTTGTGGGACCCCTATCCTTGAGGTCCACTCTGCTGTCCGTAGGTCCCTAAATCTTTGGGCCATAAAAGATGGAATGTTGGTCTCCCTTGTTATCTGTGTGTGTGTGTGTGTGTGTGTGTGTGTGTGTGTGTGTGTGTGTGTGTGTGTGAGCCGTGTGTGTGTATGTGTGAGTGTGTGTGTGTGTGGGGTCACTGACCCCCCTTTCGTGCCCAGGCCAGCGAGTACCTCTCATACCAGACTAAGCCTTGTCTCAGGCAACCTGGAATCTCAGCCCTGTCGTATGTGCGTGTGTGATACTACACCATATTTGACTTTAGTGATCTTGGAAGATTCATTGTTCACGTTGACAAACTGATAACGATCAGTTAAATAGGAGCCAAACCAAGAGAGGGCTGTGTCCTTAATGCCAACCACAGATTCTAGCTGCTCCAAGAGGATATTATGGTCCACAGTATCGAATGCTGCAGTTAAGTCTAGTAATACCAACACAGACATACAGCCACTGTCAGAAGCCATAAGCAAATCATTCACTACTTTGCCTGAAGCTGTTTCTGTGCTGTGGTTTGGTCTAAAGCCAGACTGATATAATTCATTCGCATTATTTTTCTGTAGGACAGACAGCTGGCGAGCAACATCTTTTCCAGGATCATTGAAATGAACGGAAGATTTGAGATTGATTTATAATTTTCTAAATCACTAGGTTCAAGATTTGGTTTCTTTAGAACAGGTCTAATAACAGCAAGTTAAAAGGTTTTGGAAAATATCCAAGCCTAAGAGACGAGTCTAACACATACAACAGGGTGGTGCTAATCAGTGGTCGAATCTCCTTCAGGAATTTTGTAGGAATTGGGTCTATGAGGCTAGTAGAGGATTTTCACGAGGGAACTAAGCTCAAAAGTTCTGATTGTTTTATGAGAAGGAAATATTGAAAGGTGTCATTATCATTACGCATAGGACTAGCAGGAGGC
The DNA here is from genome assembly GCF_023856365.1 of Brienomyrus brachyistius. Taxonomy (NCBI): domain Eukaryota; kingdom Metazoa; phylum Chordata; class Actinopteri; order Osteoglossiformes; family Mormyridae; genus Brienomyrus; species Brienomyrus brachyistius. Next base: position 150,549 of record NW_026042333.1, read on the forward strand.
TGGCAGCTGTATGGAGCTACAGACGTGCACTGGACAGTCTGTCTAATCTTCATTTTACCATTACAAATGTAATAAAGTCATCACTCATAATAGCTTGTGTGATTGTGAGTTTAATGCTGAAGAATTCTGTGTTAACCTAGACAGAGATTTAAATAGGAATTTAGGATTATTTTTGTTCTCTTCCATGAGTCTGGAGAGGTACACAGTATAGGCACCAGGCGGTCTATACACAATAAGAATGGTGATTGGAGGTTAGGGACCAGACGGTCTATACACAATAAGAATGGTGATTGGAGGTTAGGGACCAGACGGTCTATACACAATAAGAATGGTGATTGAAGGTTAGGGACCAGACGGTCTATACACAATAACAATGGTGATTAGAGGTTAGGGACCAGGCGGTCTATACACAATAACAATGGTGATTAGAGGTTAGGGACCAGGCGGTCTATACACAATAACAATGGTGATTGGAGGTTAGGGACCAGACGGTCTATACACAATAACAATGGTGATTGGAGGTTAGGGACCAGGTGGTCTATACACAATAAGAATGGTGATTGGAGGTTAGGGACCAGACGGTCTATACACAATAACAATGATGATTGGAGGTTAGGGACCAGGCAGTCTATGCACAATAAGAATGGTGATTAGAGGTTAGGGACCAGGCAGTCTATGCACAATAACAATGGTGATTGGAGGTTAGGGACCAGGCGGTCTATACACAATAAGAATGGTGATTGGAGGTTAGGGACCAGACGGTCTATACACAATAAGAATGGTGATTGGAGGTTAGGGACCAGACAGTCTATACACAATAACAATGGTGATTGAAGATTAGGAACCAGACGGTCTATACACAATAACAATGGTGATTAGAGGTTAGGGACCAGGCGGTCTATACACAATAACAATGGTGATTGGAGGTTAGGGACCAGGCAGTCTATGCACAATAAGAATGGTGATTGGAGGTTAGGGACCAGGCAGTCTATGCACAATAAGAATGGTGATTAGAGGTTAGGCACCAGGCGGTCTATACACAATAACAATGGTGATTGGAGGTTAGGGACCAGGCAGTCTATACACATTAACAATGGTGATTGGAGGTGAAGAACTACAAAGAGATGATCTTGCAAGATGAAGAAGAAGAATTTCAAATATGCTAAAGCTATAAGCACTTTGCTCAGACACTCCTAGGTCAGACTGAAATATTGCAGCAGCACCAGCACCTTTGCACCGGAAATGATAGATGAGAGAGAGAGAGAGAGAGAAAGAGAGTTGGGAAGTTCAAAATTTCCACCCGAAAGCTGCACTTCAATGGCTTAAGATAGAAGTTGGTGATGTGACAATACTGAACTTACAAGAATGGCGAACGCATGTTTCCTGCAAGGGACAAAGCTTGTGAAATTCTGCACAATGTTTCTTTTTAACTGCTTCAGAATCTTAGGCTAGAAGGCTGAACTGAAAGCAAATGATGAATCCTTCTGTTATCTTGCTTTGTATGTAGCCTAAGCGCGTTTCCCCAGTAAAGACGATAATCGCCGGTTAGTCACTGTCAGATATCGACACCGGGATACTTGTCTGATTACGCTCATTACCGATAATATCGTCATATCACCCAGACGTAATTGGTGATTTGACATGTTCCCAGGTATAACAATACAGGGAGAAAAAAGGATTTTACTCATGGGATCAGGAATCCAAGTGCCAGTTGCTGCTGCATTAGCTGATGGGAATGTTCACATCTCCTCCTTTCAGCGATACGTGTCGAGTGTAGGGACACCTGGCAGACAGATGGCTAAGGGCTGCACTGGAAGCACTGACTCACAATTAGTGATCATATGACTGCAGCAGATTGTGAGACGCAGAGAACAGTCTGCAGACTGTAATTCATTTTGAAGTGTAAGCTGTGCTGCTAATTATACTGAAAACAAATGCTTATTGTAATGCTTTGTATTTTACTAATGTGTAGGATGTGTATATGTCTGTGTCTTAAAGTGTTTTCTGTTTCAGGCTGAACAGCTGTGATCTCATAGATAAACACTGTGAAGTGCTGTCTTCAGCTCTAAGATCAAACTCTTCCCCCCTGAGAGAGCTGGACCTGAGTGACAATAACCTGAAGGACTCAGGAGTGAAGCTGCTCTCTGCTGCACTGGGGGATTTACACTGTAAACTGGAGATACTGAGGTCAGTATTACTGGGTATTCTACATTGTAAACTGGGATACTTAGGCCAGTATTGCTGGGTATTTCACACTGTAAATTGGAGATACTGAGGCCAGTATTACTGGGTATTCCACACTGTAAACTGGAGATACTGAGGCCAGTATTGATGGGTATTTCACACTGTAAACTGGAGATACTGAGGCCAGTATTGATGGGTATTTCACACTGCAAACTGGAGGTACTGAGGCCAGTATTACTGGGTATTCCAGACTATGAAGAGGAGATAGTGAGCAATTAGCTAAGGGAAAGGGAGGAGGGGGGCTGCCTTGTCTTAGACACTAAACTGTAATTCTTGAAATATTTATTAGAGCATCACATTTATTTACTAATTGTAATGGTGAGGTGATATTATTTATTGGGGAGTTTCTGTCTCTCTGTCTGCAGGCTGTCAGGTTGTAGAGTCACAGAAGAAGGCTGTTCTTCCCTGGCTTCAGCTCTGAGGTCAAACCCCTCACACCTGAGAGAGCTGGATCTGAGCTACAATCACCCAGGAGACTCAGGAGCGAATCTGCTCTCTGCTGTACTGGAGGATTCCAGCTGTAAACTGGAGAAGCTGCAGTGAGTACAGAATATGCATTTTACACAAAAATAACTGGGCACCAAGAAAACCCACAATGCCTTTCAGCAGTTACATGATAAACAAACACAAGCAGCTTCTGTTTTCTTCTCCTACTTCCTTATAGCCCACAATCTTATCAGCCCTCCATCCATGCTAGAAATAATTAAGCAGTGAAGCAGAAAACATTCATTCAACCATATAATCCATGCAAAACATTTGTGTTGTTCAGCAAAGTTAACGGCACTGTTACAGTTAAACATGCTGACTTTAATGTGTTATGGACAAAAAAATAATGGACACCAAACAGAATCGGGATGATTGTTAAAATGATTTTTAGTAATTTAATTGTTTTCTGTAAATCCATTATGTCACGGTCCCTATTCTCCTCATTTGAATACAGTGCTGCAGTGTAAAAAGTGGATTTAAAAGTGTTTAATTTTTTTAGGGTGGGCCGGTGTGAACTCACAGAGAAATGCTGTGAGGCACTGGCTTCAGCTCTCAGATCAAACTCCTCACCCCTGAGAGAGCTGGACCTGAGTGACAATGATCTGCAGGACTCAGGAGTGAAGCTGATCTCTGCTGGACTGGGGGACTTACACTGTAAACTGGAGATACTGAGGTCAGTCTTACTAGGTATTCCACACTGTAAACTGGGGGTAGTGAGGTCAGTCTGACTGGGTATTCCACACTGTAAACTGGCGGTAGTAAGGTGAGTATTACTGGGTATTTCACACTGTACGCTGGAGATACTAAGGTAGAAAATGATTTCAAAATAAAGCAGGAGTATCTAAGTCTACAGCTTGAGTTAAAAATAACATTAGACTCGCTAAGTGGAATGTCGAAAGGAAGATTGCATTGGAGGTTAAGGATGACATTTAAAGTTTCTTCCAATAATTTAACTCCCAAAGAGCTCTAAAAACTGAAATCACTCATCTGCAGGATAGTAAGGGCCTAATAATTGAAAATGAAGTTTGATATGGTAAATTGTCACGATCGGCGTTGAAGCGGGTGATCGATGGGCAGGCGAGCGGACAAAGAGCAGGCAAGGCAAACGGAGTACGGGGATAAACTAGGGATTTATTAAGGAACCGGGAGGGGCAAGACGAAACAACAGCTCGAACCTTGACGAACATCAATGACAGACACCGGACTCAGGTAAGACACGGACTGAAATACACAGGACTGATCAAAGTAACTAGACACAGCTGGGTACAACCGGGAAAGAACACGTGGGTAATCCGGTGGGGCGTGGCACACACTAGGAGCGGACGAGCTGGGCATGACATAAATGAGTCAAAAAATTATTTTACATGGCTTTTCACAGTAGAGGACATGATTAACTTACCACCATTTAGTACAAATACAGTGTCGTATATAAACAATATACAGTCCCTCCACAATTATTGGCACCTCTTGTAAAGATTTGTATAAAAAGGGTTACCCCTTTTACAATTGGGTGCCAATAATTGCGGAGGGCACTGTTTCCATAACTGAGGCTGATGTGGTACAAAGCCTGGCTAAGCTCAAAATAAATAAATCGCAGGGCCTTATTGGCATCTTACCTATAGTTTTAAAATAGATGAGGGATATTATTAGCCAACCTTTAACTTTACTATTTCAGAAATCGTTATCTGCGAGTGTGGTACCTTCTTATTGGAAGTATGCTATGCTAATATTACGCCCATATTCAAAGAAGGCGGATAGATGTAATCCAGCAAACTATAGGCCAATTACTTTAACTTGCATAATTGTAAAAGTAATGGAAGCTATAATCCAAGTGAAAATGGCATACTACCTGGATACTGTGAGAATCACGGGTTATAGGACGGGTAAGGCGAACGGGCAGGCGGGCAGGAAGAATCAGGCAGGGATGAGGCAGGCAGGCAGACGAAGGGGAAAACTGGGGATTTATTTGGGAAACGGAGGACTGGAAATTGACTGACATCAGTGACGGACAAAAACCAGGGCAAGACGTGGACTGAAATAGACAAGACTGGGCGAAAATAATCAGACACAGCTGGGCAAGATCGGGGAAGCACACGTGGATAATCAGGGGGCGTGGCACACACGAGGATCGGACAAGCCGGGCATGACAGATACAAATAACATTCTGAGGGGTAGCCAACATGGATTTAGGAGAGGTAGATCCTGTTCAACTAATCTACTTGAGTTCTTTGAGGAGGCTACAAGAGAAATTGATCACATAGAGTACTTAGATTTCCAGAAGGCCTTGGATGTTGTCGCCCTCAAACGGTTCTCGCTTAAGCTCAAAGCTGCAGGGAATTTAGGAACTGTAGCAGCTTGGATTGAAAACTGGTTAACATGCACAATGTTATTAGAGGCACAATGTCACAGTAGGCCTGCGTTTATAGTGGGGTACTGCAGGGTTCAATTTTAGGACCACTATTGTTTCTAATTTACATTAATGAAATTGACACCAATGCATACAGTAAACTGGTTACATTTGCAGATGATACTAATGTGGGTGGTGTAGCAGATACTGACCTAGCAGCACAGAGGTTACAACAGGATCTTGATTTAATTAGTGACTGAGCTGATACCTGGCGAATGAAATTTAATGTAGATAAATGTAAGGTAATCCATGCAGGGAGCAGAAATAAAAAGTACAGATATTTTATGGGTTCCACTGAAATAAAGGTAGCTGATTATGAGAAAGACCTCGGTGTGTATGTTGATGCTTCCATGTCCCACTCTCGCCAGTGTGGGGAAGCACTTAAAAAGGCCAATAGGATGTTGGGTTACATCTCTAGGTGTGTGGAGTTTAAGTTAAATGAGGCTAAGATTATACAATTCCTTGGTAAGACCCCACCTAGAATATTGTTTTAATGTGAGAGGGAGATATAGGGCTTTCGAAGGAACAATCAGGTTCCGTTCAGGTCATTAGTCCGTTCAGAAATATTCATTAAAATATACACAGGCCCACAGAGCACGCAGATGATTATCTGTGACACCCATGGTGCACTGTTATTAGTATGAATTCCATTTATTTCAATGTTCTGTCATATTGCTGCCGCAAGTGTTTCTATGAAGATGGCAAACAGTGAAGAAGAGAGTGGGCATGCAGGCCGTCTTCCCCGTCGGAGTGTGAATGCAGGTGATGTGATCCCATCTGTGACACTGCAGCTTTGGCTGAGCTGTACAGTATTTTAACCTAGTGGGTGAACGACTCTCCGAAGCCAAATCTATGCAGTGTATTAAAGAGGAATGTCCAACTGACTGTCAAATGCCTTTTCTGCATCTAATGATGCAATCATGGTTGTAGTGTGGGTATGCTGAGCAGTACTGACTAAATTAAATAATCTATGGATGTTGTCCGAGGCATGTCTTGTCTTGATGAAGCTTGTCTGATCAGGATAGATTATAATGACGAATGCCAAGAACATTTGTAATGATTTTCAAGTCTGTATTCATTAGTGAGAGTGGCGGGTAACTGGAGGGTTGTGTTGGGCCTTTATCAGGTCTCAATAACACTGTAAATGCCTGTAACTGGAGGGTTGTGTTTGGTCTTTATCAGGTCTCAATAACACTGTAATGGCCGGTAACTGGAGGGTTGTGTTTGGTCTTTATCAGGTCTCAATAACACTGTAATGGTCGCTGCGCTCATATGTGATGGGATTTGTGAGTTTAATTTCTCTTACCAGTCCATTGAAGATTGGAGATAATATGTCCCAAAAATGTCTGTAGATTTCTGCATGGTAACCATCCAGTGTGGCGATTGGTTGTTAGGTATTTGGTTGAGGACCTTATGGAGTTCTTCTGATGTTAATGGTGCATCAAGCAGAGGTGGACATTTCAGGTCCAAGGAGTACAAATCCAGACTAAGATTTTGTTCCAACAAACCAGTTGAGTACTCTGTGACTGTGACTCTTTATACTCAATTGGTTGGTTGAAACAAAATCTTGGTCTGGATTTATACTCTCTGGACCTGAAATCTCCACCTCTGGCATTAAAGGCATCTGCTGTTTCATTGGTTAATATGGGTAAGTCTAGATTATTTAAAAATGATTCTATATCAACTAGATCTGGTTTTTGTTCTGAGAAGTTTTGGTTCTTATAAAATGTTGAAAAGATGTTAACTTTGCGTGATTATTGAAATATTTAATAGAGGAGTCACTTTTGCTTAAAAGTAATGCTTGTAGTGGTGAGGTGATCTTATTTATTGGGGAGTTTCTGTCTCTCTGCAGGCTGTCAGGCTGTAGAGTCACAGAAGAAGGCTGTTCTTCCCTGGCTTCAGCTCTGAGGTCAAACCCCTCACACCTGAGAGAGCTGGACCTGAGCTACAATCACGCAGGAGACTCAGGAGTGAAGCTGCTCTCTGCTGTACTGGAGGATCCCAGCTGTAAACTGGAGAAGCTGAAGTGAGTACAGAGTGTGTCTGACACGCTACAGATATTTATGCATGTATGTGAATAAGAGGCACCAATAAATAAATGGATGCAGCAGTACTATGTCATTCTGCTTCTCCTGTAGTGTGGATCACGGAGGAGAGTGCAGGACCAGACCAGGCTTACAGAAATGTAAGTGTGTTTGCATGTTTTTATTAATAATACCATTAATACTATGTTATGGTTGTTTTCACACAATTGTTGTGATGAGTGTGACTGTGTAGATGGATTTGCATGTGTGTTTTTAGGCGAGTTTCATGTCATTTTAGACAACGTCCAATCGAGAAACAAAATATCAGAATCATCACCAGAAACACTATCAATTCATGTAATCATTTATACTCATATTGTCTTTGTGTTTGTGTGGGAGTGTAGGGTGGTTAAAATATATTCTGATTTATACATCTTTAATTTCACAAAAAAAGAATCCTTTGCATTTCCTCTTTTTGCCGTGAGTGTACAGTATGTGTTTTCTGTGTGAGATTGGTTAGTATTGTCCTAAGACGGCACCCGTAGGCAGTGACACCGGACTCTCTCCTCAAGTGCAAAATATGCATTTTTACTGGGTGGTTCTGGAACACTCCTTAATATTCATGAGAGAATATTACTGATTGGTCACTGAATCCCTTAAACCAGGGGAGCCCAAATCCAGTCCTGGAGGGCCAGAGTCCTGCACATTTTTGGGTTTCTCAACAACAACAAGAAATGTATTTTTGTATAGCGCATTATCACAACATTACATCGTCTCAAAGCGCTTTACAGCATCCTCACCCAAAGCCCCCAGTGAGTAAGCCATAGGCGACAGTGGCAAGGAAAAACTCCCTAGAAGGAAGAAACCTTGGGAGGGGCCAGACTCAAAGGGGGAGCCCATCCTCCAGGGGGCAGCAGAGGAAGCCCTAACCCTAACCAGACCCAGAGGGGGAGCCCATCCTCCAGGGGGCAGCAGATGAAGCCCTAACCCTAAGTTCCAAGTCACACTGTCCAAATCATAAGATTTGAGAAATAACCAGAGAGCAGGGGGGAGATGACAAGCCGGTGCTGACACTCCCTCCAATCGCCAGGCAACCAGAAGTAAGGCAGCGGGTCATACATGGAAGATGACACAGGCAGAATGACGAGCTGGATGCAGGGACGTCACTGGTAGCTGCAACGTCACATGTAGCAGGGTGTGCTGGACATCTTGATAGATTGCGATCTCCAGGCAGTACAGCCCAGGAGGAGTATGGGAAATAAAATGTGCAATTAGTCAAAGTAGGGGAGACTATAGGCAGTGCTAACAGTTAGGTGAGAACTTTCTATGTTCTCCTCATTTTACACACCTGATTCAACTCCTTGTGCTAATTAGCACACAGTTTTTGAGCTGAATCATTTATGGTGGAACAGGGAAAGAACTAAGCTACACAGGGCTCCGCCCCCCAGGACTGGATTTGGATACCCCTGTTTTAGGCAGAAGAAACAGGCAGCGCATGTCGATGTTAACTGGCCAATCGGATAGTGCTCCTCTCATAAATATTAATCAGCCAGGCAATCGTGTAGGGCTTCGCTCTTGAATATAATAAAGTTCTCCTGTTCCACGGTGCTAAAAGAAATTAGCGTCCAGGGCACACTGTATGTGCGGTGGAAAAATATTAAAATTTCTTTTCGGCGCCCATGTTACGAGATTATAGCGGCCACGTGCCTGCGCGAGATGCGGGGCTCACGGCTCGCGGCAGCGGCACCGCATCTAGAGTCACGCGCGCGATAAGCGGTTCTCTACGGAAGCGTATTGCATTTATCTGAGAAAAAAATCAGTCATGTTTTTCCGAATTAGTGAAATAATAATCCCTTTTTTCTGAGCAATATTTTTCTGTTTTTCTGAATTAATGAGATAACCTTTCTGTTTTTCATGATGCACGCTTTGTGTAGTTTAATCCGTTTTTTTTGATGGTATGTAGACGGTATTTTCATTAGTTTGCCGGCTTTGCGCGGCACCTATTTCGCCCCACTCGACACTGCAGTGTTTCTCCCGGATCAGTAGATAAAGTCTGACATGCTTCACGAAAATAAGCCGATGCATGTGAAATGCATTCAGACCGGCTTTGCTGTGACTAAAGACCATGTCAGACAATCGCTGAAAAAACTGGATCCTCATGGAACGCGACTCCGGCGCCGGAATCATCCTTTGTATCCAGGTCCAAACTTTTATTAAAAATCACTTTAAATATGTAATAATATTGCTTAAATATTCTGTTATTGATGGCCATTTTCAAGCCGCACGCACCGACTTTAGCGGTTAGAAGGAAAGACACTGACTTTAGTATTGATCTCTGGTGCTGTTTTGTGGTAAATATGCTTGTGGTTAATATGTCTGATGAATGTCGCTGCTTTGTTATTTAATTTACCCGTAATTACGCTGTTAGTTTAGCTCGCGCCGCATTTTGGCGGCTCTTCCCGCCGCCGTCGCGCGCCCGCCGACATTTCCTGAGCTGTTTCATAAGCTTCAGTTCCCGCTTCGTTAGAGGAAGCTGTGCTGTTTTTATATCGTACAGAAACATAAAGTACAGGCTGCCTGATAGGATTAATAATTCTTCCTCCTGCCTACAGACTCCTGCCAGCTGACGCTGGACCCCAACACAGCAAACAGACGCCTGTCTCTGTCAGGGGGGAACAGGAAGGTGACAGGGGGGGCAGAGCGGCAGCCATATCCTGATCATCCAGAGAGATTTGACCGCTGGCCCCAAGTTCTGTGCAGAGAGAGTCTGACTGGCCGCTGTTACTGGGAGGCTGAGTGGGATGGAGTTGCAGCCTGGATAGGAGTGACTTATAAAGGGATCAGGAGGAAAGGAGAGAGGGACTGTGTGCTTGGATTCAATGACAAGTCATGGAGTCTGCGCTGTTATACTGACAGTTACTCTGTCCGGCACAATAATAAACTGACTCTCATACCCATACAGCCCTCAGGCCCCCGCAGAGTAGGAGTGTATCTGGACTGGGGGGCTGGTGCTCTGTCCTTCTACAGAGTCTCCTCTGATGGACTGACCCTCCTGCACAGATTCACCTCCTCATTCACTGAGTCCCTCTATCCAGGGTTTTATGTTATAAACTCCTCAGTGTCACTGTGACGTGTTGCTGGTTCTCCTGGAAAAAAGGTAAAATCTCTGCTTTTTAACCTTTTAATCCTTTTTACTCTGAAATGTATGTATATAATATAAATGCCTGTGTTCAGTGAGCTGGATGGCCATGAAAAATATATTTTTATAGTTTTTCTCTCTGACTAAAATGTAATTAAATGTAATCCTGATGAGTGAGGGTGGGGGTCTTTCCCCCTCCCCTGTATATGTACATTTTATATATTTATGTCCATTTACTGTATTTCCTCCCTGTACAATGACAATAAAGACTTTCTGTTCTGTCCTATTAATGTCCTGCTTCAGCATCACCCAAAGCATAACTGAGTAACATAATGAAACCACAGTCTGCTGGATTAAGTTAAATTCACTTTATTTCTGCAGCTGAACATAACTGACACAATGACACTCAATCAATGTGTATAATAATCATTTAACTGGAGACATAACAAAAAATTGGAAAATATAATTATATCCTGTTACTTTCCTGGTTCAGTGGATTAAAGTAAATAAAATTATTAGTTATATATTTCAATATATAATGAAGATATATTTTGTTAAACAAGTTGTTAAACGATTAACCCCATCTGGCTATGACCCCATCAGACAGAAGGGGCAGGCAGGTGCCCAGGAGCCCTTGCCACCCCCACCCCACTGCAAAAGGTCTGGTTCCCCCCCGTCGGACAGAACGGGAAGGTGCCCAGGCAGCCTTGCCACCCCCACCCCACTGCAAAAGTTCTGGTTGCTCCCCCGTCGGACAGAACGGGAAGGTGCCCAGGCAGCCTTGCCACCCCCACCCCACTGCAAAAGGTCTGGTTGCTCCCCCGTCGGACAGAACGGGAAGGTGCCCAGGCAGCCTTGCCACCCCCACCCCACTGCAAAAGGTCTGGTTGCTCACCCCGTCGGACAGAACGGGAAGGTGCCCAGTCAGCCTTGCCACCCCCACCCTACTGTAAAAGGTCTGGTTGCTCCCCCGTTAGACAGAACGTGCAGGTGCCCAGGCAGCATTGCCACCCCCACCCCACTGCAAAAGGTCTGGTAATGCCCCCGTTGGACAGAACGGGCAGGTGCCCGGGCTGCCTTGCCACCCCCACCCCACTGTAAAAGTTCTGGTTACTCCCCCGTCAGACAGAACCGGAAGGTGCCCAGGCAGCCTTGCCACCCCCACCCTACTGTAAAAGGTCTGGTAATACCCCCGTCGGACAGAAGGGGCAGGTGCCCAGGCAGTCTTGACACCCCCACCCCACTGTAAAAGGTCTGGTTGCTCCCCCGTCAGACAGAACGGGCAGGTGCCCAGTCAGCCTTGCCACCCCCACCCCACTGTAAAAGGTCTGCTTACTCCCCCATCAGACAGAACGGGAAGGTGCCCAGGCAGCCTTGCCACCCCCACCCCACTGCAAAAGGTCTGGTTGCTCCCCCGTCGGAGAGAACGGGCAGGTGCCTAGGCAGCCTTGGCACCCCAACCCCACTGTAAAAGGTCTGGTTACTCCCCCGTCAGACAGAAGGAGCAGGTGCTCAGGCAGCCTTGCCACCCCCACCCCACTGTAAAAGGTCTGGTAATACCCCCGTCGGACAGAAGGGGCAGGTGCCCAGGCAGCCTTGACAGCCCCATCCCACTGTAAAAGGTCTGGTTGCTCCCCTGTTGGACAGAAGGGGCAGGTGCCCAGGCAGCCTTGCCACCCCCACCCCACTGTAAAAGTTTTGGTTACTCCCCCGTCAGACAGAACGGGATGGTGCCCAGGCAGCCTTGACACCCCCACCCCACTGTAAAAGGTCTGGTTGCTCCCCCGTTAGACAGAACGTGCAGGTGCCCAGGCAGCCTTGCCACCCCCACCCCACTGCAAAAGGTCTGGTAATGCCCCCGTCGGACAGAACGGGCAGGTGCCCAGGCAGCCTTGCCACCCCCACCCCACTGTAAAAGGTCTGGTTGCTCCCCCGTCGGACAGATGGGGCAGGTGCCCAGGCAGCCTTGCCACCCCCACCCCACTGTAAAAGGTCTGGTAATGCCCCCGTCGGACAGATGGGGCAGGTGCCCAGGCAGCCTTGCCACCCCCACCCCACTGTAAACGGTCTAGTAATGCCCCCGTCGGACAGAAGGGGCAGGTGCCCAGGCAGCCTTGCCTCCCCCACCCCACTGTAAAAGGTCTGGTAAAGCCCCCGTCGGACTGAAGGGGCAGGTGCCCAGGCAGCCTTGCCACCCCCACCCCACTGTAAAAGGTCTGGTAATACCCCCGTCGGACAGAAGGGGCAGGTGCCCAGGCAGCCTTGCCACCCCCACTGCACTGTAAAATTTCTGGTTACTCCCCCGTCACACAAAACAGGCAAGTGCCCAGGTAGCCTTGCCACCCCCCCCTTATGTGTCTGACCCAGAGAAATTGATGCATAGATAGATACTGAATTCATTGCCCCCTCCCACCCTCGACTGGCAAAAGCCACTAAATTTATCCACATGCATCATTATTAATAACAGACATGTAAGAATATACACAGACATCCATTAACAATCCAGCATTCCATTCATTATCTATTGCATTTTATCATTTTATACAGTGATTGTAGTCAGTCATAATGTCTCTCTATCAAGCTGCTGCCATATTTCTTACATCCACACAGAACAAGCGATCTTTCTGGAAACAATGTGTACTTTTCTGGGACGCCACTAGGTGGAGACAAAAGACAGATAACTAAATAAAAGAGGTTCAGAATTAAATTACAAGAAATCGGGTATATGCGCGATATTAAGTCCCATGTAAATCAGACCTAGACGTGTTTGAGTAGATTACCAGGTTTCCTCTGGTTATTGTATTTACCGCACAAGATATGAAGAAAATGTAAGTAAACCGAAATCTCCTTGCAATGAATTAGCATCCTGTGAGTATCAAGTGCTGCACCCCATACATTAGCAATGGGCATCAGATCACTGTATTCAGCAGGGTGAGGGGTTATTCAGGAAGGACGAGTGTATTATTATAAAACAGACTGATAAATCAGCTGGTTTAAGCAGTTATTACTGTATATCTTGTTCAAAAATCATATTTTCCCAGCTGGCAGCTTTCAAAGAGGATTGACCTCATTGTTCTTGCAAAACTCAACATTTATGAAGCCCTCTATACCTTAACAAACTTACGATCAAATGCAGCACGGCCCTTGATGTCCTGTCTGGATGTCTGGATGTGATATTCTGTCCTGAGTTAGATGAAATGCATGAATCCATTTCCAAAAGCTGTTTATCTGGGTCCCCGCGATGGGGCCCCTTGGATATGGTGCCAGTATCTCACAGGCCTCGGACACCGAATCACTCAGGCATTTCTGAGTCGCATCTTTATTTAGCTGGATCTTTATTTTTTGTCTTGCAAATTTAACACAAACCAGTGTGTGGCCTGAATGACACACTAATGAAAGCTAATTCAGTGGCAGGAAAAGGTTTCCTGCTTATTTACATACATTCCAGAGGTTCACAGGGCTGCCAGCTTAGGTATGATATTTTCATCCATCCATTTTCCAAACCTTTTCCTACTGGGTCACATGGGGTCTGGAGTCTATCCTGGAAGAAATGGGTACGAGGCAGGAAACAACCCAGGATGGGGGGCCAGCCCATCGCAGGGCACACTCACACACCATTCACACACACTTGCACTCCTACGGGCAATTTAGCAAGTCCAATTAGCCTCAGCATGTTTTTGGACTGTGGGGGGAAACCGGAGTACCCGGAGGAAACCCCACGACAACATGGGGAGAACTTGCACAGTTGTGAGGCAACAGTGCTAAGCACTGCATCACCATGCCGCCCCCCTCATGTATTATAATGTGTTTAATAATAAACTACTCAACCAGGGCTTTGGTCTCTGCAAACTATTTCTGTTCATCAGACAAAACCAGCATGTCATTGCTTTTCTCCCCAGTTATGTACAGCAGCGAGTTGAATGGTCTTCCTCAGTCTTTTCAGATAATCCTGAAGCTCCTCAAAGTCACTCAAAGCATCATAGGCACTGAGTCCAGCTGCTTGTCCTGTCAAAACTGAAGCTTCCTGGAGGTTCTATTGAAAATATCTGCTCCACCTCTCATGTTATTTTCTTTGCTCCCCCTCTTGGAAACGCATCTGTAAGCTGGCCAGCTCCCTCACTTACTGTAGCAGGCCCTAGTATTGCCAGATCCTCTGTATTTCCTCTGACTTTCAAACTAATGCTGGTTTTCTACTCACAGGCTCCTGTTGCCAATCTTCTGACACCATGTATAATATTCTGCTGTGAATCTTAGAATTTCCAACAGACCACGACCACAGATGCATTCAAACTCAGTCTTTTACTTCTGTATCCAAATCAAAATAATTCAGCCCTGTCATTTTTATGTCTTTTGTAAATATAAAACTTACCAAAGAATAGTGTCAGAATGACAGGATGCACCTCAAGTGTGTATTTTCTACTGTCTCATTGAGCTGAAAGAATCACCCACATAATATGAGGACAAAATTTATTGGAAACCAGCTGAAAAGTATCACTGTCAACACCGACCTCGATGGCAGGTACCTTTACAGAAATGCAACATGAAAAACCCAAAATACCCGTATAACATGTTAAAATGAAGAAATGTCCAAACACTACTACTCAAAAGTTTGGAATCCCTGAGAAAAGTTTATGTTTTTGAAAGAAAATTACATTTTCCACACCCAGAATTAAATTAATTGGAAACAGTCTAGATGCTGTTAATGACTATTATAACTGGAAGCGGCTGTGTGTAATGGAAAAGCTAGATAGGTGCAATGGCAGATTCACACCACTGGGGGCACAATGCTGACATGATTGGTCACTTGAGTTGATTAGCCAAAAGGGAAACGATGTCTAAACAATAATCAGCTAATCAGTGTGTGTGTGTGTGTGTGTGTGGGTGTGGGTGTGTGTGGGTGGGTGGGGGGGGGGGGGTTGCTGGTGGTAAAATTAGCCAAGGGGGGTGGCTGATTTAATACATTTGACTGTTGTGGGAGGGGGCCCTGACTTTGGCACGACTCCAGGCTACAGCATCAGAGTCTCTAGCCTGAACAGCAGATGCCTGTCTGGTCCTCAGCCGGCAGCTTTATTAAACAGTCCATGAGATGAACAGAAATTTGAATGAAAATACCCACAAAAATGTCAGCTAAATGACCCCTGTCATACAGCATCTGTGTGTCAGACTCATAGCGACGATCTGGGCTGTTAATAAATACAGGTCCCTCGTGTTATCAGACTCTGTGTTTCACCTGGTCCCTGTCGGCCACACAGCTCAGCATGTTGAGCATGAGGTTCTCTGTGAACCTTTCTGTCCCGACTTTGAATCCTGCTTCCTTTGTTTTTGTATTTTACTCCCTAGTGTTTCATTTGTGTGAGTTTTTCTAGTTCCTGTGTCTGGTGATTTTGTATTTGGTTTTGGTTAAACTCTTTGTGCCCATGCTTGTGTTCCTACCTGTCTGTTACTCCCCAGTCTTAGTTCCTGTTTCCCTGGTTAGTTCTTAGTTTCCCATTTCAGTTCCCTGAGTTAATTAGTTCCACCTGTTGCCCGTTCTTGTACCTGCCCTTGTGTGTTTCCCTGATTGCTCGTTGTCCTGCACCTTCCCCTATTGGTTAATTGTTTGTTTCACTCCTGCTTGTCATCACCCTGTTCAGTTTTTGTATTTAAGTTCCTGCCTGAGTTTTAGTCCCTAGTGCTTCATTGTTTGTGATTAGTATGATTCTGTTGACTGTGAATGTTCTCATTCTGTTACATGTATCTTCTGCTTACCTGCCTGCTTGTGATTAGTATGATTCTGTTGACTGTGAATGTTCTCATTCTGTTACATGCATCTTCTGCTTACCTGCCTGCTTGTCATTAGTCTTTGCTGATCCCCTTTTTTTTCTGACCCTCGTGCTCCTTTTGCTTTTTGTACAGGAGTAACAGCCTTCAGATTAAACAGCTGCTGACATCTATAGAGAACATGGTGACAAACAATGGCAGCAGTCATTACGCAAATAAATCACTCCAGGTAATAATAGACGCTATAGAAATGGAGGTGAAAAAGACAAAAGAAGAGATGGAGGAGAGGGGAGAGGAAGCAGGGGAGTCTGAGATCAGGAGAAGAGCAAGAGAGAGAGTGAGGTGGGGCATTAGGGGCAGCAGGAGCTGGGGCAGTTGGGGCATTAGGAGCTGGGGCATTAGGGGCAGCAGGAGCTGCAGGAGCTGGGGCAGCAGGAGCTGCAGGAGCTGGGGCAGTTGGGGGATTAGGGGCAGCAGGAGCTGCAGCTACAGAAGCTGGGGTAGTTGTGGCATTAGGTGCAGTTCTGATCTGCTTGCGATTTTTGCCTAAAAACAAATGCTGGTGTTATCAAAAACTATGTTATGTGGCTATATTCCAGATTTATTACAGCCAAACACATCTGGGAGCTCCGAGGAACCTCCTTCTCCTTACATTTCCCTCCTTCCCACTCTTCCCTCAAATACTGTCACATTTGTGTTTTTTCCACACTCACACCCTGTCTTGATGATGCTCTCCCTTAGCAAAAAGTAGTTTATTCAAGTGTACTTCGAGTATACTTATTTTAGGCTAAAACTGAGTGCATGTTGCCATATGCATGGAAAACTATTTTACAGTCTTATCTTGTATAATAGGACATAAACATTTAATTTGATAGTTATCTTATATTTTCACATCCGAACACAACGCACGAACATGAAGGGGTGGTTTGCATTTGCAACCAACCCCTCCGCAAACCCCCCAGCGGAATACTGGCCGTGGACCGGGGTGGGAATCCCCAAGCTGGAAGACTGTACTGCGTCATGTTAACATTAGTTAGCTAGTTAGGATGGATACAGAGTGCACCGGACTAAAACTATAAAGGAAGTAAGGTGTATGACATAGTAAAACACTTACTAACTGGTAATGCACGTTAGCATTACGTTAAATGACAACTTTACCTGTTACTTACCAGAATAGTCTCCTATACGTTCGCCGAATGACAGCAGGCAGAAGGCGGCGCGTTTTTCAAAAATACAACGTTACGTCACGTTATTTACAGGCACTTCTAACACCAACATTTGCAGCCATTAATTCATAGGTGGTAGTAACACTGAAATTACGTTTTCTGCTTCAAAATAAGGTAACACTGTAATTTCGATAATTTATTATTTTTCTTTACTTAACCGTACCTTCCTCCGTCTCTGCTTATTGACGTTGGAGAAAGTGTCAAATATAAATTAAAGATGCAAAATTATCAAAGACAGACACAACACTGAAGAGAAAACAAACACACAGTTTGAATAGGAATTATATGGTTTATTGTTAAGCTCTTATCATATTTTAACAGCCTATCATCATATTTTAACAGTCTATCTTATCATATTTTAACTTAGCCTATCATATATATTTAACTTAGGCTGTTAAAATATAATTATAGGCTATCGTCATATTTTAACAGCCTATCTTCTTATATTTTAACTTATCCTATCTCATCTGAACCTCTTATCCTATCTTATATCTATAATAACACTTAAATAATACCTGTATTAACCCTCCGTCCCCGGCCATAACCCACAAGTCCGTCAACAATATGTGTATTAACCCTCCGTCCCCGGCCATAACCCATAAGTCCATCAGTCCTCTTTCTTGTGGCTCCTGCTTCCTCCAGGGGGGGGTGGCTCGTCCCTCCCGTTCCATGGGCGAATCCTCAGGCCACGGTCATTTTCTTTTCTTCCAGTCTGGCACAGCCGATTGTGAAAACAAGGAAAGATTATTGATATAGCACATTTTATACTGTAACGGAGTTGGACTGTAGGGGGCGGCGGCACCCATAATGCATTGCTCCCACCGAGGGGGAGAATCTGTTTACCTGTGATTCCTGTTGTTGTTGTTTGTGTTGTTTGGGGGGGGAAGTTGTTAGTATTTGTTAATGTAATTGGGTTCTGGCATGTTTGGAAATGTGTTTGGGTGGTTTTTGTGTAAACGCACACAGGCTACCGTGGACGGGATCCTCGGTAGTACTGTGTATCTGGGCAGGGTTTTTGTGTGTAAAAGGAGTGCGAGCAAGTAAGCTTATGGTAGAATTTGCCCTTTGCTTGCCTTGGCTGTGCTTTTGTTCTGTTCTTTGCTGATGGAATAAAGCTCGGATACTTCTCTCCTATTAAGCGAAGTTCCTCGACTGTCTCCATTACTCCCTGGTGGCAAAACCCAGAAAACGCTACATTGGTGTCAGAAGTGGGATCATGGAGATTTCGACGCTCGATGAAATCGAAGAGCTCATCCGGCGGCTAGAAGGAGCCAGACCAAAGAAGAAGACTCCAAGAGGCACAAAGTATCAAAGGACAGCTGAGGGTCCTCCGGTGGGGTCTAGCGCGGCTGGCCCAGCCTTCCGGCAGCTGAGCGAGCGCCGAGGGCCGGCAGAAGATGACGCCACTGAGCGGCCCCGACAGCCCGGCGGCTCGACGGTGAAACTTCCGCCGTACAAGGGTGACGAGCCGCCGGACTCCTTCCTGACCCAAGTGCGGCTGGCGTCGGAGTTCAACGGCTGGACTTCGGCAGAGACGGTGGTCCGGGTCGCGTTAACCCTGGAGGGGAAGGCGCTGCGGGTCCTGGACGATCTCCTGCCGCACGAACAGAGCTCGTGGCCCGCCATCAAGAGTGCCCTACAGCGCCGGTTTGGCCAGCGGGTTTGCCTGGAGGACGCCCGTGCCCAGCTAGTTGCCAAGCAACGCCGCGACGGTGAGACACTAGGCGCCTTCTCCTCCGACCTTCGACAGCTGGCACAGCGGGGCCATCCAGACTTCCCGGTGGCCATCCAGGAAGAGCTAGCGTTACAGGCCTTCCTACGCGGTCTTCGGCCGGAGCGGCTGCGGGAATATGTGCGGCTCTCCGCACCCTGCACCCTAGAGCAGGCCGTGGACGTGGCTGAGCGGGCCGAGCACATCCTGGCGGACAAGCGCACAACATCCACCACGGCGGAACGGGTCCGGCAGGTGTCCTACGAGGCGAGCGGCGACAATGCAAGGGTCTGCAGAGCGACGGAGCCGCCCAAGCGGACTGGAGTTCCGAACGTCACGCCGGGGTCAGGACGTCGGTGTTTCCGCTGCGGAGAGCTGGGGCACATCGCTCGCTATTGCCCTGCTCCTACGCCTTTGGACCACGTGCCCCAGCAGCAGTTAAACTAAGACGGGGTGGCGTCGAGGGGGAGCCGCCACCCGCCTCAGTTCCCTTTTCCCCGCTCTGTGGATTTAGTGCGCGTACTGGTCAGGACGGATTCTATGTGGACTGTAAACTGAACGGCGTGCCATGTCGTGCCTTGGTGGACACCGGTTCCACCGTGTCGCTGATCCGTACCGGACTTTTAGCGGATACTGACTCTGTTGTGGACGAGGGGACAGATGGGTGGGGAATCACTACGGTTACGGGACAGAGAGTGACTATGCCAGTCAGGAGGACAGTGCAGGTCATGGTGGGCCCACTCACTCTTGGACACTCGTTCCTTATCGGGGGAATTCAGGACCAGTGCATTTTGGGGTTGGACTTGTTGCGACGGATGGGCGCGGTGGTGGACACTGCTCGGGGGGTTGTACGGCTCGGGAAACGGACTGGGGGAATACCCTTACGCAAGCCAGGGTGGAATACGTCCGGGGCTCTTCTGCCGGTGCGGACTTGCGAACGGCCCTCGGAGTCGGCTGAGGGTGCCACGCGTACGGGACTGTCGCCAGATCGGCAAGCAGTGGATCAGCTGTTTAAACGCAGTTGCGAGGGACTGAATCCAGCCCAGAAGCTCGAGCTGCGCCGGCTGTTGGACAGTTTCATGGGCATTTTCGCAGTTGACGAGAAGGACTGCACCCACACCAATCTAGTCCAGCACCACATCGACACTGGTGACGCGCAGCCAATCCGCCTTCGGCCGCGCCGACTACCGCTGGCCAAGCGTGGCCCTGCCGAGCAAAAGGTGCAGGAGATGTTGGAGGCGGGGGTGATCGAGCCGTCTTCCAGTCCCTGGTCAGCACCGGTGGTGATGGTGAGGAAAAAGGACGGTTCGTGGCGATTTTGTGTGGATTACCGGAGACTAAACGCGGTGACACACAAAGACTCATATCCACTCCCCCGCATTGACGAGGCCCTAGACTGGATTGCCGGCTCTACCTGGTTCAGTTCACTGGATCTGCGGAACGGTTACTGGCAGGTGGAACTAGCTCCGGAGGCGCGGGCAAAGACGGCGTTTACCACTGGGCACGGACTAATGCAGTTTAGAGTGATGCCGTTCGGGTTATGCAACGCTCCGGCCACATTCGAGCGACTCATGGACAGGGTTTTAAGGGGCATTCCACGTTCGTGCTGTGTGGTTTATCTGGACGATCTTTTAGTGCACGCTAAGGACTTCGAAACGGCACTGGGGAACCTACGGGGGGTGTTCACCGCCATACGGCACGCCAACCTGCGCCTGCACCCGCGCAAGTGTCATTTGTTCCGCCGAGAAACTGCGTTCTTGGGGCATGTGATCAGTGAAAAGGGGGTGGCTACAGACCCGGCCAAAATTACCGCTGTCAAGGACTGGCCTGTGCCGGCTAACATCCGCCAGCTCCGGAGCTTCCTGGGGTTGGCCTCCTACTACAGGCGGTTCGTGCGGGACTTTGCCACGATTGCAAGCCCCTTACATCGTCTCACACAAAAGGGGCAAGCTTTCGTGTGGGACAGTGATTGTGAGCGTGCTTTCTTGACTTTGAGAGCCGCACTGATTTCCGCCCCTGTGCTGGATTACCCGGATCCCAAAGGGACATTTGTGCTGGACACCGATGCCAGCGATGTGGGGCTGGGGGCCGTGTTGTCTCAGGAGGGGGGGCACGTTGTTGGATACTTTAGCCGTGCGCTTTCTCGGGCAGAGCGGAATTACTGTGTCACGCGACGGGAGCTGTTGGCTGTGGTGGCGGCCCTCAAGCACTTCCGCCCGTACCTGTATGGGCAGAGGTTCCAGCTCCGGACGGATCATGCGTCACTCACCTGGCTACTGAGTTTCAAGGAACCGGAGGGTCAGCTGGCGCGTTGGTTGGAGGTCTTACAGACCTTCGATTTCGAGATTCAGCACCGAGCGGGCCGCCTGCACGGCAACGCTGATGCCCTGTCCCGGCGGCCGTGCTCAGAGGGGGAGTGCCGTTTCTGCGAGCGGACGGAGGTGAAGGACAGCGCGGGGGAGCAGCTGGCCGCGGTGTGCACGGCGCGCCCTCAGGTCCTCGAGGAGGTGGACGAGCAGCGGTTGCGGGTGGAGCAGAGCCGTGACAGCACCTTGGGCCGGGTCGCAGAGTGGCTACGGACCGGTCATCATCCGCAGTGGGCTGAGGTCTCGGACGGCGACCTGGAACTTAAGGCGTTCGTGTCGCAGTGGGGCAGCTTGGTCGAGAGGGACGGCTTGATCTACCGCCGCTGGACACAGGCAGATGGCGCGAGGGCAGTGCTCCAGCTCATCGTCCCCAGGTCCCTGCGGTCTGTGGTCCTTCCCCTAGTCCATGGAGCGGTGGGAGCGGGCCATTACGGGACGGCCAAAACTTTAAACCGTCTGCGCGCGCGGTTTTACTGGCCGGGCTGTCACGTGGACGTGGCCCTGTATGTCCACAAGTGTGACACTTGTACCGCCCAGAAGGGGCCGTCACAGCGCTCCCGGGCCCCCTTGCAGGATTATCGGGTGGGGGCTCCTATGGAACGGGTCGCCGTGGACGTGCTGGGCCCGTTCCCTGTGACAGACCGGGGGAACCGCTACGTGCTCGTGGCCATGGACTATTTCACAAAGTGGCCGGAGGCCTACGCGGTCCCCG
This sequence comes from Brienomyrus brachyistius, assembly GCF_023856365.1. Lineage (NCBI taxonomy): Eukaryota > Metazoa > Chordata > Actinopteri > Osteoglossiformes > Mormyridae > Brienomyrus > Brienomyrus brachyistius. Next base: position 172,624 of record NW_026042333.1, read on the forward strand.
ACCAGAGCGCGGCGACTACAGCGGCCGTCCTTGTGGACGAGATGTTCTCCCGTTTCGGGGTGCCGGAGGAGCTCCACAGCGACCAGGGCCGCAACTTTGAGGCTGAGGTTTTCAGCGAGGTTTGTTCGCGGTTGGGGGTGAGGAAAACCCGCACCACTCCCCTCCACCCACAGAGCGATGGTCTGGTTGAGCGGTTCAACCGGACCCTGGCCACACAGCTCGCCACCCTCACGAGCGAGCACCAGAGAGACTGGGACGTGCACCTGCCGCTGGTCCTGTGGTCGTACCGCACCGCGGTGCAGGAATCTACGCAGTCTACACCCGCGGCGCTACTGTTTGGTAGGGAGCTTAGGACGCCGGTGGATTTGGTGTTCGGCCCTCCGCCCGAACCGGAACTTCCAGGTAGGCCAGGGCTGGACTATTTTTATGAGTTAAGGGAGCGATTGAGGGTGGTCCATGGGTTGACCCGACGGGCCTTGGCAGACGCTGGCTCCAAGCAACGGCGGGCGTACGATGTGCGCTCCCGCGGCCGCGACTTCGTTGCCGGGGAAAGAGTTTGGGTATATAGCCCGATGAGGAAGAGGGGGCTGTCACCCAAGCTCATGTCCCATTGGGAGGGCCCGTGCGTTGTGTTGGAGAGGCTGTCTGACGTAACCTATCGGGTCCGTTTGAAGAGAAGGCCGCGGGTGGTTGTCCTCCACCGGGACCGTCTCGCTCCCTACCAACCATCGGTTCCGCCGGTAGAGACTCAAGGGGTGGGGCAGGTTGAGGACGAGCCCCCGTCCCCTGTCTCTCCAACTCCTTTTGAGCGTGGTGCTGGGGACCGGCCGCGGAGGCGTCGCCGCCGGCCCCGGCGCCTTGCAGACTTTGTTACGGACTTTGCGTATGGGGACATCCGCAGCTGAGGTGGGGGCAGTGTAACGGAGTTGGACTGTAGGGGGCGGCGGCACCCATAATGCATTGCTCCCACCGAGGGGGAGAATCTGTTTACCTGTGATTCCTGTTGTTGTTGTTTGTGTTGTTTGGGGGGGGAAGTTGTTAGTATTTGTTAATGTAATTGGGTTCTGGCATGTTTGGAAATGTGTTTGGGTGGTTTTTGTGTAAACGCACACAGGCTACCGTGGACGGGATCCTCGGTAGTACTGTGTATCTGGGCAGGGTTTTTGTGTGTAAAAGGAGTGCGAGCAAGTAAGCTTATGGTAGAGTTTGCCCTTTGCTTGCCTTGGCTGTGCTTTTGTTCTGTTCTTTGCTGATGGAATAAAGCTCGGAGACTTCTCTCCTATTAAGCAAAGTTCCTCGACTGTCTCCATTACTCCCTGGTGGCGAAAACCCAGAAAACGCTACAATACTCTAATTAAAGTGTTATAATAAGGTCTCTTAAGCCAGGACTTTACCTTCGGCATGTAACACACTGTCCATCGGGGCTTGTCCGTGTCATCCGTCTTCTTAATCACCTTCACCATATCCACCCTCTCACCGCTGTTCGTCTCCAGTGCCTCATTTTTTTTCAGAAAATGTCTCACCTTCCTTATGTGCTATTTTCACTTTGATTTTAATTTTAATTTGAATCTTAAGAACCTTAATTTCTTTGTTTTCCATTTTTAAACGTTAAGAGTCTTCAAAATACGACCAGTCGCGAAAGAAATTTGATAAGATAAGTACATGTGATTCAAAAGTAATCAAGCTGTTGTCACGGACGCCCAGGCATTCGTACCATAACAGACAATGCGATCCTATGCAGCTCGTCGGCGACTTTCGGCCGCGTTCGGCTCTGACTGACCGGTCGTAGGTCCGATTCGGCTGTAAGCAGGTTGCCAACTCTGACGCATCTGGCGCGAGACTCGGGCTTTGAGACTCAAACGCTCACAGCAAGAAATCTTACGGCAAATCTCTATTAATCAATTTTAAACCTAACATTAGCTACATCAAAAGCTTTGGGGCAGTTTTGCAAACCCCATTTACAAGGTAATAAAACTGTTATATGCATGTGAATACGTGTGTAGACTTATCCCGAATTGAAAATTTCACTCCAACCAGCTGACCAAAGTTGGCAACCCTGAGTAAGTCGGCCCTATATTTTATATACAAAAATATGCAGGGGGCACATAACTTGTATGAAAGTACTCATTCGCTGTCTAAAGCGATACGTGCGGTAATGTTTTGTTTTGACAGGAAATCACTGCATTTTAGCCTTCATGCCGCGAAAGAAGTACAAATTAGTCACATAAATGTTAAGCTGTACGGTCATTTTATGTCATGACAGCGTGAATGCACATAAAATAAATACGCATTCGCGCTGCTACAACAAGGAATTGCCGCGCGTGTACGGGGAATGCGTACTTGGACTGTGGTGTGTTCATGTTGATTGTTGTCACATCACTGATCGGGGAATCAGGAAATAAGGGATTTATGGGGGAAACCAGCTAGGAATACGGGGCAATACAGGTAACGACTTCAAGGACATGACTGGGGAAATACATTTTGACGCAGACTTAAATATACAGGACTAATGAAAACAGCTGGAAACAGCGAATGACATCGAGATTCCACACGAGGTAAACGAGGGGGCGTGGCACACGGGAGGAGCGGACGAGCGCGCATGACAATTGACATTGTCAAAGACAGACCACCTTGAATTGTTGGACGTGTATTGATTTTTTTCCCCCCCTCCCCTGCCTTTTATCAGTATGCACTGCGCATGGCCTTGGTGTGTCTTGAGTATTACAAAATGCACCATGAACTGTCTATGTTATATGTCTATGTTTTATCTTTATTTAAGCAATAATATGTGCTCTTGATGTGTTGTTTTTCAGAGAGCTGGAGGGATTTGACAAAAACATCCTTTTAGAAATGCGTGAGGAAGTAACTTCTTTTCTTTTTCAAAAGTAGTCTATCTGTCAGGTTTGCGACACGATAGAGAAATTAAATATTATGTTTCACTCAGGGTCAAGACTCTGGTCTCCAGCTCACCGCTCTCTGTCACATTTCCATGGCCATTTTGCCCGATAGTATTATTGGATTTTTCTATGCTGTATTTTATTTATGTGTAGTCATTGTGTGCTGTGTAATAAATAATAGTTTCTTCTCCCTGTGAACTCAGCAATTAAAACCCTTTGTTTTTGGTGTGCGAGGCTGTAAAATGTCTCTCCTTTGTTACCTACAGTGAGGCTGACATTTGGTTAACTGAAATACACATGAATTATATTTATTTAAAAGGAAGACATTTTTATTTAAATCCACGTTAATATGATGGGGAAAAAATCGTTATGTTCATATAGTAGTAATGAACTTGTAATGAATACTGAATGCTCTCAACTGACCAACAGTAAACCTTCCTTAATAATACAACGGTATTTAATACTCAAACATTAATTGCAAGGGGGTGTAGTGTTCTCGTATATGCAACATAACAAACGAGAACTGTAACGGTAATTTTAAATTATGCACCGTATCAATTAAAACATGGCAGATGGGTGCCCCACCCTGGGTTGTTCCCTGCCTTGTGCCCATAGTGTCTGTGATTGGCACTGGACCCCCCCCTTAACAGAACCAGTGGTTGCAGAAATGGATGGATGGACTTTAAGCATCATGTTACCTTAGGAACAGTAGTATGTCAGGTTGTCTACAGAGCCCAAGTGGAAATCTCTGCCTGTCTTCAAACTGACTGGCAGAGTGCCCCTAGACCCCTTGATACTGTGTGATCCTTTAAATTTGGACCCATGGCAAACATTAACTGAATAAATAGTTCAGTTTATCAGAACTGCATAGGCGGAATTGGGCGCTTTTGACTGGAGTCGCTGGAGACCCAAAACATTTATATTTTTAAAAAACGCTCATCATAACAGAAATAGAAAACAATAACATTAATTGATTGACAAATTTATAAATAACTGGAATTTTAAAAAGCACCATTGAGATATGACAAAAAATATATACCCCTTTTGGGTAGATGTGATCTGAGAGTGGGATAATTGGGGATAATTGGTAGATGTGGTTTGAGTGTGTGATAAAAGGGGTTCGTCTGAGTGTGGGATAATTGGGGTTTGGGGTAGATGTGGTCTGAGAGTGGGATAATTGGGGTTTGGGGTAGATGTGATCTCAGTGTGTGATAATTGGGGTTTGGGGTAGATGTGGTCTGAATGTGGGATAATTGGGGTTTGGGGTAGATGTGGTCTGAGTGTGGGACAATTGGGGTTTAGGGTAGATGTGGTCTGAGTGTAGGACAATTGGGGTTTGGGGTAGATGTGGTCTGAGTGTGTGATAATTGGGGTTTGGGGTAGATGTGGTCTGAGTGTGTGATAATTGGGGTTTGGGGTAGATGTGGTCTGAGTGTGTGATAATTGGGGTTTGGGGTAGATGTGGTCTGAGTGTGGGATAATTGGGGTTTGGGGTAGATGTGGTCTGAATGTGAGATAATTGGGGTTTGGGGTAGATGTGGTCTGAGTGTGTGATAATTGGGGTTTGGGGTAGATGTGATCTGAGTGTGGGATAATTGGGGTTTGGGGTAGATGTGGTCTGAGTGTGGGTTAATTGGGGTTTGGGGTAGATGTGGTCTGAGTGTGTGATAATTGGGGTTTGGGGTAGATGTGGTCTGAGTGTGGGATAATTGGGGTTTGGGGTAGATGTGGTCTGAGTGTGTGATAATTGGGGTTTGGGGTAGATGTGATCTGAGTGTGGGATAATTGGGGTTTGGGTTAGATGTGGTCTGAGTGTGTGATAATTGGGGTTTGGGGTAGATGTGGTCTGAATGTGGGATAATTGTGGGACCTCAGTAATCAAAGATCTGTATCACGCACCAGCGGTGACTTTACAAAACAGTCAAATTGAAGATATGAGTTTCTTAACCTATAATAACAAGATGTTTCAGACAAGGCTGGAGAAAGTCAGGCAAAATCTTTCACTGTTACCATTTTATTTAGATAATTCATCCTAAATCTCTTGATTTGATGGATTATTCAGATTATTTTCTACAGATTAGTATGACGTCTCTCCTGTATTGAATTTGGTACATCAGAGTGAAGAAGGATAAAGCCTCATGTTTAACGCATAGGAGTGGCTGTGGTTCATTAGATTGCATATGTGATGTATGTGTACCTGAAGGCAAGCACAAGTGCAGCTTTCTGATTGGTGCATGCGTGCATATCTCTGATTGGTGGGTTAGACATAAGGTGGATTACACTTCTAAAGAAATGTAAGTCTTAAAAAGCGTCATTGACACAGTTGTGTAAGTGATAAGGTCGGGTTACTGGGTTACTGACACAGGGGCAGTTTCTGCCGTGTGTGTGTTCGGCTTTGCTAAATCTAACATGACAAGTGGAACATTCTGTCTTTCTGTCTTCCACTGTTTTTACTCTTGCAATTATCTCTCTCTCTCCCTCTCTTTCTGTATCCAAGTCTTCTCTTTAAACCAGCAAACGTACAATCATTTAACACTATCTGACGTCACAATACACTTTCTTAAATCACTTTCAGAAAGGTTCGCTGATTGATGATTAGCAAACAGGTATATTTCTGTGCAGATACCAGATAACTGAGATATTAACTCATTCATCTTATAAGCAAAGTGTAACACAAGCTCACCCATGCAGATAACAGGAAGCGCAGTAGCAATGCTGGACTGATGAGTGTAACTGCCGGTTTCTCTGGCTCAATTAAGACGTTTTCTCTTAATTACTGCTTGACTTGAAACATGTTTTTCTCTGAAGAAGGACAGTCGCACAACAAGCAGGTGCAAATGCAAGTCACACGTGTGAGTCCATATTTACACGCTGAGCTGAAGTCTGACACATGGCACCCGGACCTGCATTAGAAGGATCGGTGCTTGTACACGCTGTACATCATCACTCTCACAAGGGGACGACCACCTCTGTTTACAAAAATCCATCATGTGATGTATTCACCAAGTAATAGAATACTAGACTACAGAGAACTGCAAAGATTTCCCTCTCAGCCCAAACCCAGAGGTGATCCATCTACTGTATTTCTCCATCATGTTCCCCTAGGAGCAAAGCTCATCACAGAACTAGTCCAAATGCACCTAGGTATCTTCCAGAAGAAGATTTCATAAAACAGGTATTTAAATTATCCCCTATTAGACAGAAACACTGTGGATGTTTATTTCTGAAATGCTGAAGTCACTGGTATGGGAGGAGCTTTGTCGGGATTAGCTAAAACAGGAAGAAGCAGACTTTGATAGGCTCATCACTTTCTGGCTGTATCAGAATCATCTAAATGGCTTTTGGCTGCTGCTTCGCTCCTGTGATGAGTTGCTGGACCTTGTCATCGGGATTTAAGAGGTGGGGCCATCTGAAATGTGATCAAATGAAAAAAAAGTGAATTATTTTCTAAACCCACTTCATTATCAGGCATTGCTGAATGAGCCTAAATGTCATTTCATGTTTCCATTTAGCCAGGTCAGTACTGGGACTCACCACTGACAGGTGTCCATTCTTGGCTTTGGCCACCACCAGCTTGGATCCGGGTTTGAAATCAATGACGGCTTCCTTTCCTCGGCCCACTGCAAACTTTATACTTGGGGGTGGGGGGAAGGGGGGCAGGGGAGGAGGGCACTGTGTCAGCCCGCATTTTACTACAAAATAACTTAATGTGGAAAAAGTAACATGTCTGGAAAATTGATGGAATGAAAACTGGAAAAGTAACAAATCCAGTTAATGACCTGTAACCATCTCTGGAGGGAAACAGTACATCAGCCAATCACAGCGCACCAACACACAAGCAGATTTAGGGGGCAGACATGCAGTCCCAGGAGGTCACAGACAATCTGGCACTCACTTACCTGTCCTGGCTGACATTGACACTGTGGACCTTGTCAGCGCTGATGGGCAGCTTGGTCACGGACTCAATAACATGTTCAGTCTGCAGGACCACATCACCCTGGAATGCAAAGAATGTCTGAACATCTACATGCCTGCACGTCTACATACCTTCACACCTACATGGCTGTACACATACATGTCTACATGCCTGCACATGCACATGCCTTAGTATCTACATGCCTGTATCTCTACATATCAACATGCCCATACATGCCTGCACATCTACAAGTCTGCACATCTACACGTATGCACGTCTACGTGTCTTCATCTGTACACATATGCATCTTTATACGTCTACAGGCCTGCATGTCTACATGCCTTCGTGTCCACACCCCAGAACTTCTACACACTTGCACATCAACACCACACACAGCAGGTCTGGAGTGAAGACACATAACTACGTGGTCACATGATCAGAATGTGTCACATGATCAGGTCTGAGGCCGACTCTTACCTTCTGCTTCTTCTCCTCATAGGGCAAATGCAGAACAAAAATGCCATCGCTTAGGGAGCTGACGGAGATGCCTATGGAGACAAACCCATCAGCCACATCATTGTCACCCCACCCCTCAAAGCTGACCACTGATACATGGCTGTGACCTGACCCGTGTGGCCCCGCCCCTCAAAGCTGACCACTGACACATGACTGTTACCTAACCTGTGTGGCCCCGCCGCTCAAAGCTGACCACTGACACATGACTGTGACCTAACCTGTGTGGCCCCGCCCCTCAAAGCTGACCACTGACACATGACTGTGACCTGACCCGTGTGGCCCCGCCCCTCAAAGCTGACCACTGATACATGGCTGTGACCTGACCCGTGTGGCCCCGCCCCTCAAAGCTGACCACTGATACATGGCTGTGACTTGACCCGTGTGGCCCCGCCCCTCAAAGCTGACCACTGACACATGACTGTTACCTAACCTGTGTGGCCCCGCCGCTCAAAGCTGACCACTGACACATGACTGTGACCTAACCTGTGTGGCCCCGCCCCTCAAAGCTGACCACTGACACATGACTGTGACCTGACCCGTGTGGCCCCGCCCCTCAAAGCTGACCACTGATACATGGCTGTGACCTGACCCGTGTGGCCCCGCCCCTCAAAGCTGACCACTGACACATGACTGTGACCTGACCTGTGTGGCCCCGCCCCTCAAAGCTGACCACTGATACATGGCTGTGACCTGACCCGTGTGGCCCCGCCCCTCAAAGCTGACCACTGATACATGGCTGTGACCTGACCCGTGTGGCCCCGCCCCTCAAACCTGACTACTGGTACATGGCTGTGACCTGACCCGTGTGGCCCCGCCCCTCAAAGCTGACCACTGATACATGGCTGTGACCTGACCTGTGTGGCCCCGCCCCTCAAAGCTGACCACTGATACATGGCTGTGACCTGACCCGTGTGGCCACGCCCCTCAAAGCTGACCACTGATACATGGCTGTGACCTGACTCGTGTGGCCCCGCCCCTCAAAGCTGACCACTGATACATGGCTGTGACCTGACCCGTGTGGCCACGCCCCTCAAAGCTGACCACTGATACATGGCTGTGACCTGACCCGTGTGGCCCCGCCCCTCAAACCTGACTACTGGTACATGGCTGTGACCTGACCCGTGTGGCCCCGCCCCTCAAAGCTGACCACTGATACATGGCTGTGACCTGACCCGTGTGGCCCCGCCCCTCAAAGCTGACCACTGGTACATGGCTGTGACCTGACCCGTGTGGCCCCGCCCCTCAAAGCTGACCACTGATACATGGCTGTGACCTGAGTCGTGTGGCCCCGCCCCTCAAAGCTGACCACTGATACATGGCTGTGACCTGACTCGTGTGGCCCCGCCCCTCAAAGCTGACCACTGATACATGGCTGTGACCTGACCCGTGTGGCCCCACCCCTCAAAGCTGACCACTGATACATGGCTGTGACCTGACCTGTGTGGCCCCGCCCCTCAAAGCTGACCACTGACACATGACTGTGACCTGACCTGTGTGGCCCCGCCCCTCAAAGCTGACCACTGATACATGGCTGTGACCTGACCTGTGTGGCCCCGCCCCTCAAAGCTGACCACTGATACATGGCTGTGACCTGACCCGTGTGGCCCCGCCCCTCAAAGCTGACCACTGACACATGACTGTGACCTGACCTGTGTGGCCCCGCCCCTCAAAGCTGACCACTGATACATGGCTGTGACCTGACCCGTGTGGCCCCGCCCCTCAAACCTGACTACTGGTACATGGCTGTGACCTGACCCGTGTGGCCCCGCCCCGCGCTGCTGAGTTCTACTGTCTGACTGTGGCCTACAGTTACAGCACTACAGCAAGTACACTACATCTAGTCCAACCCCCATATCAAAAAACAGAATAACAACCCAACCAAACATTGTGGGAACATCTTCACATCACCTACATACACGGCAAGGACAACTACAGGACTCACCAGCACTGTGTCATCACCCAGTACCTGCAACACCTTGGGGTTGATATCTTCACTGTCTGAGGGAGGGCACAAGACCACGAATGAAATCAAATGCACAGCTGTTTCAGAAAGCTCCTGTCAATGTTCTTTTTAAATCTAGTAGAAAGGAAAATTTTGACCAGGTAGCATTTATACTTTTTAGTCAAAAGTAGAAAATTACTAACAACAATACCAGCCCAATATGAGGTACAGTCACGTGAGGAACTGATACATTGTCTTGTAGGAAAAGATTCCTTTATTGTTGTGACTTACTGAGAAACACGTTTCCCACATTTGTTCCACATGGATCAAAAGCTGAAACAACAGTAACTAGATAATACTTTTAGCGTAGAGGCGTTCTCACGCATGTGTTATCATAGATAGGGAGGCTACTGTAGGCGGGGATTGTGATGGTGATAAGGGTTATAGGAAACACCTGTGAGGCGGAAGTAGGAACAACATAAATTGTCAGCGAAGGAGTAAGAAGGGGGGCCCATATGCTCGGTGGTGCTTGGAGTCCATGCTGCAGCTGCCAGATGCGGAAGCGCATGCGCTGGGGAGAAATTATTGCATTGTGGGACATACGGCGAGTTACTGGGGTGCGCCGAGTTGGGAAGCTAACGACGCCGGTCCGCGATTGGTGGCAGCGGCGTGGATTCCAGGCGCCACAGGAAAGGTTTGTGGTTCCTTCTAGGAGTTGGATTATTGTTTGTGTTGTGGGTCTTGTTTTCGGGGGATTGGGCTGTCTTCCCCCGACTAGTTAATTTAAATAATATTGTTTGATATGAATTGATTCTTTTTCCTTGTGTATTTATGTGTTATTTAGGAGGAACCACACGTGATTTTTGGTTTTCATGGCCCTTGTGTTGATGTGAGCTGCCCAGGCCTTTTTATTGTCCACGTGTGAACTTTAGCCGGGTGTTTTAGCTGAGTGTGAAGTGTTTTCCCAAGTGTTTTAGAGATTGCTGTGCTGAGATCATCGTGTGGGGGGTTGCTGTGTTGCCTGGGTGCTCCATTTACTTATTGGGTCAGGGACGCTGAATTGTGGAATCCTGGTAATAAAGGCTTATTGCTATACTTCTGTTGTGAGCTGTTTCTTATACCTGGTGCCCAGTATAGTCGAGTCACAAACCTGCATCATTGGGGAGAAGTGTTCCTCTCTTACACTACCCTAAATAGGGCTTCCGGTCCGAAACGCTGGTGACGCACGCAGTCGCACATGTACGCTAAAGTAATTTGTATAAATATTCATATTCAGTACAAGATGCCACATTCTACTTTGACCAAATTAACATAATCCGGTGACTGATGACAACTGTTTGACAAGAAGTTTGTGATAGTGAATGAACTATAAAAGAATTTGATGGCGCTGTTAATGTAGGTGATGCTGACGGAAATAAATTCTATTCAACTACGTAGGCAAGTACTACTATTTTTTTACATTTAATTGCCCTCAGGAGCTTTAGAACTTTAGTTGTACATTGGTACCTTGGAGCATGAATGTTAGGTTGAAGAAACTGTTATTAATCATTTTGTTATCACTCCTGTATGATCAGCAATGAATGTAAATATGTATATACATTATTTTGTTTTCCCCTAGCCTCATACTTTAGATTATATTAATAATAGCATTCCCACCTTAGCAAAACCAGAACTTTCTCTCACCTCCCTGTTCTGCATGACTCTTGCGCCTCCCACTGACTATAAATAAAGGAGTCAAGGGGAACCACCCTTTGTAACACATTCTGCTGTAGTTTGCATTGCAGAGAGTGTGGGTACTCTTGCAAGTAAAAACTATAAAGTGTGTGTCTCGTAAATGTGGAGTTGGGGTGGAAACGCCGGGCGCTTTCCCCAACAATGAACTTAATTCGTTCCTGTAGGCTGGTCGAGTTCGGATTTGGTCAAGTGCCAAGTCAGACGTCCCCATAAGAAATAATGTTAATGAATTTACTCCATTGCAGGCCCCAGGTGATTATCTATATAAACCTATCAAACTAGCTAACTAATGATGAAAATCAATCAACAATCAATAAAAAAACCGACGCAGACGTGAAAATCCACACATACAAAAGCAATAATAATGCTTTAAATGAAATAAATGGCAATTTATGGCCTTATTTTGTTGAAACGATGGTGAGAGACTTTGCAGTTATATTCCTTTCACATACATACATACAAATATACATTTAGGGTACACAGAAAATACATAACCAAAATGCATTTTGTTGTTATATATAGGGCTGTGCGATATGACGATATATATCGAATGGCGAAACAAAAACGTCTGTCATTTTATGTTACGCCATATTGTTTATTTCATGGTGGCACGAAATGCACTGTGTATGGTGGCATTTATTCATTATTTGGATGACAGTTTGCTTTAAATAATTTACACGCCACCACATGGGATGTGGCACTTATATGGAAGTTTTTATGGGACTATTATTTGTAACCTACATAAGACAATCCACAAATATGTACCATAATACACAAGTATATATATATATATTAAGCTTGTGTTGCGTAAAATCATGTCCAGAAAAATACGGAGCGATTTGTACACATGAAACGTGTTTTGTACTTTCGTGAATCACGTCCTGCCTATTTGTAGATCGTTACATTTGTGGATCCCGTCCTGCCTATTTGTAGATCGTTACATTTGTGGATCCCGTCCTGCCTATTTGTAGATCGTTACATTTGTGGATCACGTCCTGCCTATTTGTAGATCGTTACATTTGTGGATCACATCCTGCCTATTTGTAGATCGTTACATTTGTGGATCCCGTCCTGCCTATTTGTAGATCGTTACGTTTGTGGCTTCTCAAATGTTTATTTGCGGATTTTATTACAGTTTGACCACTACGGCGCCCCTGAGAGCTCAGGGTGGGAAAATATTTCTTACATAGTTCTGCGTTCCCTCGCAAGAGATTTGTGATCCCATTGCACTTTCCCGCTTGTTATTTGCTGCAACATGGCAGGATGGATAAACCTAAATAATAGACACGTCCTGTAAACTGTGCTTTTAGCATTAAACTATGGGGGACAATGTACACCATGTGACTTTAAGATTATGTTTATATATGTATTTAATAAAATTATTACTATTATAAGTATTGCGAGGGAACGCAGAACAATTGAGAAGAAACACGAAGCTATTTAAAAAAGTATTTTCTCACCCTGACATCTTTGTATGCTGCAGCTGATCTGTAGAAAAAAAATCACAAATACATCACTATCAACAAACATATTTTTATTTATGATCTGTAAAATTAAAATCATTGGGACGCAAAGGAAAATGGCTCCCCGCAATTGTATTTTAAATTGTGATCATAGGCTAATTGATTAAACATAAGTAGTGATTTATTTCCGTGACAATATTGTATATAATACTTATTTGTCACCCTGGTCTATTTCATTGCACATAAGAGAAGCCACACATAATAATAACCAAACGGTGAAGAATTTGATTTTGTCATGGTGTCTGTGGTTAGAAGTCAATGGTGCTTTTATTTTGAAGGATACGTTTGCTGACATCAAGACACGCTGCAAAATACCGCCGGTATGTGGAGTTATATGTCTGTCTTTAGAGGTAAAAATATGTCTGCAGCTGTGAAATATTAACATGCTCATTACTCCCATCTCTAGGGGTGCATTTTTTATGTCTGTAACTGTAAAATAATGCTGCCTCTAGGCGAAAAGTTTAAGACGTTTTGGTTCTGATGGCCTTCATAAGAGGCTGCAGCGAGCGCGTAGACGGCATAGGTTTGCTGCTCGTGAGCGCGTAGACGGCATAGGTTTGCTGCCCGCAAGCGCGTAGACAGCATAGGTTTGCTGCCCGCAAGTGCGTAGACAGCATAGGTTTGCTGCTCGTGAGCGCATACCTGCGTACCTCATATTATGAGAGTAATAATTTAAAGCTGAGCGAGCAAATGTTGTGCAGCGCGAGCATGAGGTGTGGATGGGTTTTCTGCAGGCGACCAGTTTTATGCGCATGAGTTAAACACCATAGACCCTTTTGAGGTCCAAATGGATAAAGTTGAAAGGTTCTCGACCCATACAGGTTTTTACAAGAATGCTCGAGGTCCAAGATTTTGTTCGAATTACATGTTGAAAAAAATTCGACAGACTCGTTTGTTCTGTACATTCCCATTCTGCAAAAGACAGATTAATACTATTTCAGTTGTGACTTTTTATAACCCTGTTTGATACTAGTCTTGCGATACAGCAGCTGAAAAAATACATGAATGTATGTGTCTCTCTGCAGATCTACAGAGCAAGCGAGTGTCTGGGCATCCCACCAGTAAATGTGATTCCTGTGAAGAATTACCATGACGACGGGGAGTTGAATGACACCTGTGACATCCTGCTCCTCAAGGCCATGAAGCAGATGCTGGACTTTGCTGACAATTACTTTGAAAACTGTGAGGAAAACACAGAGTAGATGAATAGATCATATTGAGGGGTTGTGCCATTGCCTTTCTCTGTCCATGTCTTTGTATTCTATGCCACACGTTAGGTCCCTGTAAACCTGCATTAGGCTGCTTCTGTACATTTCCTGACACACAAACCTTTTCATAACCTGTATTTATAATTGTCTTTTCGCTTGAGTATGAATGATGCTTAAATACAATCCAATATATGATATAATCGAGTACACACTGTAACCCTACACTAGATTAGTCACTAAGCTATGATGATTCCAGCATGGGTTAGTATCTGCCTCAATCTTAACCATGGCTTGGCTCAGTGTTCTATGTCTATATTCTGAGTTTGCCTCAGTGTCTCTGTCAATTTGATTACTAGATTATGGGTTTGGAAACGATCAAACAAAATGCTCCCAGATTCACGTTCTTCATTACTGGAGTTCTTAGTCAAAGAATGTGTGACATGAATGTTCTTTAGAATATAATTTTCAATGTAATTATCTTGCTAGTTTAAAGGTGTTTTTGCGCTTCTACACCGACTGCTAACAGATAAGCAGCAATTTAGTCACTGACAACTTGTTTGTAATATGTAATATTTCAGGTAATCAAACTAATAACTTGTGTAATTCACCTCAGATGTGGTGTAAAAATGAGACCTTCTGATGAAGGGAAGGGCTGAATATCTACATGGCTCAACATGCAACACGTGCAGGATGAGAACAGGTCCTGGGGGGCAGACAGCCAACAGGGAGCAGATAAGATGAGGCCCCTAGTGCAGAGCAGACAGCAGCAGCCCCAGGAGGGAAGTCAGGGCTGGGATCCCCCTCAGGGATCCCCACAGTAACGTCCTCACTGCCGGGGCAGCTAGACAGCAAGCAGAATAAACACCACCATCATTACGACCAAAACCATTTCTGTAGGCACACAGACCAGCAAAGACAGGATCACAGTCATGACCATTATCTGCTTCATCAGCACAATGAGCATCACCTACATCACCTGTCTACATCACCTCCATCATCATCACTGCCGTCATAACTTCAGTCATCTCTACCATCATCACCAACTCTGCCATCATCAGTGCAGTAATATGGTCTCAGCATTAACACAGGAGTTACCATCTATAAAACAGAGAAGTGAAATCATGTGTCAGGGTTTCTGTTAAGTGTGAAATTATGCAACATCTGATTGAATGGACAAACCCACATGATCCCCATCTGTGTTCACGAGGCTTTTAAGTACCTACAACAGAGTTGTTTTTTTCACTGGAGTATATTTCCATTTAGTAGCATCAGCAACAGACAAAAGGAATCATATTGGTTTTACAGCAGGGAGTTGATGTTGTGAGAAGGTCACTGAGAAGTTTCAGGTATGAAATATAATCACGTCATTCTGGCCGTTATCTGAAATGCTCATTAACTCGACATTTTCCTCCTGATTTTTCAGAAGAGAAACAGTCATAACTGTGGCTAATAAATTGAAATGTTAGTCATTCACATTTTCCCTGTTTATATGGTATGATGATGGTGAAACAGATTTCCATCCATCCATCCATCCATCCATTTTCCAAACTGCTTATCCTACTGGGTCGCTGGGGGTCCGGAGCCTGTCCCAGAAGCAATGGACACGAGGCAGGGAACAACCCAGGATGGGAGGCCAGCCCATCGCAGGGCACACTCACACACCATTCACTCACACATGCACTCCTATGGGCAATTTAGCAACTCCAATTAGCCTCAGCATGTTTTTGGACTGTGGGGGGAAACCGGAGTACCCGGAGGAAACCCCACGACGACATGGGGAGAACATGCAAACTCCGCACACATGTGACCCAGGCGGAGACTCGAACCTGGATCCCAGAGGTGTGAGGCAACAGTGCTAACCACTGCACCACCATGCCGCCCCTAAATCAGATTTCCACACATTAAATTGTAAATGAACATAAATATCTTGTACTCACTTTCCAAGAAATCCCTCTCATATATCTGCAGTGCAATATTAACCACTAGAGGTCACTAAAATACCATGACACTTTTATATTGATTAATACTATGAAATTTATCTTACAGTAGGGTATACTGTTTATGAACTGAACTTTGCCATTTACTGTTACATTGCAATGACCAGCAGGGTATTTAATGTCCTGACCTCCTCGGGTCAGGTTCCTGAACCTGCCAGACCTGGATCAGATCCTCCTGTCTTACATTTTAAGCCTTTATGCAGGTGCAGGTTTAGGCGGCCTTTGACAAACCGGAGCTAAGGCCTGGCCACAGGCAGGAACCCTAAACCGGCCACCTGCGAGTTGCCATGAGTCGTCACCCAGGTGCCACCATACTGACATTGTGTCTGTGCCCCGAACTAAAAATAGTTCACGTAGACCACAAAAAGCATCCCTTTCAAATTTAATTTGTATTAAGTTAGAGCAGCTGATGCAGACCACCTGCACCACTAAGCTAAAAATAGGATTACTAAATATTAGACCACTAACGACTAAGGCACTTATTCTAAATGAAATCATTTCTGACCACATCCTAAACATCCTCTGTGTAACAGAGACATGGGTAAAACCTAATGAGTACTTACCCTTAAATGAGGCGACACCTCCGGGGTATAGTTATGAGCACAGACCCCGACTCCATGGTAAAAGGGGAGGCGTTGCAGCAATTTATGAAAAAACACTACCAATAATGCAGAAGTCGGGATTTAAATTTAAATCATTCAAATTATTGTTCCTCAAAATCTCAAGCATTACCTCCAGGCTCGATTACTGTAATGTCTTATTCTCCGGTTGTCCAAATAGGTCATTAAATAAACTCCAGCTAGTCCAGAATGCAGCAGACAGAGTCCTCACCAAAACTAAAAAATGTGATCATATTACCACAATTTTATCTTCACTACACTGGCTGCCAGTTAGATTTCTTGTTGACTACAAATCACCTATAAAGCTGTAAATGGTCTTGCACCGCAGTATGTGAGTGACCTCATTTGCAACTACATTCCGAATCGTACGCTTAGATCACAAGATGCAGGTCTTCTATCCATACCCAGAATAAAGAATGTTACCTTTGGGGGAAGAGCATTTGCTCATAAAGCACCACAGCTATGGAATAAACTTCCTATTAGTGTTCGGAACTCAGACATAATCTCTGCTTTTAAGTCAAGGCTTAAGATGAACCTCTTTAGCCTGGACTGAACAGCTTTCTGTTTAATTTCCAAGAACTGTGGTGAAATTTATGGTCACTTAAAGAATCTTAACTTACAGGATTTACCTGTTTTTAGTCCTCTGTGCTTAGATGGTATCACAGCATTCATGCATCAGTGCAGAGCACGCACTCACACGCAAACCCCGGACAGCCCTGTCACCTGTTAGATAGAAGTCAGGTAAGTGAAACATACATTTGGATGAATGTCAAAAACATCATACAACACAAACATTTTTATAAATATACATTTCTTTAGTTCAATTTGCATTTGTTCCAAAGTTTAACTCAAAGGCATCTTAAGTTTAATTCTATTGGGTGTCGCGTTTGAGGTGGTGGAGCGCAGACGACTCCGAGCCCAGAGCTGAGGTCCAGCACAAATTAATCACTGCATATAGGCAGAGAAAATGGCAGGTTGTGTGTGCATCAGTACAATGAAACACTGCATATAGGCAGAGAAAATGGCTGGTTGTGTGTGCATCAGTACAATGAAACACTGCATATAGGCAGAGAAAATGGCAGGTTGTCTGTGCATCAGTACAATGAAACACTGCATATAGGCAGAGAAAATGGCAGGTTGTCTGTGCATCAGTACAATGAAACACTGCATATAGGCAGAGAAAATGGCAGGTTGTGTGTGCATCAGTACAATGAAACACTGCATATATGCAGAGAAAATGGCAGGTTGTGTGTGCATCAGTACAATGAAACACTGCATATATGCAGAGAAAATGGCAGGTTGTGTGTGTATCAGTACGTGCCTTGACACATAAGGTAGATGTTTTTTGTTTGCCCCCCCAGGAGGAAACAAATATTCTGCCTATGGGCTCATCATGCAGCACTATAATCAGACTGAGTCACCACTGTCTCCATTGTTGGAGCCCCCCCAGGAATAGAATAAACATCGCCATCTCTACGACGAAAACCATTTACACAGGCCCTGAAGGTGCTATCGGTCAGCTGCTACATGAGATCAAAGTGTCTAAGAAACAGACTATAGTGAGGTCTGTTGAAAGGGGAGGGAAGTGTTAAATATTAACTAAAGATTTATACCACCACATTTAGACATTTAGAAGGCTGTAGTTAATGATGAACAGATCATTCGCATATTGTTAATAAGATATTTATAAGGATGTAGTTAAGGGTTCACTAATCATTTGTAAAAACCTTAAACATTTATAAATGATTTAAAGGGTAAATGATCATAAACACATCATTCCTAAATGATTACTAATCCTGTAGTCAATGATGAAGAAATTATTTACAAATTCTTAAGACATTTATTAATTTATGTGAAACATTTGCATGTGATGAATTGCTGATGTTTTAGATTTGGGTTTTTAAATGACTCGTAAAATAAATTGTTACCCTGAAGTGTTTTCCCACCAATGACGTCATTGCCCACTAGGCTCCGCCCAGTGTACCAATAAATTTGTGACCCGTGCTGGCAAAATGAGTCCGAATGCGCACAGGCTAATTATGAGCTAGAGTCAAAAATGTCAAAGTAAATTTTCGTCGAAATTGAGATTTTCTCAAAAATGAGTCCATTAAGTCATCATCTATCGATCCCAATAATCAAAGTAGCAAATAAATACCTTGAACCATCATAATTTGAATGTTTTGTACGGGCTTTGTCTTCAGAAATTAGTCCTTTATCTTAAATTTTCTTAGAAAATCTGTGTTTTTCTCCACTCACTCGCAGCATGACTGGGAATCCCCCCACCGATTGTTTGGTATCACCGTGAAGCGAGGATCGCCTACTTTAAAAAAAATTTGCATAGAATTTCCAATTACATCACTCTGAACCAATAGAACTCGATTTTATAAAGCCCTGTTGATGTAAACAACTTCTAACGGATGTAACTCGGTCATTCTTTGTCCGATTCCAACAAACCATACATCATTTTGAAGGTTTTAAAAAGGAGAATCTAATAATAACAACTGCATGTATAATTTTAACCACAAAAATATTTGTTGATGCATTATGGGAAAATTCTGGGAGTTAAGGCCTGTTAAACTTAGCTTAAAAACTAAAATAAATAAACAAACACAGATTTCAAAGTACATTTTCTTGAAAATGGTTCAGTGAATGTCAAGCAAATTGTGTATTGGTAATAGCTTGGGACCTTGCCTTTTAGAGGGTATAAGGCTTGTTCATACACTATGGGAAAATTCTGAGATGTGTCCTGTCAAATTCGGCTCACATAAGCAAATTCACGTAGAACCATAGTTTTCAAAGTGGAATCACTAGAAAATGGTACAATTGACTAAATTTTGTCTGGAAATTGCTTAGGACCTTGCCTCTCAGATAGTGTATCAGTTGTTTTTTTGCATTATGGGAAAACAAGAACTTAATTTTATTTTAGTGTATCCTGCACTTCGTAGATATGACAGTGAATCTTGAGCCATTTTCTATACGCGATCGCTTAGAGTATTATTTGCCATTTGATATCGTAATGTTACGTTAAGCGCGCGTGATTTGACCGTAGTCGTTAAGATGTAACTACTTGTATGCATAAATTAGGATATATAACAACAACTGCACTGTAACCCTGATATGAGAATTACCGCAGTATTATATATTCATGAACTAAGGTGCGGCCACCATTACCTGTGCGACTATATAAAATGCTCCTACTTTCATTTTCGCATTTGTCTGTAAAACTGCAGCTTTCGAGGGTCGTTTGGAAAAGGTGAGCTTATTAAAGACATTGACTTATACACCGTATAAACTGTAGGCTAGTAAACCCCATAACTCGTTACTTTTGTCAATCTGTATTTTTTTTCAAATTTTTTAAGCTCTCTTCTGGAACTGTCAGTAATGCTCTCTAATCATTTTATATCTAAAGAACTTATGTGCAGTAGTAGATGTGCAGAAGGATTTCAAAATCTGTATTAATAATGGCAGTTATTCTAGCAATTGTATATTAATATTGTTAAATTCCAGATGTACTTATATTTTACCTTTAACCTCCGTTATCCGTGTGACTATATCCAATGCTTTTGAACTTTTTCCTGTAAAAACTGCGGCGGTCGAATGTGGTTTGGAGAAGCCGAGTTTTTTATACAAATATTTGTATATTTCAGTAGCGTGCAAAATGTAAGCAATCCAATATAACTCGTTCGTTTAGTGGTTTTGTGTCCAGCTGATCCATGTTTTGTTGAAACGTCTTTGGCCGGAATTGGTCTTTACGCTTGTTCACCGACCGCGACATTCCTGGGGAATTCAGAAAGATTTTGAAATCTTTCTACAAATCTGTATTAATATATTAACTCTTTCTAGCAATTTTTCATTGTAAAGTAGGAAAACAGACGTTGCAATTACGCCATTACCACAGAGCCCTGTTATAATTCACGCAAATCGGTTTATTTTAAAAGATCAAATACAAAATAGAAGAATCTATTTGACTGTAGTTTTACTTTTAAGCGATGTAATTGTTTTATGTTCATATTAGGCTATAGCACAGCATTTTAAGTCAACAACTGTACGGTAACCCTGAAATGAGAATTGCTGCAATATTAAATATTCATGAACAGTTGCGTGGCCACCATTACCTGTGCGTCTATATAAAATGCTTTGAACTCCTTTCATTTTCGCAGTTGTCTGTAAAATTAGCTTTCGGGGGTCATTTGGAAAAGGTGAATTTCTTAAACAAATAGACCTATATACCGTGCAAACTATAGCTAGTAAACCCCATATTTCGTATTCTTTCTTTTTTAAAAAATCATTTTTGAGGCGTTTTTTTGGCGGAACTGTTTGATTCCGTTGTTGAATCACGTTATACCCACGGAACTCATTTAGAAGGATTTCGGAATCTTTAATATGAGACCTTATTACAGTAATTATACAACTAGTAAATCCCAAACGTACTTAAATTTTACATTTTACTTCCGTGATCTGTGTGGTTATATAAAATGCATTTGAAATTCTTTCACTTTCATAATCGTCTATAAAAATGGAGGCGGTCGAAGGTATAGTTTGGACAAAGTGAGTTTGTCCAGCAAATATATGTAAGCTACATCTCAATAGCGTGCAAAATCTAACACACCCCAATAACTGGTTAATTTATTGGTTTTGTGAGAAGTCCTACTAAACAAAGTTTTTTTGACACGCATTTGGCTGGAACAATTTCCAGCATTTTAAAGATCCGGTGATGGGTGAAGTTTACCTGGGGTTGATTTTTTCAAGGAACATTGGCATCGGGGCGTAAATATTCGGCTTGGGGTTCATGGGGAACTCATGTACAGTAAATGTGCAGACGGATTTCAGCATCCGTATTCATATAATAACTTATAGGCCCTATTCTAGAAATTAGTAAACTATTAAATATCAACCATATTTATTTTTTTCTTTGTAAATAAGCAAAACTGACATCGTGGAACTCCATTACCCCAGAGCGCAAATCTAATGAGCACAAATCAGTTTATTTTAATATACAATATATAAAAACAGAATAGTCCATTTTACCTGCCTTTTACTTTAAGCCAACTCCAAAGACACTGTAAAAGATACTGCGTGTTGTAACCACAGTAATCTGCGTGACTATCAGAAAGACGTCTTCATTCCTACAGTCACTTTCATAATAGCCTGTAAAACTGTAAAACCTCCATCACCTTCCAGAAAAGGCCTTGGAGGGTGAAGAACGTCCCAGCCAGAGACTTAGCGGCAGGCAGCTGAGCCTCCAGCTTCCTCTAGGGGGCAGCGGCAGCAAAGCGAACTCCGGGGATACTCAGAGGTGGCTTCGGATGATCACATGAGGGGGAGTGGCACACAAGAGGATCGTACGATCAGGTCATAACACAGAGATTAGCAATAGTAAGCAATCACTCACAGCACCTCCACACCCGCGCACTGCACTCATTCAGTGCTAAATGATAAGCAATCACACTGACACGGGTGCCACGTATTTGTGCTTCACTAAGCAGAGCAATTGTGGTTTATTGAGTGTGTGTGTGTCCAGGAGAGAACTTGCTGGTTAACATCGTGAGATTGTAAAATATTTTTTGACCATCTGTTTCAGCTTCTCACCGTCATACTTATTTTGTTTCTGATAGGTGTTACAGGATATTCAGTTCCCCCATGTTCTCTCGTCGAGTGCTGATTAGAAATCATGACGTCATCCGCTACTTTATATTTAGACGGTTTCTAACTAGACCCAGTTATCGCGAGTACAGCGAAGGATGAGGGGACTTGCTTGCTAGGACAGAATCACACTTTTTATTTTAGTCCTGAAATGGATTGTAACAGGTACCATATGAGCAACATCACTAAATATACAAAACGGAAATGCAAGTTGGTCAGATGCCAAATTGAAAGGTGACTTACGGCGGGGGAGTTATACAAACTAAGAGCATGTGAGGATCGGACAGGGTACACACAAGATACGGGCAAACATACACACCACGATCGAAATGGCAACTATAGCCATAACAACAACAACACAAGGGCTATTTACAATTACACAGACACAGGGTTATATACACGAGCGCTTGCGAGACATGCCGGGATTTGCAGATCTCACCAAAGTACATGCTATGCTTGACAATAATTGTGATATTGTTTAATCTAATTATAACTTCATTGTAACAACTTCTTACATTTATCAACTACTGCTGACAACAAAGTCTTTGTGAGCATTCAGACATAATCCAGTTCTATTAAAACATTGTGATGCATGGTTTTCTATGTTAACACACAGATACAGAAATCAATTTTACATACATCAAAAAATATATTTTTGCATGTATTTGAAGAGGGAACATTGTTACCTTAAGCCTAAAACATTGGTTCTCCCTGCTAAAACAGACACACAGTGACTCTGGACCTCAGTACAAAAAAACGTAGTTTATTCACATGTCATTTATTTATCTGAATGGCTTTCTGCCATCTCACATACTTCTCTGAACAAATATGAGAGGGTAACATTTCCTGAAATGCAGGATATTTGGTGCCCCTTCCTAAAACAGGGCTATCAGGTCCCACGCATTGACCGTGAGACACACGCATTTCAACCAGTTCTCACGCTGAGAAGTAAGGAATAACCCCCCACCACGGCGTCCCGTTATATAGGATTAATGGACGAGGCGCAGCCAATCGGAGTGGAGTTTTCCGCCGATTTCATAGCTGTCCCGAGTTATACTGAGTTAATCAGAAAGTAGCATCTGTTTTTTTCGGGGTTAATTAAAATAAGTTACACGTGAGAGCTGAAAGAACATTATTACATAGATGTGCGCACGGTTTGCAGAGAAGCTGGGAGTGGAAGAGCAGGATCCGATGTTCTGACGAGTTGTGCTCCCTTATCGAAACGTGCCACCGTAATGCACACCGGCGGTTGCGTCGTTCGACCGAACACCGGTAAAAATAAAATTTGGCAGTACAATATCAATGTGGAAAGTTGTTCTTTATTGTGCAGTACAGTTTGTATTATTGAACTAGTCACATTTGCATTACATGACATAATATTTCATAATAAAGACTAATGAAATCACAGTGGTATTATGAAATACATCCTATAATCGTTAAATTGTATCTATTAATCCTTCATGTTCACAGAGGCCCCAGCAGGAATCAACTGGTCTGGATTAGCACAAAAATGGGAAAGAAGAGAGGAAAAAGAAGAGCTGCTTCTGAAATGCGCCCCCCCATGGGGTGTAACAGAAAGAGCCCTGACAGGTAACAGTGTTACAGCCCACTAGCATGCATGTCTCTCTGGGTCTATAGTCAGGCCATAACATAAAAGTAAACTGGGCTCCTAGCTAGGGCTGGTCAGTGGGCAGCACTTTAATATGTGTAGCTTCATAAAAAGACCTCGCCATCTTCTGTCTTCACCGTCTTCTTCCACAATCAGCCAGTTCTTTTATACTAGAGGCGAGTAACAGACCATCCCTCCTATACAAAATGGCCACATAGCAAAACTAAACAAATAAACAAAAACATATATAAACAGATAAAAAGGAACATCAGTCAAGTCTAGTTGTGGAGGTTTTTAACGGTGATACTAAAAGTTTCATATAATATCTACATTTTAGATGAGACAATTTCCTTAAAAGCTGACTGTAAATAAGCCTGTTTACATCAAGAGCTTCACAGCATATCAAAGTACATGAAGGCAGAGCAGAAGGCTAAACAGCAGTGTGATGCAGGCCCCAATGTATGAATTTTATTTATACCATGAGGGTTTGTTTCCTCTCGCTACCCACAGTGTCCTGATGGAGAGAGCAGACTCCCCTGTACCCAGCTGTGTTTCCCTGAAGAGTGACTGGTCAATGAACCCCCCACTCACCTTCAGAGAGGGACCCTTTCATACAGAGCAAAGGTAAATGTGCATTTAAACAAACACTGTTAATGACATTCAGACTCTCAGTCAAATGGCACAGAGACACATACAAGCTATGAGGAAATAACATATTTATAATGAATGCACCAATTTTTACCTTTAACAGATTCCATCACCTTGAGAATTTAAACAAAAGTTTTGTCTGTATTCTATATAAATAACATCTGAAGTAAATGGATGAGGATTACTGTAACACCTGACTTTCTGCAAGCTGGGATTGGAAGTTATTTAATCGCAAAGTGGATTTTAAATTTCAGTCCTCAGCACAGAGCTGGAAATAAACTGGTTTGCCTGTTGCCCCCCCCCATGTCCATTAAAGAATGACTCAACAATAGATTGTCGTCTCGTGAGATGGATGTTTCTGTTTTGATAACAAATAATTTCACTCTCATGAATTCATTAGATCATACTCAGACGAAGGCTTCAGTTTAACATGTTCAATCAAACTATGTGGTTTAAACAATAAACTACTATGATCAGCCAAAAAAGAGAAAAACTATTGGCTTCTTTGCCAAAGGTGACAGTTAAATTTTGCTGATTCAGTGCAAATAAGTAAACATTTTTAGAAGTAAACAAAATTTCTGTAGGATAACAAGTTTAAAAGGTACACAGTACACAAAGAAAAAATCCTGAAAATACCATATAGTTCAATAAATAAATATAAATAAAAAATTTTAAATAGTTAAAAATCAGATGTTAAGGCCGGCTGTGGGGGCTGCACATCGACAGCAGGCATTGTGGTGTCTAACGGCAGCAGGCAGGAAAGATCCCCAGTAGCGCTTCTTAGCTCACGGTGGGGGAATAAGCCGGTGGCTGAAGGTGCCCCAAGATAGCGCCCCCTGGAGCCTTGGCTGGGTTATGGACTGGGACAGAAGGGTTAGTGCCTGGGGACCTCAGGCTGGGCTGCAGGGGGCCTCAGAGCACTAATGGCCCCGAGTCCCAACAATTATAGTGCAAGCCTTAAAATGTGCCCCCCTTGTGGGGTGTAACAGAAAGAGTCCTGAGAGGTAACAGTGTTACAGCCCACTAGCATGCATGTCTCTCTGGGTCTATAGTCAGGCCAGAACATAAAAGTAAACTGGGCTCCTAGCTGGGTCTGGCTCAGTCGATGCACAAAAGCTAGGAGACCGAGTTCCCTGCTAAAACAGCCCTCTGCCCATCTTTACTTCGGAGAGACACTGCAACTCTAAGATGCTCTTTTTATACCAAGTCATGTTACTGACCTGTTGCCAATTGACATAATTATTTGCAAATTGTTCCTCCAGCTGCTGGGTTTTTGTACCACTAACTTTTCCAGCCTCCTATTGCCCTCATTCCAACTTTTTCGAGACGTGTTGCTGTCATGAAATTCAAAATCAGCCAATATTTTTCATGACATAGCAAAATATCTCATTTTAAAGATCTGATATGTTTTCTATGCTTTGTTATGAATAAAATACGGGTTTATGAGATTTACATATCATTGCATTCTGTTTTTATTTACAATTTGCACAATGTCCGATCTTTTTGGAATTGGTTTTGTTATATATACCACAGTATTATTCTTTATCTGCAGTAACAGCAATTTTAATGGGGAACTTTTCAGTCTCTCTGTTACATTGGTATACATGAATTGAGATCTTTACGTTTCTGCCTGATTCACAGAGACCAAATGGAAGAATGCAGTTCAGATCTACATGATAAATCGGCTTTATCATCCATATTGAAGGTTTGTATTTATTGATGAAATATGTTTTCTTGGCTGTTATGTGAATTAGCTTATATTTTATACAGCTGTATAATAAGAAATTCACCATGTTAAAGGAAATATGTTTTAAACTATGATTCACAAGTGAAACTCTGAAAAGGTTTGATGTAAGTAGCAATAATTAACTGTGACTGTTTATTTTAGTCACTAGAGGAAAAAGCCATGAAGTTCCTAAAGGACGAGCTGAAGACGTTTGTGAGGCACCTAGATCAGAATTACCCAGAATGCTCTGGGCCTCAGCTGGAGGAGGACAATGACCTGGACTGTGATGGTCAGATGCAGAAGACCAGTGTTAGAGAGGTAGCTCTGAAGATCACACTGTACATCCTGAGGACCATGAAGCAAAATGATCTTGCTGACATGCTGGAGAAGAGTAAGAGCTTTATAACATTATGTACATGTACAATATTGTACGAAAGTCTTTCGCAGCCAGAGAAAAGGATGTTTAAATGGTCTTCATGTTGGTGTAGAGCTACTATAATATGTATGTCAAAGTGTCTTTGCCATTTCAGAACCTCTCCCAACATCACCCTAATATTTGCAGAAATCGTGCAGTATATCCACGTATTTTTTTTACTTGACCACTAACACACCTCATGTGGCTGATCAATATCTCACTGAGTTTTTAAACTAATCTAATTAATTCATAAAGTGAGCCGGTGGTGAAATTTAAGAAATACATGGACTGGCTGTGGTGCCCCTGAGGAGAGGTTTGGGAAATGAAAAGGGGTTTTGTGTTTTTTTGGTTCTGAGCAGATATACACTTACTACCCAGATAAATGGCTTTAAACATTTCCTTTGGCTGCCTAAGGCTTATTCACAGTCCTGTATGCGGTGTTCCAGGAAAATACTCATGATAAAACTTTCAATTTCATATTCACAGTCACAGGGAAATATCTGGATATATATGTGCAAAAAAGTGTGTTTTTGGAAAATATTCTTCCTCTCATACTGCTTAGGATCACGATGAGAATTGGTTCATTTTCTCTCATTTCTTTTCAGGACAGCTCATGCTACAGGAAATCAAAGCTAAACTTAAGAAGAAATTTGAGTGTGTATTTGAAGGGAAAGCTAAGGAAGGACAGCCAACACTTCTCAGTGAGATTTACACAGAACTCTACATAACTGAAGGTGGGACTGGAGCAGTCAATGATGAACATGAAGTGAGACAGATTGAAACAGCATCCAAGAAAAGGTGATCAGAAGATACTACAGTCAAGTGCAAAGATATATTTAAACCCTTATGTGGGCGTGAGACACCAATCAGAACTGTACTCACTAAAGGGGTGGCAGGTATCGGGAAAACAGTCTCTGTGCAGAAATTTATTCTCGACTGGGCAGAAGGAAAAGCAAACCAGGATGTTCACTTCATATTTGCTCTTCCTTTCCGGGACCTGAATTTGATTAAGGGTGAATACAATCTGATTGAACTGCTTCACCACTTTGTCCCAGAACTGAAATCATTTCAATCCACTGAGCTGTTTAGGTACAAAGTCTTGTACATCTTTGATGGTCTGGATGAGTGTCGCCTTCCTCTGGACTTTCAGAACAATGAGAGCTGGTTTGATGTAACAAAGAAAACGTCACTGGATGTGCTGTTGACTAACCTCATTAAAGGGAATCTGCTCCCATCCGCTCTCCTCTGGATAACCTCCCGGCCAGCAGCAGCCAATCAGATACCTGCTAAGTGTATCCATCAGGTGACAGAGATACGAGGGTTCAGTGATGCCCAGAAGGAGGAGTATTTCAAGAAGAGATTGAATGATCAGAGCCTGGCCAACAGGATTATCACACATGTGAAATCATCAAGGAGTCTCTTCATCATGTGCCACATACCTGTGTTCTGCTGGATTTCAGCCACTGTGCTTAAGAGGTTTTTTAGTGAGACTGACAGGGGAGAAATTCCAAGGACTCTGACTGAAATGTACACACACTTCCTGATCTTTCAGGCAAGTTTAAAAAATGACAAGTATATGAAAAACCATGAAACTAAGCTTAAGGAATACAGCAAGGAATTCCTTTTAAAACTTGGTAAACTGGCCTTTGACAACCTTGAGAAAGGCAATCTCATATTTTATGAGCAAGATCTGAGAGAGAATAGCATTGATGTCACTGAAACTTCAGTTTACTCTGGATTGTGCACAGAGGTCTTTAAAGAGGAGTATGGGTTGTACCAGGAGAAGGTATACTGCTTTGTGCATCTGAGCATCCAGGAGTATCTCGCTGCTTTATATGTGTTTCTGTCAAACTCATCAGCTGACCTGCTGAAGACTGCAGTGGATCAGGCATTAAAGAGCAAGAATGGACACTTGGACCTCTACCTCCGCTTCCTCCTGGGCCTCTCAACAGACTCCAGTAAGACTCTGTTACAAAGGCTACTGGGGCCGACAAGAATCAGCTCACATACCATTAAGAAAACAGCCCGATACATCAAGAAGAAAATAAAGGAGAATTTATCTCCAGAAAGGACCATCAACCTGTTCCACTGTTTGACTGAGCTGGGTGACAATTCTCTAGTAGAGGAAGTACAAAAATACCTGAATTCAGGAAACATTACAGCAGATCACCTCTCACCTGCACAGTACTCAGCTCTGGCCTTTGTGATGCTGATGTCAGATGAGGAGCTGGATGTGTTTGACCTGAAGAAATACATCAGATCAGATAAACAGCACTGCAGGCTGCTGCCTGTGGTCAAGAACTCCAGGACGGCTCTGTAAGTGACGTGGGGATGGGAAATCATGTCTGGTTTGCCAGTAATACATGAATATTGTTTGAAATGTGTAATATATATTATATATTTCTCCTCATGGATTAATAAGTGGGTTTTATTTTGATAATCTCAACTATAGCTGTTTGTATAGCAGTAGCTAATCTTGACCACAGACTTTATAATGACTGAAGGTAGTGATGTCACTTTTTGTTTGTTACTAAGTTTCTGTTCCCATCCAGTCTGCCTCCTGATCACAGGCACAGCATCCTAACCTGCTATAGAAACAGTGGCTCTTTATCCACAGGGTGTATAAGTGGTATGTGAGTGTTATTGTCAGCAGGCGTGTTCATGTGATGGAGCCCAGAGCTGGGAGCTTCCGTATGACTGCTGTCTCTGGCTGCTCACTAGCGCCCTCTGCTGGCCTCAGCTGCACCTGGCTGAGGATGTGACGACACATCTAGTCCGGCAGAAATAGATAAACATTGTTTAAAATATGAATATGTATATATGTAATTTATTTCCCCTTTTTTATCAACAAGGATCCTTTTAAATCTAGTTTATATTAACTGAAGGCAGTGATGTAGTAAAAACCAAAAAGACAAGATTTCCACTACTATCCTTTGTGTAACAAATAAGCAAAGATACAGCATCATACAGAATGGTCCAGTTTTCATTAATAGGGGGAAAACCACTCATATTCGTTTCAGTTCTGGATGCTGTAGGAAGCATTTCTGTAAATACTGGGTGTGGTGCGTGACTCTTTGGGTTTGGACTCTGTGTCCATGAGCAGAAGGTCGCTGTTTCAGATCTCCTGGCCAGCAGAGTGATGTCATCGCTGGGTCCTTGAGCTGCAGGGGTCACTGCGACCCCCAAACTTCCTCTCACCTGTATATGTGTCGGCGTGTCTCTTGGAGAGCAAGATGGGAGGGGCGAAAAGACAATTTCCCCATGGTCTTAAAGCACTTTACAGCATCCCTGCCCAAAGCCCCCAGTGAGCAAGTCAGAGGGGACAGTGGCAAGAAAAAGCTCCCTAGAAAGAAGAATCCTTGGGAGGAACCAGACTGAAAGGGGGAGCCCATCCTCCAGGGGGCAGCAGAGGAAGCCCTAACCCTAACCAGACCCAAAGGGGGAGCCCATCCTGCTGGGGGCAGCAGAGGAAGCCCTAACCCTAACCAGACCCAAAGGGGGAGCCCATCCTGCTGGGGGCAGCAGAGGAAGCCCTAATGATGACAAAGTCCTAATTCACATTATCCCAATCTTAACATTTCAGTCACAAAGTGGGGGGCAGGGAGGTGATGACAGGCAAGTGCTGGAGCTGCTTCAGATGGGAGGGAGAACAGTAGTACGGCAGCAGGGTAAACAGGGAAGATGTCACAGGCAGAAGGGTGAGCAGGCCGGAAGGACTCACAGGTAGTGGAGACGTCACAGGCAGCGACGTAAGGATCCAGATGGGCACCCAGAAAGGAAGGCATTACAGTATCCAGCCTGGCATTACAGTATCCAGCCTGGCATTACAGTATCCAGCCTGGCATTACAGTATCCAGCCTGGCATTACAGTATCCAGCCTGGCATTACAGTATCCAGCCTGGAAGTTATAAAGGTCTTAGTGTTTCCGCTTCCTGAAAGGAGAGCATCTTCCGAAGCTTGGCGAGGTTCCGCACATGATAGAACACAGCTTTAGTGATGCTTTTTATATGAGCATCGAAACATAAATCTGAATCAACCAGAAGACCAAGATCTCTGACCACTGTGTTAGGTTGGGTAGGAAGACCACCAAGGTTGAGGTTGTCAAACTTATTTCGAGTCGCCTTCGGACCAGTTAACAGTACTTCTGTTTTTCTGTGTTTAACATAAAGAAATTATTTGCCATCCAGCACCGGATATCTAGTCGACAGTCTTCTAACCAAGTGCTGTGATGCATCATCCGGCTTAACAGATATATATATATATATATAACTGTGTATCATCAGCAAAACAATGAAACCCAACACCATGATTTCTGATAATGTGACCAATATATACAGTGTACAGTAGCGGCCCAGCACTGATCCCTGTGGGACACTATTGTAGGAATATTTAGCTTAGGTAAATTTTAATATCTCCACCAATATGTTTTGAAATTAATTGCATTTCAATTAATTATTATTTCATAATGTTTATTAACTAATTTTTATGACGAATGGTTGGTTCCTTCAAACTCAATTGTGAATCCCTGTGAGTCGGTTAATGTAAGACTTACATGTGATTCACTAGTTACCAGTATCGCTTAGTAACCTGGGTTAGAAGGCTCGTCCAGCGAGCTGCATCACCAGGTAATGTAAACGATCGGTAGCAAAGCTCCCCTCACGGCCAATGAGAGAGAGTCTCGCGGTATTTCAGGCGAGTTTGAGGTTTCAGAGTTTAGTAGCCAGATCGCACAGAGGCAGGGACTATTGTGAGCACTCAGTGGACGGAGGCTGAAGTTGTGTAAAAGACATGCATTTATTTTTAACTAACACTACAACTAACATAAGACAGACATTACGCTGAACATAAACAACAAACACAAAATAACGGAATAGAAACAAACAGAATGTAACATGTGAATGCAGTAACCAGATTTAAAATGGGTAACCTTAAAAGGGAAATACTGTTCTGCAAAGCAAGCACAGTTTGTGGAAACACGACCCTAAAGTCATAAAGCAGGTTAACAGAACTGCTTAGGTTGTTAGAATGAAAGGAAGCTGGTTTACTTGTTTGCAGAGTGGAGGGGGTCTTGGCAGTAGGTCGCAGAGGTGATGAGCTGAGGGAATGGTAGCACCCAAGAAGGAGCTGCGTTTGGAGCGGTTGTTGGAGTGGAGCCCCTTGGATTCTCTCTCCTTGTGAAGCTTTAAGGTGAAAGGCTCTGTCTTGGTTGCAGTTCTCTGTTGGGTAGCAGGCCTTCACCGGCAGGCTTCAGGAGGGCTTCTCACGGGCTGCTCTTCTCCCGGGGCTTCTCTTCTCCCTCTGCGGGGCCGATGTTCTCCTCTGCTCCTCTCTCTGTGAGGCTGATGTTCTCCTCTGCTCCTCTCTCTTCTTCCCCCTGCTCTGTCCTGAGGTGCCATGTTTTATGGTCTAAAGTTCATGAATAGGGATGACCAGGAATTCGACACCTGAAGCAATGGCTGACCATCTAGTTGGCAGGTTTTCAGTCCTTTTGGTATTTATGACTAGACTGGTACCACTTTACCGATGATTTTCATTAAACTGGTGTAACTTTTGATACATACAGTTTCATGGTAACCACTGACCAGATTTGGAATCAGGAGTGATTTTCCATCAGTTTGACACCAAACATGCCATACCAGCCTGGCGGGTCACGCCTCATACCATCTGTATTAATTAATTAACAATTTCTGATATTATGTATGTTAATAAATCCCATCCATATACATTATTGCTGTTTTGCGTTGCACATCAACAGAGGTTGCTACTTTGGATCATTTGTACGGACATCACATTACATATTCACATTTAAATAGCACATCCAACCCTTTGATAGGCGTGGCCATTAGTTTGTGGTAATACCAATTTAAATTGCACATCTGGGAACAACATATTTTGGTTGGTGTGGCCAATTATCTGCTCTCCAGAATTGATAATATACACATTAATTCAGTCTTTTAATGCAGAATAGTAGAGGACAAAGACGTGCTAATGGACCACAAAGATCAGATGAGGGCCACAGAGGATTATGGGAAAGGAGGGATTGTTAAACAAAGAAAGAAAGAACCTCTGATAGTTAGGAGCCGCACTAAGATACCTGGTTACATTATTTAATTTTCAAGATTCCTCTGGGATAATCATGAGAGCATGTATGCAGGGGTAGCTGAACACTAAGATTGTCTAAGGACACACAAATATAACCTATCTGGATATCGAGACTAGTAGTCATGAGTAAATCAATATATAGGGAATACAAAGGCCGAACTTAAAAGAAACTTTCTTTAGGGTGTTGGGTGAATGCGTGGTATGTAAGTCAGGATGTATGGGGAGGGGGTTGCGTGCCAAGTTGAGGGGCCCCTATGCTTGAGGTCCACTCTGCTGTCCGTAGGTCCCTAAATCTTTGGGCCATAAAAGATGGAATGTTGGCCTCCCTTGTTATCTGTGTTTGTGTGTGTGTGTGTGTGTGTGTGTGTGTGTGGAGTCACTGCCCCCCCTTTTGTGCCTAGGCCAGCGAGTACCTCTCATACCAGGCTAGGCCTTGTCTCAGGCAGCCTGGAATCTCAGCCCTGTCGTATGTGCATGTGTGATACTACACCATATTTGACTTTAGTGATCTTGGAAGATTCATTGTTCATGTGGACAAACTGATAATGCTCAGTTAAATAGGAGCCAAACCAAGAGAGGGCAGTCTCCTTAATGCCAACCACAGATTCTAGCCAGTCCAAGAGGATATTATGGTCCACAGTATCGAATGCTGCAGTTAAGTCTAGTAATACCAACACAGATATACAGCCACTGTCAGAAGCCATAAGCAAATCATTCACTACTTTGCCTGAAGCTGTTTCTGTGCTGTGGTTTGGTCTAAAGCCAGACTGATATAATTCATTAGCATTATTTTTCTGTAGGACAGACAGCTGGCGAGCAACAGCTTTTCCAGGATCTTTGAAATGAACGGAAGATTTGAGATTGATTTATAATTTTCTAAATCACTAGATTCAAGACTTGGTTTCTTTAGAACAGGTCTAATAACAGCAAGTTAAAAGGTTTTGGATCATATCCAAGCCTAAGAGACAAGTTTAACACATTTAACAGGGTGGTGCTAATCAGTGGTCGAATCTCCTTCAGGAATTTTGTAGGAATTGGGTCTATGAGGCGAGAAGAGGATTTGCAGGAGGAAACTAAGCTCAAAAGTTCTGATTGTTTTGTAAGAAGGAAAGATTCAAAGGTGTCATTATCAGTACGCATAGGACCAGCAGGAGGCTGGCAGCTGTATGTAGCTACAGACGTGCAGTGGATGGTCTGTCTAATCTTTATTTTACCATTACAAATGTAATAACGTCATCACTCATAAAAACTTGTGAGATTGTGAGTTTAATGGTGAAGAATTCTGTGTTAACCTAGACAGAGATTCAAATAGGAATTTAGGATTATTTTTGTTCTCTTCCATGAGTCTGGAGAGGTACACAGACCTCACAGTCTGTACTTAGAGAGGCTCTTTCCAGGTAGATCTGAAAACTTCTAGTTTAGTTGAGCCCCATTTGCGCTCTAGCTTGCGTGACGCCTGTTTAAGTTACGCGTATGATCAGAGCACCAGGGGGCAGGTTTCTTATCTCTATGCTTTATCTTCTTAAGTGGAGCTACAAGATCTAGGTGCTGCGAAGTGATTTCTCCATGTGCACAGTTACCCGCTCAAGTTAATTTTCACACAGGGCTTCAGATGTAAGGCTGAAGGACTGTGGAAGTTGGTTGAGAAATACTGTTGTAGTGAATGAGGCAATGGAACGTCTGATACTGTACTTTGGACCTGGAGCCGAAGGGAGGCTATACTGTATATCAAACGTTAACAAGTAATGATCTGAAAGCAAAGGATTTTGAGGTAAAGGACCAGACGGTCTATACACAATAACAATGGTGATTGGAGGTTAGGGACCAGACGGTCTATACACAATAACAATGGTGATTGGAGGTTAGGGACCAGGCGGTCTGTACACAATAACAATGGTGATTGGAGGTTAGGGACCAGGCGGTCTATACACAATAAGAATGGTGATTGGAGGTTAGGGACCAGGCAGTCTATACACAATAACAATGGTGATTGGAGGTTAGGGACCAGGAGGTCTATACACAATAACAATGGTGATTGGAGGTTAGGGACCAGGAGGTCTATACACAATAACAATGGTGATTGGAGGTTAGGGACCAGGCGGTCTATACACAATAATAATGGTGATTGGAGGTTAGGGACCAGACGGTCTATACACAATAACAATGGTGATTGGAGGTTAGGGACCAGGCGGTCTATACACAATAACAATGGTGATTGGAGGTTAGGGACCAGGCGGTCTATACACAATAACAATGGTGATTGGAGGTTAGGGACCAGGCGGTCTATACACAATAATAATGGTGATTGGAGGTTAGGGACCAGACGGTCTATATACAATAACAATTATGATTGGAGGTTAGGGACCAGGCGGTCTATACACAATAGCAATGGTGATTGGAGGTTAGGGACCAGCCGGTCTATACACAATAACAATGGTGATTGGAGGTTAGGGACCAGCCGGTCTATATACAATAACAATGGTGATTGGAGGTTAGGGACCAGCCGGTCTATATACAATAACAATGGTGATTGGAGGTTAGGGACCAGACGGTCTATACACAATAACAATGGTGATTGGAGGTTAGGGACCAGCCGGTCTATACACAATAACAATGGTGATTGGAGGTTAGGGACCAGACGGTCTATACACAATAACAATGGTGATTGGAGGTTAGGGACCAGCTGGTCTATACACAATAACAATCGTGATTGGAGGTTAGGGACCAGACGGTCTATACACAATAACAATGGTGATTGGAGGTTAGGGACTGTTGGAGAAAGCGCCAAAGCTTTCCACCCCAACTCTGCACACACTATGAATTACAAGACAACACACTTTAAAGTTTTACTTGCGCAAGGGTACCCACACTCTCAGCAGAATGTGCTACAAAGGGTGGTTCCCCTTGGCTCCTTTATTTATAGTCAGTGGGAGGCGCAGGGGTCTCGCAAAATAGGGAGGTGAGAGCAAGAAGAGAAAGTTCTGGTTTTGAATCTAAAGTATGAGGCTAGAGGAAAACAAAATAATGTATATACATATTTACACTCATTGCTGATTATACAGAAATGATAAAAAATGATTAATAACAGTTTCTTCAACCTAACAGAGACCAACCGGTTTATACACAATAACAATGGTGATTGGAGGATAGGGACCAGGCGGTCTATGCACAATTACAATGGTGATTGGAGGTTAGGGACCAGGCGGTCTATACACATTAACAATGGTGATTGGAGGTTAGGGACTAGGCGGTCTATATACAATAACAATGGTGATTGGAGGTTAGGGACCAGGAGGTCTATACACAATAACAATGGTGGTTTAAGGTTAGGGACCAGGCATTCTATACACAATAGCAATGGTGATTGGAGGTTATGGACCAGATGGTCTATACACAATAGCAATGGTGATTGGAGGTTAGGGACCAGCCGGTCTATACACAATAACAATGGTGATTGGAGGTTAGGGACCAGGCGGTCTATACACAATAAGAATGGTGATTGGAGGTTAGGGACCAGCTGGACTATAGACAATAACAATGGTGATTGGAGGTTAGGGACCAGGCGGACTATAGATAATAACAATGGTGATTGGAGGTTAGGGACCAGGCGGTCCATACACAGTAGCAATGGTGATTGGAGGTTAGGGACCAGGCGGTCTATACACATTAACAATGGTGATTGGAGGTGAAGAACTACAAAGAAATGATCCCGCAAGACTAAGAAGAAGAATTTCAAATGTGCTAAAACTATAAGCACTTTGCTCAGACACTCCTAGGTCAGACTGAAATATTGCAGCAGCACCAGCACCTTTGCACCGGAAATGATAGATGAGAGAGAGAGAGAGAGAGAGAGAGAGAGAGTTGGGAAGCTCAAAATTCCCACCAGAAAGCTGCACTTGAATGGCTAAAAATAGAAGTTGGTGATGTGACAATACTGAACTTACAAGAATGGCGAACGCATGGTTACTGCAAGGGACAATGCTTGTGAAATTCTGCACAATGTTTTTTTAACTGCTTCAGAATCTTAGGCTAGAAGGCTGAACTGAAAGCAAATCATGAATCCTTCTGTTATCTTGCTTTGTATGTAGCCTAAGCACGTTTCCCCAGCAAAGACGATAATCGCCGGTTAGTCACTGTCAGATATCGACACCGGGATACTTGTCTGATTACGCTCATTACCGATAATATCGTCATATAAGTGCCAGTTGCTGCTGCATTAGCTGCTGGGAATGTTCACATCTCCTCCTTTCAGTGATACGTGTCGAGTGTAGGGACACCTGGCAGAAAGATGGCTAAGGACTGCACTGGAAGGACTGGTCTGACTGTTATGGGAGGGTTCACGTCCATCTCGCTGTTGATGTGTTCCTATATATTCATATATATTCGGTGATTTTTGGCTGTAGTTTGTACTTAATGTTTTTACCTCTAGTTTTTAGCAGAGATGCACTGACTCACAATTAGTGATCACATGACTGCAGCAGATTGTCAGGACGCACAGAACACTCTGCAGACTACAATTCATTTGAAGTGTAAGCTGTGCTGCTAATTATACTGAAAACAAATGCTTATTGTAATGCTTTGTATTTTACTAATGTGTAGGATGTGTATATGTCTGTGTCTTAAAGTGTTTTCTGTTTCAGGCTGAACAGCTGTCATCTCATAGATAAACACTGTGAAGTGCTGACTTCAGCTCTAAGATCAAACTCTTCCCTCCTGAGAGAGCTGGACCTGAGTGACAATGACCTGCAGGACTCAGGAGTGAAGCTGCTCTCTGCTGCACTGGGGGATTTACACTGTAAACTGGAGATAATGAGGTCAGTATTACTGGGTATTTCACACTGTTAACTGGAGATACTGAAGTCAGTATTACTGGGTATTCCACACTGTAAACTGGAAATAGTGAGCAGTTAGCTAAGGGAAAGGGAGGAGGGGGGCCTGCCTTGTCTTAGACACTAAACTGTAATTCTTGAAATATTTATTAGAGCATCACATTTATTTACTAATTGTAATGGTGAGGTGATATTATTTATAAAGGAGTTTCTGTCTCTCTCTCTGCAGGCTGTCAGGCTGTAGAGTCACAGAAGAAGGCTGTTCTTCCCTGGCTTCAGCTCTGAAGTTAAACCCCTCACACCTGAGAGAGCTGGACCTGAGTGACAATGACCTGCAGGACTCAGGAGTGAAGCTGCTCTCTGCTGGACTGGCGGAATTACACTGTAAACTGGAGATACTGAGGTCAGTCTTACTGGGTATTCCACACTGTAATCTGGGGGTAGTGAGGTGAGTATTACTGGGTATTTCACACTGTACGCTGGAGATACTAAGGTAGAACATAACTAATGATTTCAAAATAAAGTAGGAGTATCTAAGTCTACAGATCGACTCAAAAAATAACATCAGACTCGCTAAGTGGAATGTCGAATGGAAGATTGCACTGGAGGTTAAGGATGACATTAAAAGTTTCCTCCAATATTTTAACTCCAAAAGAGCTCTAAAAGCTGAAATCACTCATCTGCAGGATAGTAAGGGCCTTATAATTAAAATGAAGATTGATATAGTAAATGAGTCTAATGATTATTTTACACGGGTGTTCACAGTAGAGGACATGATTAACTTACCACCATTAAGTACAAATACAGTGTCGTATATAAACAATATACAGTCCCGCCACAATTATTGGCACCCCTTGTAAAGATTTGTATAAAAAGGGTTACCCCTTGTACAATGGGGTGCCATTAATTGCGGAGGGCACAGTATGTATAACTGAGGCTGCTGTGGTACAAAGCCTGGCTAAGCTCAAAATAAATCAATCGCAGGGCCCTGATGGCATCTTACCTATAGTTTTAAAATAGATGAGGGATATTATTAGCCAACCTTTAACTTTACTATTTCAGAAATCGTTATCTGCGGGTGTGGTACCTTCTTATTGGAAGTATGCTAATATAATATAATATAAGAAGGGGATAGATGTAATCCAGCAAACTATAGGTCAATTACTTTAACTTGCATAATTGTAAAAGTAATGGAAGTTATAATCCAAGTAAAAATGGTATATTACCTGGATACTGTCAGAATCACGGGTTATCGGACGGGTAAGGCGAACAGGCAGGCGGGCAGGAAGAATCAGGCAGGGATGAGGCAGGCAGGCAGAAGAAGGGGAAAACTGGGGATTTATTCGGGAAACAGAGACCAGGAAACATCTGACATCGACTAACATCAATGACGGACAAAAACCAGGGCAAGACGTGGACTGAAATAGACA
Organism: Brienomyrus brachyistius; assembly: GCF_023856365.1. NCBI lineage: Eukaryota > Metazoa > Chordata > Actinopteri > Osteoglossiformes > Mormyridae > Brienomyrus > Brienomyrus brachyistius. The sequence continues at coordinate 211,379 of NW_026042333.1, forward strand.
AGACTGGGCAAAAATAATCAGACACAGCTGGGCAAGATCGGGGAAGCACACATGGATAATCAGAGGCGTGGCACACACGAGGATCGGACAAGCCGGGCATGACAGATACAAATAACATTCTGAGGGGTAGCCAACATGGATTTAGGAGAGGTAGATCCTGTTCAACTAATCTACTTGAGTTCTTTGAGGAAGCTACAAGAGAAATTGATCACATTAAGTACTTAGATTTGCAGAAGGCCTTTGATGTTGTCCCCCTCAAATGGCTCTTGCTTAAGCTCAAAGCTGCAGGGATTTTAGGAACTGCAGCAGCTTGGATTGAAAACTGGTTAACAGGCACAATGTTATTAGAGGCATAATGTCACAGTGGGTCTGCGTTCATAGTGGGGTACCGCAGGGTTCAATTTTAGGACCACTACTGTTCCTAATTTACATTAATGAAATTGACACCAATACATACAGTAAACTGGTTAAATTTGCAGATGACACCAAGGTGGGTGGTGTAGCAGATACTGACCTAGCAGCACAGAGGCTACAACGGGATTTTGATTTAATTAGCGACTGGGCTGATACCTGGCAAATGAAATTTAATATAGATAAATGTAAGGTAATCCATGCAGGGAACAGAAATATAAAGTACAGATATTTTATGGGTTCCACTGAAATAAAGGTAGCTGATTATGTGAAAGACCTCGGTGTGTATGTTGATGCTTCCATGTCCCACTCTCGCCAGTGTGGGGAAGCAATTAAAAAGGCCAATAGGATGTTGGGTTACATCTCTAGGTGTCTGGAGTTTAAGTTAAATGAGGTGATGCTAAGATTATACAATTCCTTGGTAAGACCCCACCTAGAATATTGTTTTAATGTGAGAGGGAGATGTAGGGCTTTCGAAGGAACAATCAGGTTCGCTTTAGTCCGTTCAGAAATATTCATTAAAATATACACAGGCCCACAGAGCACACAGATGATTATCTGTGACACCCATGGTGCACTGTTATTAGTATGAATTCCATTTATTTCACTATTCTGTCATATTGCTGCCGCAAGGGTTTCTATGAAGATGGCAAACAGTGCAGGAGAGAGTGTGCATGCAGGCCGTCTTCCCCGTCGGAGTGTGAATGCAGGTGATGTGATCCCATCTGTGACACTGTAGCTTTGGCTGAGCTGTACAGTATTTTAACCCAGTGGGTGAACGACTCTCCGAAGCCAAATCTATGCAGTGTATTAAAGAGGAATGTCCACCTGACTGTCAGATGCCGTTTCTGCATCTAATGATGTAATCATGGTTGTAGTATGGGTATGCTGAGCAGTACTGACTAAATTAAATAATCTATGGATGGTGTCCGAGGCATGTCTTGTCTTGATGAAGTTTGTATGATTAAGATGGATGGATAATGACGAGTGTCAGGAGCATTTGTAATGATTTTCAAGTCTGTATTCATTAGTGAGAGTGGCGGGTAACTGGAGGGTTGTGTTTGGTCTTTATCAGGTCTCAATGACACTGTAATGGCCGGTAACTGGAGGGTTGTGTTGGGTCTTTATCAGGTCTCAATGACACTGTAATGGCCGGAAACTGGAGGGTTGTGTTTGGTCTTTATTTGGTTTCAATAACACTGTAATGGTCGCTGCACTCATATGTGATGGGATTTGTTATGTATGTTTAATTTCTCTTACCAGTCTATTAAAGATTGGAGATAATATGTGCCAAAAATGTGTATAGATTTCTGCAGGGTAACCATCCAGTTTGGTGATTGGTTGTTAGGCATTTGGTTGAGGACCTTATGGAGTTCTTCTGATGTTAATGGTGCATCAAGCAGAGGTGGAGATTTCAAGTGCAGGGAGTACAAATCCAGACCAAGATTTTGTGTCAACCAACCTGTTGAGTATAAAGAGTCACAGTCACAGAGAACTCAACTAGTTTGTTGAAACAAAATCTTGGTCTGGATTTATACTCTCTGGACCTGAAATTTCCACCTCTGTCAACAAGTGCATCTGCTGTTTCATTGGTTAATATGGGTAAGACTAGATTATTTAAAAATGATTCTACAGTATATCAACTGGATCTGGTTCTTGTTCTGAGAAGTATTGGTTCTTATAAAATGTTCAAAAGTTGTTAATTTTGCGTGATTATTGAATTATTTATTAGAGGTGTCACTTTTGCTTAAAAGTAATGCTTGTAATGGTGAGGTGATCTTATTTATTGGGGATTTTGTGTCTGTCTCTCTGCAGGCTGTCAGGCTGTAGAGTCACAGAAGAAGGCTGTTCTTCCCTGGCTTCAGCTCTGAGGTCAAACCCCTCACACCTGAGAGAGCTGGACCTGAGCTACAATCACCCAGGAGACTCAGGAGTGAAGCTGCTCTCTGCTGTACTGGAGGATCCCAGCTGTAAACTGGAGAAGCTGCAGTGAGTACAGAGTGTGTGTCTGACACGCTACAGATACTTATGCATGTATGTGAAGAAGAGGCACCAATAAATAAATGGATGCAGCAGTACTATGTCATTCTGCTTCTCCTATAGTGTGGATCACGGTGGAGAGTGCAGGACCAGACCAGGCGTACAGAAATGTAAGTGTGTTTGCATGTTTTTATTAATAATACCATTAATACTATGTTATGGTTGTATTCACACAATTGTTGTGATGAGTGTGACTGTGTAGATGGATTTCCATGTGTGTTTTTAGGTGAGTTTCATGTCATTTTAGACAACATCCAATCGAGAAACAAAATATCAGAATCATCACCAGAAACACTATCAATTCATGTAATCGTTTATACTCGTATTGTCTTTGCGTTTGTGTGGGAGTGTAGGATGGTTAAAATATATTCTGATTTATACATCTTTAATTTCACAAAAAAAGAATCCTTTGCATTTGTTCTTTTTGCGCATGCCGTGAGTGTACAGTATGTGTTTTCTGTGTGAGATTCGTTAGTATTGTCCTAAGACGGCACCCGTAGGCAGTGACACCGGACTCTCTCCTCAAGTGCAAAATATGCATTTTTACAGGGTGGTTCTGGAACACTCCTTAATATTCATGAGAGAATATTACTGATTGGTCACTGAATCCCTTAAACCAGGGGAGCCCAAATCCAGTCCTGGAGGGCCAGAGTCCTGCACATTTTTGGGTTTCTGAACAACAACAAGAAATTAATTTTTGTATAGCGCATTATCACAACATTACATCGTCTAAAAGCGCTTTACAGCATCCTCACCCAAAGCCCCCAGTGAGTAAGCCATAGGCGACAGTGGCAAGGAAAAACTCCCAAGAAGGAAGAAACCTTGGGAGGGGCCAGACTCAAAGGGGGAGCCCATCCTCCAGGGGGCAGCAGAGGAATCCCTAACCCTAAGTGCCAAGTCACACTGTCCAAATCATAAGATTTGAGAAAGAACCAGGGAGCAGGGGGGAGATGACAATCCGGTGCCGACACTCCCTCCAATCGCCAGGCAACCAGAAGTAAGGCAGCGGGTCATACATGGAAGATGACACAGACAGAACGACGAGCTGGATGCATGGACATCACTGGTAGTGGCAACGTCACATGTAGCAGGGTGTGCTGGACATCTTGATAGATTGCGGTCTCCAGGCAGCACAGCCCAGGAGGAGTATGGGAAATAAAATGTGCAATTAGTCAAAGTAGGGGAGACTATAGGCAGTGCTAACAGTTAGGTGAGAACTTTCTATGTTGTCCTCATTTAACACACCTGATTCAACTCCTTGTGCTAAATAACACACAGCTCTTGAGTTGAATCATTTATGGTGGAATAGGGAAAGAACTAAGCTACACTGGGCTCCGCCCCCCAGGACTGGATTTTAACACCCCTGTCTTAGGCAGAAGAAACAGGCAGCGCATGTCGATGTTAACTGGCCAATCGGGTAGTGCCCCTCTCATAAATATTAATCAGTCAGCCAATCGTGTAGGGCTTCGCTCATGAATATTAAAAAGTTCTCCTGATCCACGCTGCTAAAAGAAATTAGCGTCCGGAACACACTGGATGTGCAGTGGAAAATATCAGATTTAATTTCGGCGCCTATGTTAACAAATTAGAGCGGCCAGGTGCCTGCGCGAGATGCGGGGCTCACGCCTCGCGGCAACGGCGCCGCATCAAGAGTCACGCGTGATAAGCGGTTCTCTATGGAAGCGTATTGCATTCATCTGGAAAACAAAATCAGTTGTTTTTCCGAATTAATGAAATAATCCCTTTTTTTCTGAGCAATATTTTGCTGTTTTTCTGAATTAATGAGATAACCTTTCTGTTTTTCATGATGCACGCTCTGTGTAGTTTAATCCGCTTTTATTGATGGTTTGTAGACGGTATTATCATTAGTGTGACGCTCCTTTCTTGACTGGGGTTCGTTAGGCTTCGGGGTTTATTTAGGAATGAGGCCGGAGACTGTATAGGGATGTATATATATATTTACTCCCCTGATATAAAATAACAAGAACATATAGCTCTGCTCAGCGCTATGTATTTCCCGCTGCTTTTCTTCTCTCTTCTCCCACGCCAACTCTCTCCTTTTATTTCCTCCGTCACCTCATCTCACCCCCGCGCTCCATCCGCGAGCCCCAACAAAGCAGACCCTCTTCCCCCTCAACACCAAATTACTCTTACATTAGTTTGCCGGCTTTGCGCGGCACCTATTCCGCCCCGCTTGACACTGCAGTGTTTCTCCCGGATCAGTAGATACCGTCTGACATTCTTCACGGAAATAAGCCGATGCATGTGAAATGCATTCAGACCGGCTTTGCTGTGACTAAAGACCACGTCAGATGATCGCTGCAAATACTGGATCCTCATGGAACGCGACTCCGGCACCGGAATCATCCTTTGTATCAGAATCTAGGTCCACAATTTTATTAAATATCACTTTAAATATGTAATAATATTGCTTGAATATTCTGGTATTGATGGCCATTTTCAAGCCGCACGCACCGGCTTTAGCGGTTAGAAGGAAAGACACTGACTTTAGTATTGATCTTTGGTGCCGTTTTGTGGTAAATATGCTTGTGGTGAATATGTCTGATGAATGTCGCTGCTTTGTAATTTTGTTTCTCCGCAATTACACTGTTCGTTTAGCTCGCGCCGCATTTTGGCGGCTCTTCCCACCGCCGTCGCGCGCCCTCCGACATTTCCTGAGCTGTTTCATAAGCTTCAGTTCCCGCTTCGTTAGGGGAAGCTGTGCTGTTTTTATATCGTACAGAAATATAAAGTACAAGCTGCCTGATGGGATTAATAATTCTTCCTCCTGCCTACAGACTCCTGCCAGCTGACGCTGAACCCCAACACAGCAAGCAGAAGCCTGTCTCTGTCAGGGGGGAACAGGAAGGTGACACATGGGTGGGGGGCAAAGCAGCCATATCCTGATCATCCAGAGAGATTTGAGGGCTGGTGCCCCCAACTTCTGTGCAGAGAGAGTCTGACTGGCCGCTGTTACTGGGAGGCTGAGTGGGATGGATATGCAGCCTGGATAGGAGTGACTTATAAAGGGATCGAGAGGAAAGGAGGGAGTGACTGTCTGCTTGCATACAATGACAAGTCATGGAGTCTGCGCTGTAATACTGACAGTTACTCTGTCTGGCACAATGATAAACAGACTCTCATACCCATACGGCCCTCAGGCTCCCGCAGAGTAGGAGTGTATCTGGACTGGGGGGCTGGTGCTCTGTCCTTCTACAGAGTCTCCTCTGATGGACTGACCCCCCTGCACAGATTCACCTCCTCATTCACTGAGTCCCTCTATCCAGGGTTTTATGTTAATATAAACTCCTCAGTGTCACTGTGACGTGTTGCTGGTTCTCCCGGCAAAAAGGTAAAATCTCCGCTTTTTAACCTTTTAATCCTTTTCACTCTGAAATATATGTTTGACAAATATAAATGCCTGTGTTCAGTGAGCTGGATAACCATGAAAAATATATTTGTATGGTTTTTCTCTCTGACTAAAATGTAATTAAACGTAAAGCTGATTGGGGGGGGGGGGGGGGCTTTCCCCCTCCCCTGTATATATACATTTTATATATTTATGTCCATTTACTGTATTTCCTCACTGTACAATGACAATAAAGACTTTCTGTTCTGTCCTATTAATGTCCTGCTTCAGCGTCACCCAAAGCATAACTGAGTAACATAATGAAACCACAGTCTGCTGGATTAAGTTAAATTCACTGTATTACTGCAGCTGAACATAACTGACACAATGACACTCAATCAATGTGTATAATAATCATTTAACTGGAGACATAATAGGCACAAAAAAATTGGAAAATATAATGATGTCCTGTTACTGTCCTGGTTCAGTGGATTAAAGTAAATAAAATTATTATTTATATATTTCAGTATATAATGAAGTTATACACACGTGGACAAAATTGTTGGTACCCTTCAGTCAAAGAAAGAAAAACTCACAATGGTCACAGAAATAACTTTAATCTGACAAAAGTAATAATAAATAAAAATTCTATGAAATTTAACTAATAAAAGTCAGACATTGACTTTCAACCATGCTTCAACTGAATTAATAATAAAAAAAAAAAACTCATGAAACAGGCCTGGACAAAAATGATGGTACCCCTAACTTAATATTTTGTTGCACAACCTTTTGAGGCAATCACTGCAATCAAACGATTCCTGTAACTGTCAATGAGACTTCTGCACTTCTCAGCAGGTATTTTGGCCCACTCCTCATGAGCAAACTGCTCCAGTTGTCTCAGGTTTGAAGGGTGCCTTTTCCAGACGGCATGTTTCAGCTCTTTCCAAAGATGCTCAATAGGATTGAGGTCAGGGCTCATAGAAGGCCACTTTAGAATAGTCCAATGTTTTCCTCGTAGCCATTCTTGGGTGTTTTAGCTGTGTGTTTTGGGTCATTGTCCTGTTGCAAGACCCATGATCTGCGACTGAGACCAAGCTTTCTGACACTGGCCAGCACATTTCTCTCTAGAATCCCTTGATAGTCTTGAGATTTCATTGTACCCTGCACAGATTCAAGACACCCTGTGCCAGATGCAGCAAAGCAGCCCCAGAACATAACAGAGCCTCCTCCATGTTTCACAGAAGGGACAGTGTTCTTTTCTTGATATGCTTCATTTTTCCGTCTGTGAACATAGAGCTGATGTGCCTTGGCAAAAAGTTCAATTTTTGTCTCATCTGTCCATAGGACATTCTCCCAGAATCTTTGTGGCTTGTCCACATGTAGTTTGGCAAATTCCAGTCTGGCTTTTTTATGACTTGTTTTCAACAATGGTGTCCTCCTTGGTCGTCTCCCATGAAGTCCACTTTGGCTCAAACAACGACGGATGGTGCGATCTGACACTGATGTTCCTTGAGCTTGAAGTTCACCTTGGATCTCTTTAGAAGTTTTTCTGGGCTCTTTTGTTACCATTCGTATTATCCGTCTCTTGGATTTGTCATCAATTTTCCTCCTGCGGCCACGTCCAGGGAGGTAGGCTACAGTCCCATGGATCTTAAATTTCTGAATAATATGTGCAACTGTAGTCACAGGAACATCAAGCTGCTTCGAGATGGTCTTATAGCCTTTACCTTTGACATGCTTGTCTATAATTTTCTTTCTAATCTCCTGAGACAACTCTTTCCTTCGCTTCCTCTGGTCCATGTTGAGTGTGGTACACACCATGTCACCAAACAACACAGTGACTACCTGGAGCCCTATATATAGGTCCACTGACTGATTACAAGATTGTAGACACCTGTGATGCTAATTAGTGGACACACCTTGGATTAACATGTCCCTTTGGTCACATTATTTTCAGTCTTTTCTAGGGGTACCATCATTTTTGTCCAGGCCTGTTTCATGAGTTTTTTTTTTTAATTAATTCTGTTGAAGCATGGTTGAAAATCAATGTCTGACTTTTATTAGTTAAATTTCATAGAATTTTTATTTATTATTACTTTTGTCAGATTAAAGTTATTTCTGTGACCATTGTGAGTTTTTCTTTCATTGACTGAAGGGTACCAACAATTTTGTCCACGTGTGTATGTTGTTAAACGAGGTGTTAAACGATTAACCCCCCCCCCCCCCCCCCCCCCCCCCGGTGTAGTCTGGCTTTGCCCCCATCAGACAGAAGGAGCAGGCATGTGCCCAGGAACCCTTCCCACCCCCACCCCACTGTAAAAGGTCTGGTTACTCCCCCGTTGGAGAGAACGGGCAGGTGCCCAGGAACCCTTCCCACCCCCACCCCACTGTAAAAGGTCTGGTTACTCCCCCGTCGGAAAGAACGGGCAGGTGCCCATTCAGCCTTGCCACCCCCACCCCACTGTCAAAGGTCTGGTTTCTCCCCCGTTAGACAGAACGGGCAGGTGCCCAGGCAGCCTTGCCACCCCCACCCCACTGTAAAAGGTCTGGTTGCTCCCCCATCTGACAGAACGGGAAAGTGTCAAGGCAGCCTTGCCACCCCCCCCACCTTATGTGTCTGACCCAGAGAAATTCATGCATAGATAGATACTGAAGCCATTGCCCCCTCCCACCCTCGACTGGCAAAAGCCACTAAATTTATCTACATGCATCATTATTAATAACAGACATGTTAGAATATACACAGACATCCATTAACAATCCAGCATTCCATTCATTATCTATTGCATTATAACTGACTGTAGTCAGTTATAATGTCTCTCTATCAAGCTGCTGCCATATTTCTTACATCCACACAGAACAAGCGATCCTTCTGGAAACAATGTGTACTTTTATGGGACGCCACTTGGTGGAGACAAAAGACAGATAACTAAATAAAAGAGGTTCAGAATTAAATTACAAGAAATCGGATATATGCGCGATTTGAAGTCTCATGTAAATCAGACCTAGACGTGTTTGAGTAGATTACCAGGTTTCCTCTGGTTATTGTACTTACTGCACACAATATGAAGAAAATGTAAGTGAACCGAAATCTCCTTGCAATGAATTAGCATCCTGTGAGTATCAAGTGCTGCACCCCATACATTAGCAATGGGCATCAGATCACTGTATTCAACAGGGTGAGGGGTTATTCAGAAAGGACGAGTGTATTATTATAAAACAGACTGATAACTCAGCTTGTTTAAGCAGTTATTACTGTATGTCTTGTTCAATAATCCAACATACTTTCCCAGCTGGCAGCTTTCAAAGAGGATTGACCTCATTGTTCTTGCAAAACTCGACATTTATGAAGCCCTCTATACCTTAACAAACTTACGGTTAAATGCAGCACGGCCCTTGATGTCCTGTCTGGATGTCTGGAGGTGATTTTCTGTACTGAGTTAGATGAAATGCATGAATCCATTTCCAAAAGCTGTTTATCTGGGTCCCCGCGATGGGGCCCCTTGGATATGGTGCCAGTATCTCACAGGCCTTGGACACCGAATCACTCAGGCATTTCTGAGTCGCATCTTTATTTAGTCTGATCTTTATTTTTTGTCCAGCAAATTTAACACAAACCAGTGTGTGACCTGAATGACACACTAATGAAAGATAATTCAGTGGCAGGAAAAGGTTTCCCGCTTACTTACATACATTCCAGCGGTTCACAGGGATGGCAACTTTGGTCTGGATTTTCATCCATCCATTTTCCAAACCTTTTCCTACTGGGTCACAGGGGGTCTGGAGCCTGGCAATTTAGCAAGTTCAAATAGCCTCAGCATGTTTTTGGACTGTGGGGGAAACCGGAGTAACCGCAGGAAACCCCACAACAACATGGGGAGAACATGCAAACTCCACACACATGTAACCCAGGGGGAGACTCGAACCCAGGTCCCAGAGGTGTGAGGCAACGGTGCTAACCACTGCACCACCATGCCACCCCCCTCATGTGTTTAATAATAAACTACTCAGCCAGGGCTTTGGTCTCTGCAAACTATTTCTGTTCATTAGACAAAACCAGCATATCATTGCCTTTCTCCCCAGTCATGTAGAGCAGCGAGTTGAATGGTCTTCCTCAGTCTTTTCAGATAATCCTGAAGCTCCTCAAAATCACTCAAAGCATTGTAGGCACTGAGTCCAGCTGCTTGTCCTGTCAATATTGAAGCTTCCTGGAGGTTCTAGTGAAAATATCTGCTCCAGCTCTCATGTTATTTTCTTTGCTCCCCCTCTTGGAAACGCATCTGTAAGCTGGCCAGCTCCCTCACTTACTGTAGCAGGCCCTAGTATTGCCAGATCCTCTGTATTTCCTCTGACTTTCAAACTAATGCTGGTTTTCTACTCACAGGCCCCTGTTGCCAATCTTCTGACACCATGTATAATATTCTGCTGTGAATCTTAGAACTTCCAACAGACCACGACCACAGATGCATTCAAACTCAGTCTTTTACTTCTGTATCCAAATCAAAATAATTCAGCCCTGTCATTTTTATGTCTTTTGTAAATATAAAACTTACCAAAGAATAGTGTCAGAATGACAGGATGCACCTCAAGTGTGTATTTTCTACTGTCTCATTGAGCTGAAAGAATCACCCACATAATATGAGGACATAATTTATTTGAAACCAGCTGAAAAGTATCACTGTCAACACCGACCTCTATGGCAGGTACCTTTACAGAAATGCAGCATGAAAAACCCAAAAATACCCGAATAACATGTTAAAATGAAGAAATGCCCAAACACTACTGCTCAAAAGTTTGGAATCCCTGAGAAAAGTTTGTTTTTGAAGGAAAGTTACATTTTCCACACCCAGAATTAAATTAATTGGAAACAGTCTAGATGCTGTTAATGTAAATGACTATTATAACTGGAAGTGGCTGTGTGTAATGGAGAAGCTATATAGGTGCAATGGCTGATTCACACCACTGGGGCCACAATGCTGACATGATTGGTCACTTGAGTTGATTAGCCAAAAGGGAAACGATGTCTAAACAATAATCAGCTAAGCAGTGTGTGTGTGTGTGTGTGTGTGTGTTTGTGTGTGTGTGTGTGTGTGTGTGGGCGGGTGGGGGATTGCCGGTGGTAAAATTAGCCAAGGGGGGTGTCTGATTTAATACATTTGACTGTTGTGGGAGGGGGCCCTGACTTTGGCACGACTCCTGGCTACAGCATCAGAGTCTCTAGCCTGAACAGCAGATGCCTGTCTGGTCCTCAGCCGGCAGCTTTATTAAACAGTCCATGAGATGAAGAGAAATTTGAATGAAAATACCCACAAAAAATGTCAGCTAAATGACTCCTGTCATACAGCATCTGTGTGTCAGACTCATAGCGATGAACTGGGCTGTTAATAAATACAGGTCCCTCGTGTTATCAGACTCTGTGTTTCCCCTGGTCCCTGTCGGCCACATAGCTCAGCATGTTGAGCATGCGGTTGTCTGTGAGCCTTTCTGTCCTGAGTTTGAATCCTGCTTCCACTCTTTTTGTATTTTACTCCCTAGTGTTTCATTTGTATGAATTTTTCTAGTTACTGTGTCTGGTGATTTTGTATTTGGTTTTGGTTAAATTCTTTGTGCCCGTGCTTGTGTTCCTACCTGTCTGTTACTCCCCAGTCTTAGTTCCTGTTTCCCTGTTTCCTTGCTTAGTTCTTAGTTTCCCTCTTCAGTTCCCTAAGTTAATTAGTTCCACCTGTTGCCTGTTCCTGTACCTGCCCTTGTGTGTTTCCCTGATTGCTCGTTGTCCTGCACCTTCCCCTATTGGTTAATTGTCTGTTTCACTCCTGCTTGTCATCACCCTGTTCAGTGTTTGTATTTAAGTTCCTGCCTGAGTTTTAGTCCATAGTGCTTCATTGTTTGTGATTAGTATGACTCTGTTGACTGTGAATGTTCTCATTCTGTTACATGTATCTTCTGCTTACCTACCTGCTTGTGATTAGTATGATTCTGTTGACTGTGAATGTTCTCATTCTGTTACATGTATCTTCTGCTTACCTGCCTGCTTGTCATTAGTATGATTCTGTTGACTGTGAATGTACTCATTCTGTTACATGTATCTTCTGCTTACCTGCCTGCTTGTCATTAGTCTTTGCTGATCCCCTTTTGTCTCTGACCCTCGTGCTCCTTTTGCTTTTTGTCCTGTTCTTAGTCTTTTCTGTTTTATGTAATAAATCCCCGTTTGCTGTGAGCCGCAAGTGGGTCGTCCACCATTTCTGTTCCCCGCCTGCATGACGCCTCCTTCCCGCTCAGAACCCGCCCAGATCCATGACAAAGTCTGTGTTTAACTTTGTTTCCCCAGTGTGGTCACTGTAAAGTCATCGCGTGTTTCCCTGTGTACGATCCTGAATAAACCCCGTGTTCCTTCACTTCTCGGATTCCAGCTCGTGTTTCCCTGTAGAGAAACGCTGACTTAAGCACGAGCTTTATGGCACCTAGTAAAACAAAATACAGCAGACGTATAGTCTATCATTATCCTTCATGGGGACCTATAACTGTCACATGTAAATTCACCTGCAAACTGAAAACTCTCACTTTGTCTCACAGAGAGAAGGAGGGGATAATGGCATCAGAGTCAGCTTTAGGTGAGACCTGGGCTTTTCTTAATTTTCTTTTCCTAAAGTTGTGCTAACAGTCCTGTTAAACACATCCTCTTTATTACTTGTTTGGTAATTATTACATAATTGGGGAAATATTACGTTATTGGTCTCCTCCATGGATCTGGTTGGTCTATGAAGGCGTTCCCATGTGTCATTCTGCAGTGCTGTCTTCTGGAAAACAAAACAAACAGAGATGCAGTAATTTATTAAGCTCACTGTATCTTTGCATTAGAGCAGAACTCAGTGTAATTGGATCACAGAACTGTAAGAAGATTAGAAATTTCCAAATGAGAGGAGGCCATTCGGCCCATCAAGCTCGTCCTTGTAGACTGAGACTGGTGCACTGAGACTATAATAAACAGTCTGTGTTTTCATCATGCATAATGACACATGCAAAGGCAAAGGAATTTGAGGTTGGAGATGTAGCACTGACACAGGTCCTGACATTAGTTCATGATGAGGGCTTAGATGTCCTATATCCTCCACACAGCTCAGTGATGAGAATAGCGAGAAGTTGAGCTGGAGTCGCAGTTAATCTATGTCACAGTCAGTCAGAGAATGAGCCAAACTGACAAATATGCCCAAAATTGCAACTGTTTTTCTTCCATCCATCTATCCATCCATCCAGATGTAGCTGATATCCGTACAGCTGATAATGTCTCTATAGCAACTTTCCCTTTGAAGTTCAGGAACCTAGTTCCTGGATTTGAGTTCCTGGGCCGTGTCGACCTCTTGATCACTTCCGTGTGTTGCTTTCCCACTGCACAACAGGAACTGTGACCTTTATGCTAAGAAGACGCAAAAAGCATGTAGGATAAACTTCATACGAAATTACACCACGATCCCAAATCTCTCAACCTCCCACAGTCTCTCGACCTCCACAGACTAAAAATTATGTCACGTTATTCTACTAATAAGTGCTGGCAAGTTTCAGGACTGGAACCACTAATAGACAGAAGTACATTATACTGGCTATCAATCGAATTTTCAGATGCAGAACTTTGGGGACACAAGCAAAAAGGTCATTGATGCCTTTAATGTAACTGAGGTACAAAAAAAATCCTTCTGCTCAATTTTTGCTCCACTTCTCTTTTCCCCTCATTTCCATGAAACTTTCAAGTTGGCGCTGGGACTTGTGGTCAACCAATTAGCAAAGATAATCACTATAAGCCCCATCCAGTAGCTCTTGGTTGAGTGAAAAGTACATCTTCTGGAGTAGGAACTAAAAAACAATTCAGGAACAACCTCCTATGACCTACAATCGGGCCAAGTTCCTGGGCTGACAATGTGATAGAAGTTCCAGGTTCTTGAAAAAAGGTTCTAGTTCTTGAAAATGTTTTCTCTGTCACCTTGCATGCACCCACAATGGCTCGTTTAAAGACACCAGTTCTGCTGCTGTATGAAACAGCAGTGAAAACCTTTGTTCAAAAGTCCATGAAACATTGAAAATTGTTATACTCTGACGTTGGTATGTATAAAAAGCCGCTAATCTGTTTAGAATAAATGTTTGCTGACATCCACTGAGCTGGACAGAAGCATCTGTCGTGAAATTGCTAAGTGTGGCTGCATGTCTAAGCTTTTCTGTTAGTGTTCAGGTAAACAAACTATGGATAGAAATGAGGTTTTCCTTTTGCTAAGCAGACAGATGAAATATCTGTGTTCAGTAATAAAATGAGTTGAATAAGTACCTCTGACCGTCAGTCTCTTTCCCATGTGCTCATGCTTTGTGTGGCTCTGCACTGCCATCTGCTGACAGAATAAAGTAGTTGCACCCAAGACATGCTAAAGACATACTGGAGAATTTCCACAGCAATATCACATGTTCGTGTTCATTATAACCACATTCATGGTGCCTCCTGCTGACAGGTTTGATCGTAGCACATTGCTATGAGTCTTCAGTCAAACTGACACAAATCTATAACATTCATGGTAACTGATATTGTGTTTCTTTCCCAAAGCACCTGCTGAAGTAAGAATTGTGCTTTTGGGAAAAACAGGATCTGGGAAGATCAGCACAGGAAATGTTATCCTGGGGGAAGAGAAAGAGTCAGTGAAGATGGTACTGAAGTGGTTTGGGGAGGAAGCCCTGAAACACACAGGTGTCCTCTTCACACAGGCTGATGAGCTTAAAGAAAACCAAACCATGGAAGGAATATGTGAAGGAGAACAAGGACCTGAAGGAACTTGTTGGTAAGTGTGGAGGCCGAGTCCATGTCATTCACTCTCAGCACTGGAACAGAAAAGATAAAAATGCTCAGTCTGCAGATCTCATGGAACAACTTCAGCAAGTGATGATAGAGAGGAGAGAAGCTGGGGAATCACAGGCTGTTCAGACACTGGAGGAAATGAAGAACTGACTGTTAGAACAAAGATCATCAACACCTGATCAGGAACCAGGCCAAGGGTCAGGAAGACCTTCAAGCTCTGATGGAAACCTGGATGAATCAGAGTACAGGAGTAACAGCCTTCAGATTAAACAGCTGCTGACAGCTATAGAGAACATGGTGACAAACAATGGCAGCAGTCATTACGGAAATAAGTCACTGCAGGTAGTAACAGACGCTATAGAAATGGAGGTGAAAAAGACAGAAGAAGAGATGGAGGAGAGAGGAGAGGAAGCAGGGGAGTCAGATCAGGAGAAGAGCAAGAGAGAGAGTGAGCTAGGGCATTAGGGGCAGCAGGAGCTGCAGAAGCTGGGGCATTAGGGGCAGCAGGAGCTGGAGCATTAGGTGCAGCAGGAGCTGGGGCAGTTGGGGGATTAGGGGCAGCAGGAGCTGCAGCTACAGAAGCTGGGGTAGTTGTGGCATTAGGTGCAGTTCTGATCTGCTTGCGATTTTTGCCTAAAAACAAATGCTGGTGTTATCAAAAACTATGTTATGTGGCTATATTCCAGATTTATTACAGCCAAACACATCTGGGAGCACAGAGGAACCTCCTTCTCCTTACATTTCCCTCCTTCCCACTCTTCCCTCAAACACTGTCACATTTGTGTTTTTTCCACACTCACACCGTCTTGATGATGCTCTCCCTTAGCAAAAAGTAGTTTATTCAAGTGTACTACGAGTATACTTATTTTAGGCTAAAACTGAGTGCATGTTGCCATATGCATGGCAAACTATTTTACAGTCTTATCTTGTATAATAGGACATAAACATTTAATTTGATAGTTATCTTTTATTTTCACATCCGAACACAACGCACGAACATGAAGGGGTGGTTTGCATTTGCAACCAACCCCTCCGCAAACCCCCCAGCGGAATACTGGCCGTGGACCGGGGTGGGAATCCCCAAGCTGGAAGACTGTACTGCGTCATGTTAACATTAGTTAGCTAGTTAGCATGGATACAGAGTGCACCGGACTAAAACTATAAAGGAAGTAAGGTGTATGACATAGTAAAACACTTACTAACTGGTAATGCACGTTAGCATTACGTTAAATGACAACTTTACCTGTTACTTACCAGAATAGTCTCCTATACGTTCGCCGAATGACAGCAGGCAGAAGGCGGCGCGTTTTTCAAAAATACAACGTTACGTCACGTTATTTACAGGCACTTCTAACACCAACATTTGCAGCCATTAATTCATAGGTGGTAGTAACACTGAAATTACGTTTTCTGCTTCAAAATAAGGTAACACTGTAAGTTTGATCATTTATTATTTTTCTTTACTTAACCGTACCTTCCTCCGTCTCTGCTTATTGACGTTGAGGAAAGTGTCAAGTATAAATTAAAGATGCAAAATTATCAAAGACAGACACAACACTGAAGAGAAGACAAACACACAGTTTGAATAGGAATTATATGGTTTATTGTTAAGCTCTTATCATATTTTAACAGCCTATTTTATCATATTTTAACAGCCTATCATCATATTTTAACAGTCTATCTTATCATATTTTAACTTAGCCTATCATATATATTTAACTTAGCCTATAATTATATTTTAACAGCCTATCGTCATATTTTAACAGCCTATCTTATTATATTTTAACTTATCCTATCTCATCTAAACCTCTTATCCTATCTTATATCTATATGTAATGAGGTGGAGCTGGAGGGTGCGATCTGGTTGGGGCATGGTAATTTCATTAACCTGATTGCTTAATTGTTGCAGCCAGCACGCGTATATAGGACCCGGTTGTGGTTGCGTGTGTGACTGATTTGTAAGCGTGACGTGACTCTCCGTGCGCCAGTATCTCCTTTTCCGGAAGTTGTGGCTATATCCAACGCTGCAGGTAGGGCATCAGTGGACGGGGTCGTTTGCTTGCTGTATGGGTGGTTGTAATGTGCTTTGGTATCTTTCTTACAGCTGCAAGGGCTTGGTAAATCTAGCAGCTTGCGGTTGCTTCCGCTTTTAAGGTTTTCCAACTTTTACCGCGTGTAATCTGCCAGGTATGTCTCGTCTCCTTTTACCAACGTTTGGGTAGTAGGGGCATACCTAATACTGTGTTTGTATTTGTAGTGGATCGCGACTTGGAGTGTCCCGGACCGATGTGAGCCAGACCATCAACGGGATACTAAGTCACTACAATTGCTGCTGTTTTGCCCGGATGTTTTATGTTTTGTTTCATGTTTTAATTGGTTTTAAGTATTAATATGTTTTATTGATTGGATGTACATTGGGGGGGGTGTCGTTGGGAAGGCTTGGTGCTGGGCGGTGAGGATCCGTGTCGGGCGATACCGCGCTGCGTAGTCGCGTTGCTTTCTTTTAGCCCACCCCTTGGGTGGATGTACGTGCGTCATGTACTGCGGGACCCCTTGGAGTGTTGTCTGACTGTACGCCTCCCATTCCCCTCCCGATAACAGCTGCCTGGTTTGGGTTTCCTTTTTTGTCGTGTGATTGGAGTGTTTTAAACATGATTTGATTTGTATTCTTTGTGCTGTGATTTTGGTTTCTTTGTGTTTTTATTTTGAGTGTTAATTGACAGCAGCCTAATAAAGGGAGTGTTTATGGTCTTCGCGTCTCCCCTATGGTGATCACGAATCTGTGTCCTTTTATATTGGAGTGGGTTTTGAACTCCGGTATTCTAATTCTCTGGGTGAAATTCCCAGAGTGGCGTAGTCGGGTTGTCCATTTCCGTATTCCCTCGCTACTTCCTCCCTCAGTAACGCCACATATAATAACACTTAAATAATATGTGTATTAACCCTCCGTCCCCGGCCATAACCCATAAGTCCATCAGTCCTCTTTCTTGTGGCTCCTGCTTCCTCCAGGGGGGGTGGCTCGTCTCTCCCGTTCCATGGGCGAATCCTCAGGCCACGGTCATTTTCTTTTCTTCCAGTCTGGCACAGCCGATTGTGAAAACAAGGAAAGATTATTGATATAGCACATTTTATACTATAATTAAAGTGTTATAATAAGGTCTCTTAAGCCAGGACTTTACCTTCGGCATGTAACACACTGTCCATCGGGGCTTGTCCGTGTCATCCGTCTTCTTAATCACCTTCACCATATCCACCCTCTCACCGCTGTTCGTCTCCAGTGCCTCATTTTTTTCAGAAAATGTCTCACCTTCCTTATGTGTTATTTTCACTTTGATTTGAATCTTAACAACCTTAATTTCTTTGTTTTCCATTTTTAAACGTTAAGAGTCTTCAAAATACGACCAGTCGCGAAAGAAATTTGATAAGATAAGTACATGTGATTCAAAAGTAATCAAGCTGTTGTCACGGACGCCCATTCGTACTATAACAGACAATGCGATCCTACGCAGCTCGTCGGCGACTTTCGGCCGCGTTCGGCTCTGACTGACCGGTCGTAGGTCCGATTCGGCTGTAAGCAGGTTGCCAACTCTAACGCATCTGGCGCGAGACTCGGGCTTTGAGACTCAAACGCTCACAGCAAGAAATCTTACGGCAAATCTCTATTAATCAATTTTAAACCTAACATTAGCTACACCAAAAGCTTTGGGGCAGTTTTGCAAACCCCATTTACAAGGTAATTAAACTGTTATATGCATGTGAATACGTGTGTAGACTTATCCCGAATTGAAAATTTCACTCCAACCAGCTGACCAAAGTTGGCAACCCTGAGTAAGTCGGCCCTATATTTTATATACAAAAATATGCAGGGTGCACATAACTTGTATGAAAGTACTCATTCGCTGTCTAAAGCGATACGTGCGGTAATGTTTTGTTTTTCGCGCTGTTATGACAGGAAATCACAGCATTTTAGCCTTCATGCCGCGAAAGTACAAATTAGTCACATAAATATTAAGCTGTACGGTCATTTTTTGTCATGACAGCGTGAATGCACATAAAATAAATACGCATTTGCGCTGCTACAACAAGGAACTGCTGCGCGTGTACGGGGAATGCGTACTTGGACTGTGGTGTGTTCCTGTTGATTGTTGTCGCATCACTGATCGGGGAATCAAGAAACAAGGGATTTATTGGGGAAACCAGCTAGGAACACGGGGCAATACAGGTAACGACTTCAAGGACATGACTGGGGAAATACATTTTGACGCAGACTTAAATACACAGGACTAATGAAAACAGCTGGAAACAGCGAATGACATCGAGATTCCACACGAGGTAAACGAGGGGGCGTGGCACACGGGAGGAGCGGACGAGCGCGCATGACAATTGTAAGATAGACCACCTTGAATTGGACGTAACACTTGTGTGTATTGAAGTTTTCTTCCACTCACCCCTCCCTTTTATGAGTATGCACTGCGCATGGCCTTGGTGTGTCTTGAGTATTACAAAATGCACCATGAACTGTCTATGTTATATGTCTATGTTTTATCTTTATTTAAGCAATAATATGTACTCTTGATGTGTTGTTTTTCAGAGAGCTGGAGGGATTTGACAAAAACATCCTTTTAGAAATGCGTGAGAAAGTAACTTCTTTTCTTTTTGAAAAGTAGTGTATCTGTCAGGTTTGCGACACAACAGAGAAATTAAATATTATGTTTCACTCAGGGTCAAGACTCTGGTCTCCAGCTCACCGCTCTCTGTTACATTTCCATGGCCATTTTGCCCGATAGTATTACTGGATTTTTCTATGCTATATTTTATTTATGTGTAGTCATTGTGTGCTGTGTAATTATAAATAATAGTTTCTTCTCCCTGTGAACTCAGCAATTAAAACCCCTTGTTTTTGGTGTGTGAGGCTGTAAAATGTCTCTCCTTTGTTACCTACAGTGAGGCTGACATTTGGTTAACTGAAATACACATGAATTATATTTATTTAAAAGGAAGACATTTTTATTTAAATCCACGTTAATATGATGGGGAAAAAATTGTTATGTTCATATAGTAGTAATGAACTTGTAATGAATACTGAATGCTCTCAACTTAACCAACAGTAAACCTTCCTTAATGATACAACGGTATTTAATACTCAAACATTAATTGCCAGGGGGTGTAGTGTTCCCGTATATGCAACATAGCAAACGAGAACTGTAACAGTAATTATAAATTATGCACTGTATCAATTAAAACATGGCAGATGGGCGCCCCACCCTGGGTTGTTCCCTGCCTTGTGCCCATAGTGTCTGGGATTGGCTCTGGACCCCCCCTTAACAGAACCAGTGGTTGCAGAAATGGATGGATGGACTTTAAGCATCATGTTACCTTAGGAACAGTAGTATATAGAGCCCATGTGGAAATCTCTGCCTGTCTTCAAACTGACTGGCAGAGTGCCCCTAGACCCCTTGATACTGTGTGATCCTTTAAATTAGGACCCATGGCAAACATTAACTGAATAAATAGTTCCGTTTATCAGAACTGCATAGGCGGAATTGGGCGCTTTTGACTGGAGTCGCTGGAGACCCAAAACATTTGTATTTTTAAAAAACGCTCATCAAAACAGAAATAGAAAACAATAACATTGATTGACTGACAAATTTATAAATAACTGGAATTTTAAAAAGCACCATTGAGATATGACAAAAAATATATACCCCTTTTGGGTAGATGTGATCTGAGACTGGGATAATTGGGGATAATTGGTAGATGTGGTCAGAGTGTGGGATAATTGGGGTTTGGGGTAGATGTGGTCTGAGAGTGGGATAATTGTGGTAGATGTGGTCTGAGAGTGGGATTATTGGGGTTTGGGGTAGATGTGGTCTGAGTGTGGGATAATTGGGGTTTGAGGTAGATGTGGTCTGAGTGTGGGATAATTGGGGTTTGGGGTAGATGTGATCTGAGTGTGGGATAATTGGGGTTTGGGGTAGATGTGGTCTGAGAGTGGGATAATTGGGGTTTGAGGTGGATGTGGTCAGTGTGGGATAATTGGGGTTTGGGGTAGATGTGGTCTGAGTGTGGGATAATTGGGGTTTGGGGTAGATGTGATCTGAGTGTGGGATAATTGGGGTTTGGGGTAGATGTGGTCTGAGTGTGGGATAATTGGGGTTTTGGGTAGATGTAGTCAGAGTGTGGGATGATTGGGGTTTGGGGTAGATGTGGTCTGAGTGTGGGATAATTGGGGTTTGGGGTAGATGTAGTCAGAGTGTGGGATGATTGGGGTTTGGGGTAGATGTAGTCAGAGTGTGGGATAATTGGGGTTTGGGGTAGATGTGATCTGATTGTGGGATAATTGGGGTTTGGGGTAGATGTGGTCTGAGTGTGGGATAATTGGGGTTTGAGGTAGATGTGGTCTGAGTGTGGGATAATTGGGGTTTGGGGTAGATGTGATCTGAGTGTGGGATAATTGGGGTTTGGGGTAGATGTAGTCAGAGTGTGGGATAATTGGGGTTTGGGGTAGATGTGATCTGAGTGTGGGATAATTGGGGTTTTGGGTAGATGTAGTCAGAGTGTGGGATGATTGGGGTTTGGGGTAGATGTGGTCTGAGTGTGGGATAATTGGGGTTTGGGGTAGATGTAGTCAGAGTGTGGGATGATTGGGGTTTGGGGTAGATGTGGTCTGAGAGTGGGATAATTGGGGTTTGGGGTAGATGTGGTCTGAGTGTGGGATGATTGGGGTTTGGGGTAGATGTGGTGTGAGTGTGGGATAATTGGGGTTTGGGGTAGATGTGGTCTGAGAGTGGGATAATTGGGGTTTGGGGTAGATGTGATCTGAGTGTGTGATAATTGGGGTTTGGGGTAGATGTGATCTGAGTGTGGGATAATTGGGGTTTGGGGTAGATGTGGTCTGAGTGTGTGATAATTGGGGTTTGGGGTAGATGTGGTCTGAGTGTGGGATAATTGGGGTTTGAGGTAGATGTGGTCTGAGTGTGGGATAATTGGGGTTTGGGGTAGATGTGATCTGAGTGTGGGATAATTGGGGTTTGGGGTAGATGTGGTCTGAGAGTGGGATAATTGGGGTTTGAGGTGGATGTGGTCTGAGTGTGGGATAATTGGGGTTTGGGGTAGATGTAGTCAGAGTGTGGGATAATTGGGGTTTGGGGTAGATGTGATCTGAGTGTGGGATAATTGGGGTTTGGGGTAGATGTGGTCTGAGTGTGGGATAATTGGGGTTTGAGGTAGATGTGATCTGAGTGTGGGATAATTGGGGTTTGGGGTAGATGTAGTCAGAGTGTGGGATAATTGGGGTTTGGGGTAGATGTGATCTGAGTGTGGGATAATTGGGGTTTTGGGTAGATGTAGTCAGAGTGTGGGATGATTGGGGTTTGGGGTAGATGTGGTCTGAGTGTGGGATAATTGGGGTTTGGGGTAGATGTAGTCAGAGTGTGGGATGATTGGGGTTTGGGGTAGATGTAGTCAGAGTGTGGGATAATTGGGGTTTGGGGTAGATGTGATCTGATTGTGGGATAATTGGGGTTTGGGGTAGATGTGGTCTGAGTGTGGGATAATTGGGGTTTGAGGTAGATGTGGTCTGAGTGTGGGATAATTGGGGTTTGGGGTAGATGTGATCTGAGTGTGGGATAATTGGGGTTTGGGGTAGATGTAGTCAGAGTGTGGGATAATTGGGGTTTGGGGTAGATGTGATCTGAGTGTGGGATAATTGGGGTTTTGGGTAGATGTAGTCAGAGTGTGGGATAATTGGGGTTTTGGGTAGATGTAGTCAGAGTGTGGGATGATTGGGGTTTGGGGTAGATGTGGTCTGAGTGTGGGATAATTGGGGTTTGGGGTAGATGTAGTCAGAGTGTGGGATGATTGGGGTTTGGGGTAGATGTGGTCTGAGAGTGGGATAATTGGGGTTTGGGGTAGATGTGGTCTGAGTGTGGGATGATTGGGATTTGGGGTAGATGTGGTGTGAGTGTGGGATAATTGGGGTTTGGGGTAGATGTGGTCTGAGAGTGGGATAATTGGGGTTTGGGGTAGATGTGATCTGAGTGTGTGATAATTGGGGTTTGGGGTAGATGTGATCTGAGTGTGGGATAATTGGGGTTTGGGGTAGATGTGGTCTGAGTGTGTGATAATTGGGGTTTGGGGTAGATGTGGTCTGAGAGTGGGATAATTGGGGTTTGGGGTAGATGTGGTCAGAGTGGGATAATTGGGGTTTGGGGTAGATGTGATCTGAGTGTGGGATAATTGGGGTTTGGGGTAGATGTGGTCATAGTGTGGGATAATTGGGGTTTGGGGTAGATGTGGTCTGAGCGTGGGATAATTGGGGTTTAGGGTAGATGTGGTCTTAGTGTGAGATAATTGGGGTTTGGGGTAGATGTGGTCTGAATGTGGGATAATTGGGGTTTGGGGTAGATGTGGTCTGAGTGTGGGATAATTGGGGTTTGGGGTAGATGCGGTCTGAGTGTGGGATAATTGGGGTTTGGGGTAGATGTGGTCTGAGTGTGGGATAATTGGGGTTTGGGGTAGATGCGGTCTGAGTGTGGGATAATTGGGGTTTGGGGTAGATGTGGTCTGAGTGTGGGATAATTGGGGTTTGGGGTAGATGTGGTCTGAGTGTGGGATAATTGGGGTTTGGGGTAGATGTGGTCTGAGTGTGGGATAATTGGGGTTTGGGGTAGATGTTGTCTGAGTGTGGGATAATTGGGGTTTGGGGTAGATGAGGTCTGAGTGTGGGATAATTGGGGTTTGGGGTAGATGTGGTCTGAGTGTGGGATTATTGTCGGACCTCAGTAATCAAAGATTTGTATCACGCACCAGCAGTGACTTTACAAAACAGTCAAATTGAAGATATAAGTTTCTTAACCTATAATAACAAGATGTTTCAGACAAGGCTGGAGAAAGTCAGGCAAAATCTTTCACTGTTACCTTTTTATTTAGATAATTCATCCCAAAGCTCTTGATTTGATGGATTATTCAGATTATTTTCTACAGATTAGTATGACGTCTCTGCTGTATTGAATTTGGTACATCAGAGTGAAGAAGGATAAACCCTCATGTTTAACGCATAGGAGTGGCTGTGGTACATTAGATTGCATATGTGATGTATGTGTACCTGAAGGCAAGCACAAGTGCAGCTTTCTGATTGGTGCATGCATGTGTATCTCTGATTGGTGGGTTAGACATAAAGTGGATTACACTTCTAAAGGAACGTAAGTCTTAAAAAGCATCATTGACACAGTTGTGTAAGTGATTAGGTCGGATTACTGGTTACTGACACAGGGGCAGTTTCTGCCGTGTGTGTGTTAGGCTTTGCTAAATCTAACATGACAAGTGGAACATTCTGTCTTTCTCTCTTTCACTGTTTTCACTCTTGCAATTAACTCTCTCTCTCTCTCCCTCTCTTTCTGTATCCAAGTCTTCTCTCTAAACCAGCAAACGTACAATCATTTAACACTATCGGACGTTACAATACACTTTCTTAAATCACTTTCAGAAAGGTTCGCTGATTCATGATTAGCAAACAGGTATATTTCTGTGCAGATACCAGATAACTGAGATATTGACTCATTCATCTTATAGCCAAAGTGTAACACAAGCTCCTGGAAGAACAATCTCACCCATGCAGACAACAGGAAGTGCAGTAGCAATGCTGGACTGATGACTGTAACTGCCGGTTTCTCTGGCTCAATTTGAATGCTCCTTTAAGAAGTTTTCTCTTAATTACTGCTTGATTTGAAACATGTTTTTCTCTGAAGAAGGACAGTCGCACAACAAGCAGGTGCAAATTCAAGTCACACGTGTGAGTCCATATTTACACTCTGAGCTGAAGTCTGACACATGGCACCCCGGACCTGCATTAGAAGGACAGGCCCTTACACATGCTGTACACCATCGCTATCACAAGGGGGCGACCACCTCTGTTTACAAAAATCCATCATGTGACGTATTCACCAAGTAATAGAAGACTAGAGTACAGGGAACTGCAAAGATTCCTCAGCCCAAACCCAGAGGTGATCCATCTACTGTATTTCTGCATCATGTTCCCCTAGGAGCAAAACTCATCGCAGAACTAATCCAAATGCACCTAGGTATCTTCCAGAAGAAGATTTCATAAAATAGGTATTTAAATCACCCCCTATTAGACAGAAACACTGTGAATGTTTATTTCTGGAATGCTGAAGTCACTGGTATGGGAGGAGCTTTGTCAGGATTGGCTAAAACAGGAAGAAGCAGACTTCGATAGGCTGGTTGAGGAGGCAAACACGTCTACATAACTCTAACCATTTATTTCTCACTATAGGTCAGAACCACTATCACCCATTTCCATGCTTGGTGGACTAATACAACAACCTCAAACCAAAACGCATCCTTATTAGGAATAAAGGCGCATGACAAAATAGACCCTCACAACACATCACCCTTCCTTTGACTTAACTAGATTCAAGATTCTTTATTCTTCACATACATAGTTATAACAAGTACAACACGTAGTGAAATGAACCCTGACAGATCCAAAGACAAGAATTAAATAACAATTTACAGTAGCTGAGTATGAAAAAGTACAGACAATATAAAGTGACTTTAACAATATATACATAGAATAGAATAAAATAGAAAATAGAAGAAAAAAGAAGAATCTTAGACCACAGCAGGAACAACTGACTGTACATCGACTGCAAATGTGCATAAAGTGGCAAGTGGTGACATGAAGTGATTGTTGTGCAGTGTACAGTGAACAGGAATAAGTGATGCATTTAAAGTGCAGTGTGCATTGACCTAGGAGAGTAGATACACACAGTTCTATATACAGTTGGCAGTTTATGCATCAGCTGAGTAATATTTTAAGAGGTAGTGGTGTCATGTTCTGGTTGAGAAGTCTTACGGCACGAGGATAGAAGCTCCTCCTGAGTCTCTCTGTTTTCGCCATAATATTCCTGAAGCGTTTGCCGGATTTTAGCAGCTCGAAAAGACAGTGACTGGGGTCAGATGATGATCCTGATCGCTCTGCTCCGGCATCTCCTAGTGTACAAGTCCTGCAGAGATGGTAGAGCAGATCCGGTGCAGCGCACTGCTGCCCGAATCACCCTCTGCAGTCCCTTTAAGTCCTGGACATGGCTGTTTCCATACCTGGACCTGATGTTCTGGGTCAGGACATTTTCCACAGCACCGGAGTAGAGATGTTGCTTCGCCTTGCTGCTCTGGCTCTGGATGTGTTCTGTCCATGTCAGGTCCTCAGTGATGCGAACGCCCAGGTATCTGAAACTGCTCACTCGCTCCACTGCAGCCCCGTTGATGTAGAGGGGGGAGTAGGAGGGCTCCTTCCTCCTGCTGAAGTCCACCACCAGCTACTTGGTCTCGCTAGTGTTGAGTTGGAGGCAGTTCTCCTGGCACCACGATGTCAGGTTGTCCACCTCCTCCTTGTAGGCCGCCACGTCGTCGTTGGAGATGAGACCCAGCACTACTATGTCGTCAGCAAATTTGATGATGGAGTTGAGCAGTGTATGGCCTCGCAGTCTCTGGTGTAGAGCGTGTAGAGCAGTTGGCTGAGAACGCATCCTTGAGGTGCACCTGTGCTAAGTGTGATGGAGTTGGAGACACAGCCACCTACTCTCACCAGCTGTGGTTTGCCTGTGAGGAAGCTGTGGATCCAGGCTCACAGGTGGCTGTTCAGTCCTACCTCCTGCAGCTTAGTAGACAGTCTGTGAGGGACTATAGTGTTGAACAGCCACGAGGGCTGAGGGCGGCGTGCAGGACGTGACAGATGGCATCGTCTGTGGATCGATTGGGGCAATAGGCGAACTGGAGTGGGTCTGTGGAGCGTGGGATGGAGGCAATAATAAAGTCTTCAATGAGTCTAAGACCTTCATAAGTGCAACTGGCCGGTAATCATTTAGGCATGAGGGCCAAACATCCTAACAAATAACAAAGTAGCTGTTAGGGGTTTATCAGAACTCCTAGGGTTCCTTTCGATATGAACATAAAGTTTGTTTTCTTTCTTTCCTATGTTCCTACACAGATTCCTCATAACGTCGCTCACTAAGTTTAATTGGCTATTCTAACTAGCAGAAGAAATATTCTACACAAAGTCTTTATATCTCTCTGGAGGTCTGATAACTGCCACAGCGTGGTCTTGCCGGGGTTGACAAACCCTCTGCTGCAGGTGACCGTTCTGTGAATTCCTGTTCTGGTGGAGCGTCTATGACTGGCTGCGCAGCCGGCTGAGGAGTCTGTGGTTCCAGCGTAGGTGTTTCTTCTGCCGTATCCGTTATAAGCCTCAGATGACGTCGATTACGGCGGAGCACCTTCCTTTTCAGTTAGAATGAGGCAAGACCTCGATGTGTCACACATCCTGAAGACTCAACCAGACTTCTTCCATCCTTGTTCGCTATCAAGCTTCATCGCAACTGTTGTTCCGGGACTAAGCTCAGGTAAATGTTTAACGCTGGATCTCTTATTGTAACTGTGCCTGTAGCCATGTTTAGCTTTCTCGTCAGCTCTTCTCACCTGCTGGAAGTCAGGCCACGATGGCTGCAGGTCAGACTTATCTGTCTGCCGAGCATCAGTTGGACTGGACTAGCACCTATGGCTTGGACAGGGGAGGCTCGGAAACTCAACAGGGCAGCAAATGAGTCTGACTGTCTCGGGATTTTCTTTACAGTCTGTACAGCCCTCTCTGCTTCCCCATTAAGTTGAGGATGGTGGGGATTGCTCGTGACATGTTTAAAGTCATAGTCCTTTGCAAATTCTTGGAAGGCTCTTCCCAAGAATTGTGGTCCATTATCTGTAACGGTAACATTCGACATTCGGACAGCCCCACCTCGCAAACATATTCTTTAGTTATAAGCATGTTGTCTCTCCGGACAGGTCTGGAAGATGAGATATTTCTATATATCTTGAGAAATAGTCTACAGCTACCAGATAGTGCTGTTTGTTGAATTCACAAAGGTCGTCTCCTACTCTCTCCCATGGGTGGGTAGGTAATGGAGTAGTAATCAAAGGTTCTCTCCTCTGCGTTGCCCTTGATCCCTGACAGTCTTTGCAGCCATCGACTAGCTGTCAAATTTCTTTCCCTAATCCTGGCCACCAAGCGTTCATCTGGGCCCTGGCTCAGCCTTCTCCAGTGCCCTGGTGGCCGCCATGAATCCTCTGAAGTACGTCAGTACGTATGCTGTTTGGAATTACAATGCTGTCAGCATACAAAAAAAAAAAACCCTGGGAATGAGACAAGTGCTGTCTTTCTCTGTAGTATGATTTAACTGCATGTGGAATGGTGGAGGCATAAGTAGGCCAGCCGTCACTCACATAGCGCATCACCTTTTCCTGAACTTTGTTTTTTCAAGTTTTGTGGATGAAATAGGCCACGCACTGCATGCAGCTTCTTCATGGGCCTCTAGCTCTCCCATCAGCTCACAGACTTCTGCAGCGACGACCGATTGAGGACGTCATGCGCTTGTTGACATGACAAGCTCAGAAATAATATGTCAGATTCTGTCACTATCAAAGCAAAAACGTACAGTACTGTGCAAAAGTCTTGGGCATGTGCAAAGAAGTGGAGCAAGATAAGTTTAAAATGTAATATAACTACACATTTTTGCTTAAAAGCACAACACTAACAAACAATAATGAACAGTACTAGATTAATGTCAACATTGGGTGTGTCAATTCTTCTTTTATATAGTTGGAAAAGTAATGTGGCTTTTGCACAGTCCTGTATGTCAGGTTTTCAGTAAATGATTAAGCCAACTACGCCATGAGTGATGATTGATTCACAGGCTGCGGTGAGGAGAAAAGGCTGCGATGTGTCACGGTGGACGTGTGGGACTCTAACAACCTCACTTCAGAGAGACAGTAGTTCCTGTGGGGTGTCGGTGTGCAAGGTAAGCATCAAGTAATGTTTTGGTTATTAGCAAATGTTTTTTAAAACAGAAATATCACATGATTTTAAGTTTGTGGAATGACTTGAGCATGTTTGCAGAAAGACTTTTGGAAAACCAGTGTCTTTGGTTTATTACTGGACATAAAATAAAGAATGTGTATGCATATTTTTGGCTCAATTTTTAAATAAGCACAAATATATCCAACATCAGGTGAAGACATGGGTTCCCCTGCACTTTTCTGGGCAAAGAAGTATGTAAGAGATCTGAAAATCACCGAGGTACATAATTACATTAGCACAATCTAGTTTTATTAGTACTGAGGCCTAGAGTTGCTGTATACCTGTTTTAACAGGGGGGGACCAAATATCCTGGATATCAGGAAATAATGTTTCCTCTAATATTTAGGCAAACATGTATGTGAGATGTCTGAAAATCACTCAGGTACATTATTATATCTGAATACAGTAGATCGTCACGCATAATATAGTCTTACAAGCAAGACCACCGTTTTTATCAAGAAATATCTCTATTCAGCGAATTAAAGATACTAAATGAAATTATTTAAAGTCAAAGAAACATCGAAAAGGCATGTGATGATTTAAAATATATGGCTTGTTTACCTCAAGAGAACAAGGGGGGGATTGAGTTTCCCGTAACACCGGAAGTTGGACTGGAAACGGTCATCGACTCTGGGCAACATTCGTGCTGCCGGACACACCGCAGTCGTGGCCATGTTTTTGCGGTCTCGAAACGGTCGTAAGTCACTGACAAAGAGTCACTGAATTTGGAGTTTAGCCTTTAAATTAGGAGACACCCTGAGCAGGACGCCACACCATTACAGGCTATTATGGAAACGCCTTTGGACGGTGGAGGTGAACCTCGGTCGTCTTATTCGCAACTACATCTGTTTAAGGTTTTAGTCCAATATTCGGCCACATATTCTGGTCGAGGTGACGGGGGCCTGGAGTGTATCCCAAACAGCATTGGACACAAGTGAGGACACACACACACACACACACACACACACACACACACACACACACACACACACACACACACACACACACACACACACACTGTGAAAGCTTCAGGGATATCAGCTGCAATAGGGGGGCAGACACAAAACTGCAGGCCAGTGCAAATCCAGCACACTTTAATATATAGAAAAAGTGACAATTCCATACAAATAAGAGGGACTTAGAAACTGACATGATTCTCTTCATTCATGACCTTCAAATTTGATTCACTTTATGTATATAATTTACATACAAAACTGTACTCAGACATACAAAAGCCCAAAAAAGGACAGGAGTGGGTATCACAGCGCTCAGAACATTCTGGCGAAGCTGGCCCACCCCCTGTGGACACACACCATGTGCTCACCGTGGGTGGGTAAGTGGGGGGGGGGGGGTGAGCACACGGTGTGCAGCAGCACCAAACTACGCATTCGCACGGCCCCATGCGCGGTAACGTTCCGGTTTCCCGTGGTTACGGGAGCCGTCACTGAAGGATTCATCCGTCTCAGAGGCTGTGCCATGACTTAAGGCACTGGCCCCGATGATGGGGGGGGGGGGGGGGCTACCAGGAAGGTGGAAAAAAAATACAAAAGTCCCCAGTGAAATTAAACGAAGACGCCAACCTCAGCTCAGTAACCCTTGCTGGGCTTTGACAACTATGACATTATCTCAGGTGTCGTCTTGAAACCCGAACCAAAAAAAACTAATATCCCACGTCCTTCCAGAAGAGAACAACAGCATCAGCCTTTCTGTACAAGAGGATGCAAATACAAATTCATCTTGATTTGGGATGCAACTCTGCCATTAAGGGGCCGTTCACTGTGGCCGTTTATACAGCCTGACCCCAAATGCTGCCTGAAGTATGAAACTGTCCCCCTTAGAAAAGAAAAAAGAAACCCAAGCCGACTCGGTACCGTTCCAGTCTGATCCGTTACAAACAGAAAAGCTGTCATTTTAAGTCGGCTTAGGTGCATTTCAGCCGGACTTCCGTCTTCTATTCCAGCAGCTGAGTCTGATGCTAGATCGTGTCTGTCAGTCTTCACTCAGATGACTGAGAGCCGAAGGTAGAAAAACAATCCCAGCCCTCGTCACTGCAGACAGACTCCACAGCTCCTCTGAAGCACCTCCTTCGGAATTCGGAGACGTCACGCCCACCAATGGGACAATGTTCTGAAGACCGGGATGTACTGTAGGGGGGTGCCAGCCGGCACCTTCATCAGCACTGATGCCCCTCCCCGACTTTCTCATTGGGGGTGGGGGTTGGAGATCCTTTCAGGATGGTCCTTAGAGTGACTAACAAGCCTACTCGTGTTTTCAGTGTGTAACCATGTTACTGAAGTGGAGGGAGGTGCAGGGAATAAGTACGGCTGCGTAACATCCACAGGTCAGCGAGGGACCGAGGAGGCGTGCTGTGATTCGCTGTCCGTGGTCACATGACTACCTGTAAAGCAAAAGGCTTGGACAGCAACAGGAAACCGCAGGAAGATCCCAGCTGGGTCAAGTGACGGAGAGGAAGTAGTAGCTGTTAGGGCACAGAGCTGGGGCGTGCATCTTCACTGGGAGGATGAGATCAAGGGAGACAGACCCCACCACCATTATGGTAACACAGCCAGATGCACAACCCCCACCCATCCGTCACTACATCACATCCACAAAGAACTCGCTGGGGTTGCCCATGGCCAGGTGGAAGGACTGGCGTGAGGCAGTGAGCTCGGGGGGCACGGAGCCCAGGTCACGGATCGGAGGGGCCCCGGGCGGCCCCCCTGGGGTGCTAGTAGGAGGCAGGGTGGGGTGAGGGAGCCCAGTGGGGTGCGGAGGCAGCGGGGGGCCCATGGCCGGGTGTGGGTGCTGGGGCAACATCATGACCATCATGGGGTTGTAGGGCAGCGGGATGCCGGGGGGGTAGGGCATGTGTGGGGGCGGGGCGCGGGAGTGTGAGCGCTGGCTGATGTGGCTGTGCTCACTGGGCGTGGCCGAGCCGTGGTCACGCCTCCGGCTGCTGCGGGTGGAGTACTCCGATTCGCTGCCGCTGCCCGAGCACGAGTCGGCCCCGCCCCCCACCGGGGACTTATCCTCCCGCACGCTGCCCGCAGTGCTGCCCCCAGCACTCTTGCCTCCCAGACGCCTGTCGCCCTCGCTGCGCGTTGAGCCGCTGCTTCGACTCCCTGGCAGAAAGAGATGGACAAATGTGAGCCGGCGGACCAGACGAATCAAAGCGGCCAAACAAAACTGAACCAAAACCTCTGCTAAACAAAACAGAGCCAAACGAAAGAGCCAGACTGAAGCAGCTAAACGGATATCTAAGTAAAAAGGAAAGGGAAATGCAGACTGGCGCACCTTCGCTGTGCTGGCTGCCAGTGCTTCCGGGGGCGTAGCTGTAGCTGGACAGCTCGTGGTAGGGCGGCGGCTGGCTGGGGTAGGGGTGGGGGTACTGATAGGGGAAAGAGTGAAGCAGCGGCCACGGCGTGGCCCCCGGGAGGGGCAGGGGGGCCAGCGTGTCCTGGTCGGATGCCCCACTGGAGCCATCATTGTCATTCAGGGAGAGGTTCGCCATATCTGTGAGGGAGGGACAGAGACAAAGATGGAGACAGAGACCCTTTCAAAGACCCAAAGTTTACTCAGCTAGTGAAGGTCAAACATTATACAGAAACCATTGAGGTCGGGGGATTTTTCCCGGGTTCTCCTGCTCTTTACCTCAGAAACAATCCCGACTCTCAGCTGAATTATTCCATAACAAGCAGCATCTAAATGTAACCCAAGCTCTGCTGAATCATCCTGCATGAACATCCACTAAACACTCGCAGGGTGTTGGCACCGCTTACAGTTCTCGCAGTCGCTGAAGTCCCCAAAGATGTAGTAGCACTGTTCAGAGAAGGTGATCTTGTTGACGGTGTGGCGGATGAATCCGGCCTTCAGCAGGTTGCTGGCGTACTTCCGTGCCTCACGCCGGTCCTGGAAGCCCTCGATGTGGTGGTACAGCCAGTCTACCACATCCGAGCCTGCAGGCGGGCAGACAGATGGACACACCCCCCC
Organism: Brienomyrus brachyistius; assembly: GCF_023856365.1. Lineage (NCBI taxonomy): Eukaryota > Metazoa > Chordata > Actinopteri > Osteoglossiformes > Mormyridae > Brienomyrus > Brienomyrus brachyistius. Next base: position 243,932 of record NW_026042333.1, read on the forward strand.
CGTTTTAATCTCACCCCTGGCTATCCACCCTGGGCAGCCTGCCTTCCTCCCCACCCCCGGCTCCACCCTCACCCAGGAAGGCATTAGGGATGGTGATCTTTAGCCACATGCGGTCTCGGACCTCCAAGCCCGACTCTGGGGATGCCATAGCCTTGGCCACAGACGCCATGTCTGAGTGCAGAGATAAGCTGAACTCATCGAAACCTGGAGATGCAAAACGAGAATTACTGAATTGCTAAGACAGACAGACAGACAGAGAGACAGAGAGAGAGAGAGAGAGAGATGGACTGATGGATGGGTCAGATGGTCAGTGAAACCAGCATGCTGGCCGGGGTGATTCTCACGCTCGGTCTCCGCGACAGAGGAACTGGAGGTGATGGTGCTGAGTGAGGAGCTGCCGGGAAACGGGGGGTACACCCCAGTCAGGGCCACCGAGTGGCTCACCCACACCGCGGGGTCGATGGGCCGGATCGGCTCATCTGGAAGAGAAGCAATGTCATCAGTGCCATTCCCATAATGCATTTCACCATCTGCTTTACCAAAAGCACCCGTGCAGTTCACCTTTGAGCTCAGGCCCAAATTCCCAAAATGCAAGGCTGCCCATTGTAAAGCAACTTCAACCCTGAAGCTGGAGAAGGTGTGGTGTTGTCTACCCCAGGCTGTTGGGGGGGGGTGGGGTGATGCTCACCGCGTGGGAGTGTGAAGTAGCCTTGAGGTGTGGGGTCCCAACACTTGGCCACTGTGAGGATGATGGGCCTGGTGGAGAGACGACAATCCATCACTGGGGACACCACAGACAACCACTCTCTCATCACCATGGAGAAAGACCCCTCAGGCCGACAGGGGGGGCAGACTTACCCCGGCTTGTGGACGATCTCCCGCAGCACCCTGACTGCGTCGTCGTTGCTCATGTTTTCGAAGTTGATGTCATTGACCTGGGGAGCACAGCATGTTGCGTGAGGTACGAGACTGACAGCGGTCCGGCAGAGAGAGCAGCGGAGCGTTACCACGGCGATGCCCCTCACCTGCAGTAGCATGTCCCCAGGGTCGATGCGGCCATCTGCCGCCACCCGCCCCCGCCCTTCATAATGGAGCCGATGTAGATGCCCCCGTCGCCCCTCTCATTGCTCTGGCCCACGATGCTGATGCCCAGGAAGTTGTACTTCTCTGTTCGACAGCAAGGGGGCGCCATAGCCAATCAATAACTAACCTTATTACTTCACATAATAAACCAAAAAACGAGAACTGATGAACGCCACAATTTATCAGATAACAAGCAAACATCACACAGGGGGGGTTACGAACAGCTAAAACGACACCAGAGGGGGAAGCGAGGCAGAGGAGGAAGACGATGGCGCGGGCTGGCCACACGCACCCATGTTCAGCGTCACCGTGATAATGTTCAGGGACATGGTGGAGTCCGTGACGCTACTAAAAGAAGATGCCTGCAACACCAGAGAAAACAGTCATCTTCCGAAGCAGCTCCCACCCAAGGCACAGCACACCTACTGGAGGGAGGTCCAACATGCAGGCATCGAGACGCTCTCTCCTCCACATTATTGACTCAGAAGATTCCACACACATCAGCTCTGCGTCATACATGCAAACATTTTGTATGTGGCAACCTGGACAGTATAGCGGCCACTGTGGGGCTGCGCGGAGAGCTGTGCACCAGTATTTCAGAGCGCATGCGTGTAATCGGATTTGAAAAATCTCTAAATGCGTATTGAGATTTGTAAGTATGTGTTCAGAATCCACTGTAAATGTGTAGACAAATCTGCAAATGGATAAAAGGTCTAAGTATTTCACTCCAATTCGCTGTAAATACAGAAAAGTCATCAGTTACAATTCAGGCGGAATTCTCAATCGGCTGCCGTTTTACGTGTGACTTTTGCTACACTTCTGCCCTGAAAGACCTGCAAATGCGCGTGGAGATTTGTCTGAAATCGATGACGTTTTGAGAGCTTAGGCCTGTCCCACTCGCAAGCTTTTCAGGACTTGGGTATGGAACACCGTCAGGGTATAAACTGTGACAGAATACGTCTCCACACTGCATCCCCCTCCCTTTATGTCTCTATGGTAGTTTCACCCTTTAGACACAGCATTAAAAAACGCATTTAAAAAATATAGGTAGACATGCATGTTCATACCATGTCAACACAGTACAAAGCTACCTGTTAAATAAGGTCTTTCAGTACAAAAATATCTACACTAATACTTCCTATTCAAGGGCAAACAACTATAAATGCATTATATCGGCTGTTGTACGATATTATTTTGGTTTTTAATCATAACCACTGAAACTCAAAATGTATTAATAACTTCATATTTAGAGATTTTTTCACACATTTACAAATTTGATTACTCGCACACAGATTGAGATACAGGTACACAACTCTCCACACAGATTTGAAAATAATTTTGCCCCATATACCACCCCCCTTCCCATGATCGCATTCACCCTCCCCCCATCCTTAGGTGCAGTACCCGCTCCAGCCTTGAGGGGCGCTGTTTCTTCCGCCTGCGATGCCTCTTCAGCAGGCGGGACGCAGTGCTCTGCTCCGTGGCACTGCTAAACCTGTGTGGAGGGGAGGGAGCACAAATTTTCACGCCATCGGTTCTGGATGACGATAATGAAAGAGGAAGCCGATGCTTCTCTAGCACACCGACCTGCTCATGGCATCGTCCTCATCAGAGTCACAGAAGCTAGTGGTGTCCAGTTCGCTGCTCATCAGCGTGCTGGAACTCTCATAGCCCGCTAGGTGGCGCTCTAGGCGACTCTGCCCGTTCACGCGCTGCCCTGGTGGCGAAGGCAGAACGGTCAGCGGTGTCAAGCGTGTGAGCGCTGACGCGCTAACGAACCGAGCGATCGGCGGCGGTCACCGTGCTGCTCCTCGCTCTCCCTCCTCCGCGGCCGCTCCCTCCGCAACGACACCACCGACTCCGTCTCCGTTCGCTCATCCAGGTTCTCCATGCTGTCCGTGGCATTGGGGCTGCACAGAGGGCGGCACACGGGGCTCATCGCCGATCTCGCCCCAGGTTCCATGGCGACAGCCAAGCGGTTTCACGGGGGACTTTCGAAGCCCCAAAATTAAAGCGGTCTTCAGGAATCGCCGGCAGCAGAGTCTGCTACAATTCTTAAATTCCGTGGCTAAGCCGTGTAGCCGATTTTGGTAGCTAAATTTGGCGCCGAAATTTGGTTGCCGTGGCGACTGTTTATTATTTCTCCCCAGAAGAGTCAAGGTGACCGTTACTGTCACCTACACTACCAATCAGAAGCTTCTGCACATCACAGGTTTTTACCACTTTCCCGTTTATTGAATAAACTGCAGAATTTGTTTTGTTGCAGGTTCGTTAAGCATCAGACAGTTGAGTGAAGAACTATAAATGAAAATAAGTCAAATAAAACAAGTTTCCTTTATAACATGGAAAGAGTATGTAACATGTCTGACACCCTATTAACTGGCTGTGTGGTGATGGCAGAGTCAAATTATAGGCTGTGCTTTAACTTTAAATGCACTAGTTAACTGTTTCATGCCATGAAGCAGAGCAGTATTTAATGTCCCTTGTACAAATGCCTTGATTTTCTCTGCTGTTATAACTGCTGGAGGAGGTTACTTTGATGAATCAAAGATGTGACATTTTCTTGCTAATGAAGGTATTTGAACGGTGAATATACACGAAGTTTGTCACCAAAGAATACCGAGTGTATTTTTAGTAAACGTTAAGTGAGTAACTTGCAAATGTAGAAAATCTCAGCGTGTGTAAGAACCTTCGGCTAGTCGTGTACATGAATCTGGGGAACGGATCACAGAAGCTGGCAAAATGGACTCAGCCAGGTGAATGGAACCCCCCAGGAGTGAGGCTGTCATGGTGACAATCCAGATGGTCACATGATGGTTTCCCAGGAAGAGAGAGAGACTTACTGGAAGGAGGGGGGGCGGGAATCCCCAATGCCCCCGGTCCTCTCTGCGGGTGGGGGGGGCAGAGGCGGCGGCGGGGGGGACGGCTCGGGTCGCACCTCTACAGGGGGGGGCCCTGCCTCCACGAGAGGGCCTTCGGAGGAGACCAGCTAACGGGAGAAGGTGAAGTGTGAAGGGTGGGATCAGCTTAGGGATATTGATTTCAGGGAAGCAGACGAGGGGCACCCAGGAAGGCGGGGGCGCTGGCCAGTACATGGCTGGTATATATACTGCTGACTCGGATGGGGGAGAGTGGGGGGGGACAAAATTTGCTGCTAACGAGTGGTGGTCTAATTTGGGGCGAGGTTACAGCGGTAAAACATCTTGCCAGCTGATTTTACCATCGCTGAACGACAGACGTCTGGGATCGTGCATCATTTGCGGGTGTCAGAGAGCTGCTGCCAATTTAACGGAGACCCCCAGAACTGAGGGATGTGGGATGTCTGCAGAAGGACTGCCGATGCAGTCACACCATTCCCATAGTGCAATCAGACGCTTGGGGATTCAATGCACCTGCCCCACAGCCATGAGACATGGTTCCTATGGTAACATCCTTCATCCTCACAGTGATGACTGCCTAGATGTTCTTCCTCAACCTCAACCTTTCTTCTCTAATTCTCCATCCCTCCACCCCAATCCCAGCCTCCATCCTCACCGCTGCCATGGCTAACCCCCCACCCCCCCCCCCCCCCCACAGCTGCCACATCTGGACTCACCCACGACACCACCCGCCCATTGAAACACGGCAGTTTGGCGCTGTCGTCGGAGATCTCCTCTTTCACAACCCTGCAGACACACAAGAGTGAAGAGAAGAGCGTCATCACACATGGGCGTGGAGCAGTGGAGTGACGGTTCTGAAATTGAGACAAACATTCACAATCTCGTTCACAACCTCGTTCACAACCTCATTCACGACCTCATTCACGACCTCATTCACGATCTCGACATCCACCCAACACCAACCTCCTGCCACCACCACAGCTGCAGCCTCAACACAAAACTCACTTTTTCATTTCACAATTAACACAGCAACACCTGTAAAACACAACGCTATTATTCTATTTAAAATGGGGGCAAGCTGTATATCCCGTAAAATTTTACACATTACGCCTATTTCATTGTTTTTCAGCTGCGTGTGTCGCGTAACTTTTGGTCCAGTCATGATGGAGAGATGGCGCCGATGGTAAGCGCTAGGCTAGCTTCATTAGCTCGAGGTGGATAATAACCTTGAGACTGCAGAGGAGCCCGGCACATTCAAGTCAGTGGTGTGGGAACATTTTGGTCATCCAGTGGAGCATAAGGAATGCAATCGTGCTGTTTTCTGACTGGTCTTCAGAAAAATGTGGAGTTTTTCCCTTTTTTTTTTGACGTAGTTATTTCATGTGAATTGAGGTTAATCTAAACAAAAGAACACTAAAGAAAATGTCAGTGTTCCAAATCCCCCCCCCCATTTCTTTATTATTCACCTACACTCCCCCCCCCCACCCCCCAAAGAAAAATGTAAGCTAAACTGTGGATTTGTAGAGTCATTACATCTCTAGCGTGGAGAATAAGGACACCTGAAATCCCCCGGGTCATAGTGCCCCCCCCCCCCAGCACACGGGAGCCATGAGTCACAGCAAGCCACCCACCAGACACAAAATACAATGGAAAACCGGCACCCTTCACTCCCCCCCCACACCTCGTGTTTTGTCTACACGTTTATCTCGTTATCTTACTGTGCCACAGAACTTGCCGCGGCCTGCCCGCCCCGTGAAACTCGAGCTCAGAACCCAGCATCTACGTTACAGGAAAGAGCGGCCGCCCATTGACGTGAAGAACGGAGACCCCTGTCGGTGACTTCAGCCCTTCAGCGCTCACGACAAAGACGTTAATTACGCCGCAATTACAGCGGCGGGTTATTTTCGTCGACTGTACGCCCTCACTTAAAAAGCCTGCAAGTCTGCACTTTTCAGCATGTCTGAGCTCTTTTGAAAGGTTTACTGGTGTTTCACTGCAGGGCAAAACAGTATAGTAACAAAAAAAAATAAAATCACCAATTCAGACTCGTATGCCAGGGATGGATCGGTTTCGGGGCTGCGTTTGGCTGCAGGAGACACGGGATGGCAGGAACGGAACTGTTCACTTCATAAATCCTCCCACCTCCCGGGTGCAAGACATAGTGAGAGGATCATGCGCCACATGCAGAAACACTTTCCCTTGGACCCCACGGACGGCTTCAGGAGAGCTGGACCCCATGAACGTCTGGGCCCCAACCGCCAAACAGCACCGACAGCCAAAACGATTTAAGCCTCGACTGAATGAAAGGAGGCTTTGAGTACAGGCGGGGAAACGGGTTTAACTAAAACGCTGGAGAGGGACCAAAACAAAAGGCGAAGCGACCGAACAGGCCCATCCCCTGACCACACCCCCTCCCGCAATAGCCACGCCCACCAGCGATTTCCATTCCACGGACGATTAGAGACTCGTGACATATTACGGCGGGTGCAAATGACCGGCTCGACTGCCGGGGTGATGTATCGAATGCTTCGGAAACCTACAGGAGGTCCAGACGACGAAACTCGATACGAAGCGCCAGTCCAGAGACCCCCCCCCCCCCCCCCCCCCGAACAGCTGCAGCCACTGACGTCGCCCGAGGAAACCCAACAGCAGCTTAAAGCTCGTTAGCACGTCCTACACGACACACTGCTTCCTAGACATGCTCCCCAGGAGAGAAAACGTAAAGCCACAAAGGAACAGAGGGACCGGTTAGCGGGGAACCCTCCGGCCATCCCCCTACATAACGTCCACATTTTCCCACCACCTCGAGCCTGTTTACCTGCTATGTTTAGAAGCTTGCTGGCCTGTGTGCTACAGCATATCTGAGAAATACCTGAAGTCCACACCATGGGGAATGAGGGGCAGTATTTCGGGTTTGTGCGTCTGGAGGGAAGCCGGGCAGCTGGGAAAGCCTGCGCCAACCCGAGACCTCATTACGATGGTGCCAAACCATATGTTCTCACAAAGATATGGTCATAAAACAAAGCTAGTAAATACTGCAGGATTAAGGAGAAGGTCTGGCTTTGGGAATCATTCTTCCTCTCTTACAGCATAGACTGCCATGCCCCCCCCCCCCCCCCCACGAGTCTCTTAAAATTTTACCAAGGTCCTCGGGCCGGGGGGGGCTTTGAGACCTCTGTCTGCTCATCAGCTGATGCGCGATTTTAGAGCAACATCAACCTGCTTCAGATTAATTCCAGCGACAGGCAGCACGCTGGATGCCTCAGGAGCAGGAAAGGACCCCACAGGAGACCCTGCTGGAGATGTGCTACCAGAGAAAGAGTCTCACCCCACTAAACCTGGCACCGCCATTCAGCGTGCACACACACACACACACAAACAAACAAACAAACAATGGCGCTGTGTGCTAAATGGATTTTACTGTCCTGGATGCTTAAGAGAGCAGCCCGGTCTTTAAATGATTAAACCTAAAAGAGTGGAATTAAATTAAGGGCAGGAGAGGGTTCACTTCCACTCTGCACACATACCTTTATACTGCGAATGTCATATATTTAAGCATTTTAGATTATGTAAATTCTTTTTACCTATTTAGTTAAAATCTTTGGCAACATTACATTTGACATGATGAGAAAAATATAATGTAGAAATTACGGAAATCTTACTCCTTTCTGGAGAGAAAGTTAATATTACATACAAGAGATGCGCCTACGTGTTGGAAAACTGTATTTTTAAAATGATGAAACGAGTTAGTTCAGCTAACTCACAAGTATGCTAGACTAGAGCATTGGCTGAATTTATGTAAAACTGATCGGTCGTACTTTATGCTAAACGACAGATATCTAGCAGCAACGAGCATGAAAACACTACAGGTCATAAAAATCGTATCACGTGGATTCAGGTCACGTGGTACAGTTAATCAATACAGAAGACGTAATCAAAGATATTTCCAGAAATGTATTATGTGGTTAAATAAATTATTCGAAATAATACAAAACACGATTGTCTCTGCAGATTGTTATTTCCCGTCTTTTTTCGATAACATCTTCATTCAAAAGTACATGAACTCCAAATAATAAGCATTAGTGCAACATGTGCTTCGGGGTAAAAGTACTTAACATTTTATACGAACTTTAATAACCAAAGACATTTTCCATGCATACTTTTTGCATAGATAAATATGTCTAACTTTCCATTTCACAGTATTATAACTGCTCAAACATTGCACCAAAAGCAAGCAAATAAAACAGTTACATGTGGATATACAGTGGGCCAGTTAGAGAATGCTATATTTATTTTTCCATTTAAAAAATGTTTCTCAAAACTGCTGTTACGTTACTGACGCTGCAAACCAGGGAAAGTAACAAGTATTTAAGTTTAAAAATCTGTGGCAATCGCAAAAGAAGTTGTAATGTTAGTGTGGAAAGGGACACTTTTCGGGCAGGACCTCCAGGCGCCCCCTGGTCATCAGCAGACAATCCACCGTGTGCGGGACTCACCCGAAATCCTGGTCCATGGATTTGAAGAAAAATTTGTAGCTGGGCTTGTTCAGGACCTGCTTGAAATCCAGCAGCGTGATTTCCTCCGCCGCGACGGGGATTTTCACCAAGTACGGCGTCTCCTCCTCGTCTATATGGTAAATTATTTTGGTTTCCGCCATTTCGCCCTGCTCCGTTTCTCTGTCCCACGATCAAACGAGGAGAAGGAGGGATTGCAATCCAGATACCAAGCTTGTTCCAGCCAGATAGCGACCGAGTTTAAAAGGTTAAACTATGTTCTCGGTTTCCATATAATCGCCTGCCTTCTTCCCCCCCTTTGCTGAAGGAGCTGCTCCTTACAGTGGTATGCATTCACCCAAACGGTGTAAGTTTCTTCCTTGCTCTTGCCAGGGGAAAAAGTGGGGGCGGGGGGTCCAAAAAGTTTCTCCAGCGCGAGCCAACGCGGCGCATGACGTCACGAGCGCGCCCCCACCCCCTAAACGCCCCCCTCCTCCTTTCCCACTCTTTCGTGATGTCCGCCCTTCACGTTAAACCACCGCGAACCCCACTAACTCCCTGCACCTTGCCCCGTTTCCTCTCGATGTAACGACGAACCGAAATCCAATGGTTTCCCGTAATGTTGTCATTAATTGCGGCGTCACGTGGTCTGCCTACGTTCCACCACTTAAACGCTCATTTTCTAGTTAATTCCTTAATGGCTCTAGCTCACAGTCACACATGTTGCTGCTAAATTTGTTTGCGAAAGATTGAGACCATCGTGTAGTATTTCACTGTATTAATGCATTTAAGTAAGTGCTGATTAAGTTAACGTGCTTTGTAGGAATTCAGGGGTGACGTAGAATCTTAAGATGGGCTCAGTGCAGAGACCTAATTGGCCCCAGGCAAATTTGGAAAGTTCAGGTCCAGAAAGTACAAATTCAGACTGAGGGTTTTGTCTCAACCAATCAGCTGAGTACTGTTACTGGGAATCTTTATGCTGAACTGGTTAGTACGTTCCATCTCTAGCCCCAGGGTCATTATATCAACTTCTGACTGATGTTAAGATGACTGTATTACTATGAAGGCTGAGAAACACAAAATTAAGCTGCCCCAATGTCTTGGACTCAGTCTCCTTTCAGGCACCTGTCCATTCAAGAAAACATCTAGACAAGAGACCAAACTGACACCCAGTTAATACTGAATTCTTTACTCAGAAGATAAACAGAATAAAAATATATAATTTCTCTGCTCATCCAGAGTAAGTGGTGACTGCAGGGACAGCAGGCAGACGTTCACTTCCTGGCACAGGGAATGCTGGGTAGCAGAAGTGGGACCATGCTGGGAGCTTTGTAGAATTGGGGGGGGCTTCCACAGGATGACCAAGCCAGTGGCCATGGAGCTGGTGTTGGAGGAGATGCAAAATTAAGAAAGTTCTAGTTACAGAAAATATAAGATTCTGTCCACTGGGATATTCTAGCCAAGTCTAGCGATCAGCTTCTATGATTCACAAAATGTGCTGCCCATAAATCAAAGATTCAAGAGATTCAAGTACCTTCATGGGTGAGATACAGGCATCTGTGCCAAGCTGCCATCCGGATGAGATGGTGGGACAAGATGAATGAAGTCTTTCTTTCTAAGAACTGCAGGCTTAGAAGAAAGTTCACCCAACAGAACCAAAGAGCTGGTCAATCCGACATCTGCTTGAGGCTGAAGGACTACGGAGGTGCCATTTCGTTCATGCGTTATTGGGCCAACTGCAGTTTCCTTCTCTTCTGAAAAGGAGGAATTCTCAATCTTAGAGATTTTAATGAGACCACCCATTCTGTAGGTTTTAGCAACAAAATCAGCCCATTTCTCACCAGCCATTCTGTTTGGCAGATCATCATCTTCTGCAAGGTCCAGGATAGAGTGTGAACTACCATCATTCTGCCAGTCTGGAAGATGTTACAAAAACCTTAGACACAGCAAGGAGGCCGACCTATTCACTCTCAGACCTCTTGGTATTGAAATGTTCCTAGAGAAATGGGGTCTGACATCAGTTAGCCACTGATATGCGATCAGTTCAAGCCTCAGCAAAAAATAAAATAAATTCCTGATGAACATTTAGAATTCAGGGATTGTCATTGTTGACAACGAAATGTGTTCTCCACATTTAACCCATGTGTGACATAACAGGCAGCTAATTCAGCGCCCAGGGAGCAGTGCCTTGCTCAGGGTACCTCAGTGGTGCCTTGCTGGTCGGGGACTTGAACCTGCGATCTTTCAATTACAAGTGCGCTTCCCTAACCATTGAGCCACCACTGCCCATATAAGGTTCTCACCGTGAAAATCAGAATTCAGCTGAAGACGCCGTTATTGCAGAAGTGTAGAAACGTGCCAGATATACCTCTTATGGAATCCTTCGCAGGTCTCCAGTAGGCTCCAGATGGCTGTGGTGGAACGTTTGGGAACAAGGCGTCGACAGCCCCCTTGTTTCGAAGGACAATTACAGGCCCCATGGTTATCTCCATTTCCCATTCTAAAATAGGGGAGACAAGCAGCTGTAATTCGAGTACAAAAATGGAGCATATGACACCACCCATACCGCTCAGAGTGCCGATGCCATCGCGCGAGATGCTAGTCGGCCGCTGCCGACTACCAGGACCAGAGGACCAGATGGGCCGGCCAGACCTGTGGTACGTGTCGCAGCCACCGCACACCCAGTCATTCCCATCTGCAGATCGCCACCTGGGAACAGAAGCGCGAAATCAGCCTACATCCTGGCTCATACGTGCATCTAGAAGCCCAGGACCAGACCTTCCACTAATGGCACTTTTCCCCACTGGCGTACAGGAACCAAGCCAGCCACAGTCGACCTGTACTGCAGAGACACTAGTTACAGTGCAGTTCCAGTGTGGGTTGGTCACTCCAGGGCCACGTTGACAATTATCACTGTCATATACTACACTGGAGAGCCACCAATTCACTGTAAGGCTTAGTTCTTGGTGACAGTGGAAAAGCAGCAGAATTCAGTGGCTAGTTAAAAAGGTACAACTGACAGGACGACTGACCAATGAAATGCAACCTTGTTGTAAATGAATGCTGCAGTAAGTACAGTTAACTGGTACAAAGTGTGCACACCTAATCTGATCTAGTATATAAACCAAATTGTAATATGCTTATGTATTACTGGTTACTTTATGAATGTACTTACTGTAAAAAAGTTGCGTCTTGGACCATTACCTGAACCAACAGGCTGCAAGTGCCTGTATGTACAAAAACTCAATGCAGCAGACCACTTTAGAATTAACACATACGCATGTTCAATTTGCACACTGTCATGCAATAGACATAGAAGATCATGGGCAATTTTTGGTAAAGATCATTTCAGGATCAATGAGATTCGAGTCGTTGGCAAGAGCCTATTAGCAGTGTGTGTTAATGGTGTACCCTGTGAGAATTACCTTACGACATGTACGCTGTAGCAGGAAACAGGGTTGGGAAACATTGACTTATTGTCTATTCCAACATTCCTTGCACTGATTTCAGCCACACATGCACATTGTATACAGACTGTATGGACCATTGTCTTGTACATGCAGGAAATGCAGGACAGCCACAGACACAGAATTCCCTGTGTTTTAACATACTTGGCTAATGAACCTGATTGAGAGTGATCTAACCTTCCATCCACAAGGGAACAAGCGCGCCGTTTGGCACCCACAGCATCCCCACTGACTGTGGCCACCAGGTGACATGTGATGTACAACTGTGGGTCAAAAGCAACGAAGCATCAGGAATGGGAGCCATCAGCTACTGATGGAAAAAAAAAAAAAAAAAAAAAAACCACCAGACCAACCCTATTTGCAAGTTGCCGAGGAAACACAAAGGCCTCCAGCAAGAACTGCAGCGTGGTCTGCTGGACCCTGGGCAGAATCATGGACCCGGACCCAGTCAGCAGTGTGTCAATCAGGCACCTACAAAGGAGTAAAACGTCAGCAGCTGCAGCTCCGAGTTTGCAGTCGTTCGTATGGATTTGCTCACCCATTGTTCTCGAGAAATGAGTATCTCGGGTGAGAACCCTGAGATGGGTGGAGAGTAGCAACGCAGCTGTCCACAAACAGGGTGAGGGGAAGGCGACTGTCTGATCGGACAGAGGCTTGGATGTATAGGAAGTCCCCCAAGAAGTAGAACGGAGAGGTTCGTTCAGCTCGCCAGTCACCTGGAGACAAGTTTAACAATTAATTCTCCAGTTTCCTCATTTCGGAGGGAGACTTGGAAATTCTGCTACGGTTCCTGGGGAACTAACAAACAGCAATGCTAAAGTAGGAAGTCCCAGTCAACAGAAGCCCCCCCCCCCCCCCAAATCTCTCTCACTCACACACACACACACACACACACACACACACACACACACAATTCACAGAAATTCTTACTAGACATGAGTTTCAGGGAGAAATCCAGTAAATCCCCAGAAGGAGCCGACGACATAGGCATCCACGTTGGTTTAAGGGCACTACTTTCCACATGGAGTCTCCTGAGAGGGACAGCAAGTCAAATCTCAGTTTTACCATATCATGCAGCAGCACCACAAACCAGCGCGACTTACCGCCTATAACGGCACTCAATCGGAATAACAACGCATTTCATCCGCACGATGCCGATTCGAGATGGTTTCGGTGAATAGACGAGGAGGTTTGCATAAATCAATGAGTCCTCTATGACCTAGGCAGAGGAGAATAAAAACGAATACTATACAGCAGTAGAGGAGCATTTGGTCAAAATGTCTGTTCTAAACTTCAATGCGCAGTTCATGAATAGGGCACACACTCTAGCAGCCAATTTACTAATAGAATAAAGCTAAAGAACCGCCCCATATCTCAGTTTAATGGGCACAACATTGCAATTTCCTAATCACCGGTGCCGGAAAACCGCCGATATTTCAAAAACAGACGCGCAATTCATGCGTCAGTACGCGATGTGTACCATTGCGCTAAGGTTTCAATTAAAATACAAACCATTCTGTGAGTGCCGCAGTCCTTTAGGTCAGCGATTATGGTATACGCGGAAGGTCCAGAAGCCTTAGCCTTGCATGATTCCCTAACGGCAGGATCCGCTCCTAATCTCAGATCGGACCCCTCGATAGGAGTACCTATGTTATAAAGATCGGCTTTCACCGCAATTTCCAGCTCAGACTCGCGGCATTTGACGCTGACAGTCTTTGGCAAATTGGGAGAGGCATAGTTATTTCCTAGCTGATAAGGCTGTCGGTGTTCATCCGTAGGAGCGCTACTTAGTTCTGGCACAACATAGTAGCAGTCAGTTACTAAAGAAATGATCGTCAGGGAAACGATCAGACGCGTTACTTCCACGGTCCCCATGAGTGCCTACAACGCTTAATTCTGCCAGCTCGGGTCACTAGGGTCGATGTTACCCCTCTGACAGCCACCAAGCAACGGCTAGTAGGGGTCCATGCACAGACTAAGTAAGAAATGCACACCAGAGTTTAATTTACACACTGATTACATTGACTGTTCTAAGCATATCAGAATAGATCAGCACTCACAACCCCTGTTGTCATCGCCAAACATGTGCGCGGGGTTTCAGTATAAAACTGGTCAGAAATAATACGTAAAACAATGAAAAACATCGTACTTTCAACTTGGCCTGGTATCGTTGACACCGACATAGTAAAGCGTGATATTTCAAGTTATGCATTTGACTGGGTCTTTAGATGACAGTGTTTAGGGAAACAGGCAACACGCTGCCGTTTGTTTTTTCCCCGAAATCGCATCCATTCATGTTGATCAGTTACGTTGCTGGCCCACCTAGCTGTGCAGATATGGATAAACCGAGCGTATTGTTTACGTACGATACTCATTTGCGCTGAGTTGTTATCGTTGGACAATTAAAATTGATTAATTAAGTATTCGCTTCATTTAATATCATTTTAACGTTTATTTTGTTTTTAATTATCAAATAAAAATACATGTCAATTTCCACATCAACTGCTAGACTAAGAAATACATTTGAAATAATAAAGATTTAAACAGCAGAACAAAACAAAATCAATAAATGGCATGAAAAATATCTTCCAAGAGCGACACCCAGAGGCAATTCTGTTGTTTCGGAGGGATTTTCAGTTACGTACCATTCATATCAGTTGCAGAGACGGAAAATATCATAATCACTGTATAAACATTATTCTTTTAAATGAATTAATTCTTTTTAGTGCAAATACAACTTCAACATTTCTTAAATTATTAGGCTCCGAATCCGCGTGACCGTGCACGGCACAAGCGGGTATGGAAAATGGATAGATCGATGGATGGATGGATGGATGGAAATGATTTTTTTTTTCAATAAACAGGCCTTATACCTATAATATTTAAATATAATTATATTTGATTATTTACATGATGCGCATGTTAATTTAATTATATTATATATGCTGACTCTTACTGATCTGTCCACCATAATACAAGTATTTCTGATTAAGTATTTAATGCAATATTCAAAGATGGATACAATAATAATGTACTTCACATTAGATGCATTCACACAAATCTCAGGAGTATGGTAGACACTGATTGTCATCCAATTACATAAAAACAGCAGCAGAAGACCAGGAAGGTGAGGCTACAGTGGGCACTGGCTCACCAAAACTGGGAAGACTGGGAAAACTTTGCCTGGTCAGATGAGTATCAATTTCTGTTTCAGTCCTCAGATGATAGAGTCACAATTTTTCCTAAATAATATGGATGGATGGATTTATCCTGCCTCGTATCAACAGTTTGGGCTGGTAGTGGTGCTGTAATGGTTTGGGAGATATTTTCTGCTGCTGCTGAGTACTGCTGCTGACCATGTCCATCCCTTTATGACCGCAGTGTACCCAGCTTCTAATTGCTACTTCCAGCAGGGTAACACGCCATGTCAGAAAGCTCATGTCATCTCAGAACGGTTTCTCGAACATGACAATGCGTTCACTATACTCAAATGGCCTCCACAGTCACCTAATCTCAATCCAGTAGAGCGCCTATATGGGATGAACGGGAGATTCGCCTCATGAAGGTGCAGGTGACAATCTGCAGCAATTGTGTGACCATGTCAACACAGTCCAATGACAATTGGGTCAGTTCTGAAGGCAAAATGGGATACAACCCAGTACTAGCGAGGTGTACCTAATAAAGTGGCCAGTGAGTGTATTTATTTTGAAACAAACTCTATGATTTTTGCGACCTGCCAAGTCACCAAGAAGTAAATGTACCTTTAGTGTATTGAGATTTATATAAATCACATCTACATTTCTGATAGTATTTACAGTTTTTTGCAGGGTTTCATTTTTAAAGACTATACTATGTGAAAAGATATATGATCTGTAGTGTTTTTCTAATGCGAATGTAACCATATTCAAAAATAACTGTTTAACATATGACCATTATTGCATTATTGAGTCATTTCTATGGTCATTTCTATGGTATTGGAAACTTATACTTCAGCTAATAACTCTGACTCTGCCTGCTGTCAGATACCTGTAAAAGTTTCATAAAGGCGTGTTTTCACATAGTTTTGCTGTCCTCATACCCCACTCAGACCCTGTGTTAACCAAACACACCCTCTCTGTGCCTTACAAATGCCGGTTAATGTTGCAGCGTGCACATTTACTATGGGTACTATCGTTACCACGGAGATACTGTACCTATAGTTTTCCACTAGAGGGAGTCCTATTCCACCATCTTACATAAACCCTCCAGAAATTGCGAATCAGTTTGTACGCTACTGGTCTGGTATAAATGCAGATGTAAAATGTTTATGTTCATATGTCCACTGTGACGTTGCTCTCCCCGCCGTCATCCTCATTATTCCCACGCCTCTAGCCATGGCAGAGGAGACAGTGCTCAGTCGAGCTGCTTGGCGCTGCCCGTCGAGTCCATG
Organism: Brienomyrus brachyistius; assembly: GCF_023856365.1. NCBI lineage: Eukaryota > Metazoa > Chordata > Actinopteri > Osteoglossiformes > Mormyridae > Brienomyrus > Brienomyrus brachyistius. Next base: position 260,283 of record NW_026042333.1, read on the forward strand.
AAGGTCCTGGTGGAGTCTTTGGGTGTGAGGCAGCCATAGTTCCATCCATCCATGTCCTGCCCGCTTATCCTGATATGGGATCATCCTTCACTGTCCTGTTCTATGTGCCACAGGAAGAGGCAGAAGCTGATGACCAGCAACATCAACCATGAAGGTAAGTGATGCGTGCATGATGGGGTGGTGGGGGGGGGGGGTGCAGGCTGTTGTTGTAGCTTAGTGCCATCATCATTGTCATCTCATCAGTTGTTTTTTTCATTAAGTATGTAAAATGCAGGGAGAAGGTTTTGTTTTGCAACCACTTACAAAACGTCACTACATTAAGTGAAGTTGTAGCGGTACTTATCGTATAATTAGCTTTGTAGCAAATGAGTATTGATAGTGATCATTAGGATAAAGGGACAGATTGTTTCACAAAATGAAACCGAAAGTAGATAGATTGCTTTGGCTGCTTTAGAGACATGTGATATGTGGAGACTTTTTTTTTTTTAGTTTGCTGACATTGCGGCCTGTATTTCAGGGCTGCCGTCTAAGTCATGATCCATGTTTGCAGCTTCCTGCCCGACTGCAGCTCTGTACGTGACTCTTGGTCTGTGTCACTGCGTGTCTGAGGTTTGCTTTGCTTTTCTTTAGCAGTCTGAAGTGGGCAGTGGTGGCGTAATGGTTAGGGAAGCACACTTGTAATTAGAAGATTGCAGGTTCGAATCCCCATCCAGCATAGCATCACTGAGGTACCCTAAGCAAGGTACCGCCCCCAAGCACTGCTCCCCGGGCGCTGAATTAGCTGCCCCCTTGCCTGTCACAAGGTCACATATGGGTTAAATGCAGAGGACACATTTCATTGTTGTGCGCTGTGGTGTGTCAACAATGACAATTAATCTTCATGTGTGACTGTGCTGAATTTAGGGTCTCTTCTGGGATACCTGGGATTACCTGTCAGTGATTGGTGAGATGAAAAAGGTGAATGGAAGGATTTGATTGGTCACGGAATTCTTGTCGCCGCCTCCTAGAATGTCAACATTGTCTGGGTTATTACTATTATAGTTATATACTATATTATTATTGTTATGGGTTATTGCGGCCAAGCATAGTGGTGGGGCACCAACCCACAGGAAGTCTGGTTTGGGAACAGAGCCAGATGTTTTTGCCCATAACCACCAAACCCTCGTCACATGACTCTTGTGAGGATAGTGAATGTTAAAAAAAAGGTTGCTGACCATTTAATACCGAAAGCATGTGATGGCCATCGGATTGTTTATTTACAGGAAGGAAATGGTGCAGTGAAAGTCTCTGGGAGGTTTGTGTTGGTCGTTGCGAAGGACATGCCACAGTCCAGGCAAGCGTGTGAACTTCAGCATGAGATCCTACTCAGCTCCTGTCCAGCATCTTGACCTTCTGTCTTCTCTCACAGCTTCACACAGCTTCAGGGATGATATATGACCTTTACCAAAGCCACCACATGTGTCCTGCACCAAACGCTGAGCTGGGACCTCGGTCATCTTCACACGTTAGGCCGCTCATGGCTTCTGAGCGTGTAATGGTGACCTTTTTTCCACCAAACCAGTTTGATCACCTTGTTTATCCAGTATTCATATGTCTCTATCTCACAACACAATTGTCCACATTCTCTACTTCCAGGCTGTGGTGTCTCACTTTAAATATCATTTTTCGGACGTTCGGCTGGGTAATATGGGCTTGTGGTTTGTTTCAGTAAGAGGTGAACCTCTGTTTAAGGCTATGGGCATCCCAGGGTTTTGTCTCTGTTGGCCTAATTTGAGTAGCTGAGTTTCCATTGGTTCAGGGCTTTTGCACCTGACCAAACAGTCTGACTGAACAGGCACCTGTTTGTTGGCCTGGACAGAGGCCTGATTGTAAAGGCTCCCGCCCGCAAGTTGCAAGCTTTTCAGGTGCGTTCTTTGGCTTCTGGCTGCCAGGATGAGGGTGTGTGCTGGGGGGGAGGGGGTTAGCTGACAGATCAAGTTGCCTGGGGGGGAGGGTCATGTTTCATTCTGACACTTGGAAACTTCCTGGTTCCAAGCACAGAAAATGTCAAATGATGATAAACGAGGGCCGATGTGAGATTTAGGGTCTGAATGTGAAGCCTGAACTAGAGCCCTGCGCGGGACTGTTTTTTTAAACCGGCTCCCGCTGAATTTATGACCATTACCGCCCGCTCCCGCTGAATTTCTGACCATTACCGCCTGCTCCTGCTGAATTTCTGACCATTACCGCCCGCTCCCGCTGAATTTATGACCATTACCGCCCGCACCCGCAGACGCATTAACGGATATACTGTACGATGAAATAAGTTTATATGCATTAAATGTTTTATTCCTGTAGAACAAGAACTGAATAAAGCAAATTCAACAAAAATCTCTCAACTTTGAATCGCAAATAAATGTAAACAGAGCCCAAAAACTAATCAGATGTGCAAATATATGCACAGTTATAAAAAAAAACAATAACCAAACCTATACAACAAATATTAAAATTTCACATTATTATAAACAAACAAGAGCAGCTTAAAAACAGAAGAGAACCCTGAACCTTATTTCAAAGAAATATATTAAAACTAGCTGAACATCACAACTTAATACAATGGCTCAGAACAAACACGAATATACAACACAAAATAAATGACATCAGTTACATTCTCCATCCTGCCAAAAATCTTGGGACCCGCTGTATATTTTTAGCAGCCCGCTCCCGCCCGCGGCAACCTTAAAATCGCCCACTCCAGCGAGATTTCCGTTGGGTCCCGCGGGATCCCAGTCCCAATGCAGCGCTCTAGAATGAAGTCTATATGTGAGCACTGGAGTCTATATGTGAGCACTGGAGTCTATATGTGAGCACTGGAGTCTATATGTGAGGACTAAAGTCTATTTTTGAGGACTGGAGTCTAAATTTGAGGACTGCAATCTAAATGTGAAGATTGGAGTCTATATGTGACAACTGAGCATGAAAAGTTTTGTGGATAGTGGGCTGGTTTTGTCAAATCATGTCAATGTTGTCTGACAAGCTGTTGCAGAAATTGATCTAAAATAGAAGAAAGTTAAATGGGTCACATTAACTGTATGAGGAGCACTATGTTTTACACTGGATATATTACACAATTGAAATCAACATCAATTTAATCCATGTCTTGATTTCTAGTTTTAATTTAACTATCATTGCTTTTACTTTTTTCCATCATAACGAAACGGCCAAACGAAAAATGTCGGACTTTTTACTCAATGCTTTCTCATCCATACCCTGCCTTGTCTACTTCTGAACAAACAGATAATGATTTAATCATGAGGTACAGTCAATGTCGCCCGTCAATATGCAGCTATTAACAGCGGATGATGACACAGGGCCGTTAACAGTCTTCTGCCCCCACGGCTCCAACGCCTGGAAGAGAAATCAGCTTGGTTACAGGAGTTTTCTTGGTTAACATATGACAAGGGAAACATGTTCTGCAGGTTTATGCACAAGCAAGACATGAAATTACTGGTAAAACAGAATTCATTAGTGATACGAGCCATTTTAAAAAGGAAACTGAAGCAACATGGTGATAGTAAGGAGCATAAGAATCCCAGAGATTGATCAGTAGGTCTGCTTTTCTCTCTATTTGACTATCCCTGCCGGCCCCTGGAGGATGGGCTCCCCCTTTGAGTCTGGTCCCTCTCAAGGTTTCTTCCTTCTAGGGAGTTTTTCCTTGCCACTGTCGCCTATGGCTTACTCACTGGGGGCTTTGGGTGAGGATACTGTAAAGCGCTTTGAGACGATGTAATGTTGTGATAATGCGCTATATAAAAATAAATTTGTTTGTTTGTTGTTCGCTCCCATTCAAGCAACTAGAGAAGGCAGGAACAAGACATCTGATTGGTTGGTCCTGCCTCCTCTACAATCTGATTGGATATCTCTCTGAACCAATCATTTTTTTGGATGAGTGCAAATTACATCTCTCTTATAGGTGATTGTGGAAGAGACGTCTCAGGGAAAGGCAGTGTTATCACATACTGTAGGTATGTATCTGATGGAACAGCCGTCTAACAGGGTTGGCTGAGGTTGATTATGGTCATGCAGAAGGGATTCTGAACACCATTAAATCACTGCTTCAGAATGCTGACCCAGCCCTGCCAAACTGGTGGGATCACAAAACGAGCAATTTTTGGAGCAGATGGTGCAAGTGGGAACTTGGGTGCAATAAGGGGATTGGGGGCACTTTTCAGAAGTGAGAGAGGTGAACACGCCCAGTCTTTCCACTGTCTGCCCCATCGGCCGGAACTGGCAATGCTAAGCACACAAAGTTCAGCGCCCATGATTGGGAAAGTGAATGACCTTGAGAGCTTGGGGGGGGGGGGGGGGGAGGGTCACGTGCCTCCAGCAACATCAAGGTGGCCAGCTAGTACACCGTGGTGGCGATCACCTCAGGGACGGCACCCAGGCATTAAATACAGTAAGCTCAGCTCAACTCCATCCATAACACACTGTTATGAGCTTTTAGCCTTTATTTCATTTCTCTCCAGCCTCTTGCCTGTTCAGTTCCCTGCAGACTGATGACTATGTCATCCCTGATTTGTCCCTGCCTGCTCAGCATGGCCTCCTGCTCCCAGACAATGGCCCTGAAATCCTCACTTCCTCAGTCACTAGCAGCACCGCGCCTCTGGTGGAGTCACAGAAGTATAACGTGATGTCCCTGCCGTAGTCTGACTCCCGAGACGAAGTGCTTCCTACACTGACAGCAGCTTTGTAAAGAGAAATAAAGAATGAGGTCTTAGGTCCTTTATCTAGTATGATCCTTCACACAATGCCCCCCCCAGTCACACCCACAGAGCCAATGGAACCAGCCTCACCAGTTTTGGCATAATGTGCATGCTATTCTGTTTTTTAACACGTGAATGTTTTACAAATAAAGAAGTTCTTATAAGTATTTGTCATTGGTGAATTTCTCCAGGAAAGTGTGTATGCGCGCATGTGTGTGTGTGCGGTGGTGGTGGTGGTGGTGGTGGTGGTGCAGGGTTGAGGTTAATGACAAGTGTTAGAGAGGTGAGCGTGTCACAATCTCCCGATTGAAGTACCCGTCGCGGTGTGGGCTCCGCGCGCAGTGCATGATGGGACCAGTGATCTGTCCGGAATGTGTGTTTGCTGCGGGCGTGCTGAAAGATCCTTTTAATAATTGTGGCGTTGTTTGTCCGTTCAAACTCAACGTCTGAAAAGCCATTGTGATATAAGGAACATCGTTAGATGGACTGGCTCATGGGCGTCGCCGGACTCCTTTTGCTGGGGCACGTGCCTCAGTAAAATCTCACGTACAGCTTTCGAAAATCATGGGGAAATGGGACTGGGGGGCTGTGTCCCATTAGAGCTTTATTTTTAGCAACGCCCATGGATTATCTGCTGTAAATTTTCCATAATTGTTCCCAAATGTATTTGGTTTTCCTTTGATATAGCTGTGGGGTCGTGACATCACTACAGTGCTTGTACATACTGTGTGAATCACATCGCCGTCAAAAGTACTTCACTCTCATCAGTATAGAAGCGGCAGCACAAGCAGTGCGAAAGACCACGACTGCAGGGAGAAGAGTAGAAAAAATGAATGGGGAAGCACTGCAAGTTCTGCAAGATCCATCACATGACACGCCACAGAAATTAATTACTAAATAGTCAGCCGACTGCTTGAAAGGCCACGCACGACGAACAGTAATGTGGAATTACCTGCCTGTAAGTTTATCGCCAGTAATCCCAAGTACGCAAGCGTTCGCACCATTAGTACATCACAAACTATCAAGCCTTTGGATCCCGTAGATCGATCCTAATCCGCGGGGCAGGCTTTCGGCTGTGTTTACCCAGGGTCTGCTTTTTAACCCCGCACTTTACGTCAGTGCTGCTTGCCCACGCCCCATAGGCCCGGGGCGCTCAAGAGGAGCGGGTCTGCTCTGTTTTTACTTTCAAAAGCTGGATTCCGTTGTAACCCATTCATCGCTAAAACTTATCTTGCAAAACAGTCTTTAAAAATAGGAGTGCCGGGGTTGATTTGTCAGCAGCTCCGTGGAGGAAGAGGAAGCGCGATTTTCGGACCCTGCCTCAGTCGCCCGCTGCGACGCTTCATCCTGCCGCGCATTACCTTCAGTTTCGCTTTCTTTCCAAACAAGGATCATTTTCACCCCACTTGGTAAGTCCCAAGGAGGAAAACATTCCCTTTTAAATAATATTATTATGCTCTAAGTGAAGCTGAACGTAAACGATTGTCGAAGGATAAAAAAAATGGGAAAACTGCTGGGTTACTGCTTTTGTACCAGTATTTCTGCGATCAAGTTGCATTTATTTGTACTGATTTAACATATTTAAGCCTAGCATGTTTATTGATACTGAGTTCATGAACTTCTTTCTTGTAGTATTATCGTTTTTAACACAGCCTATGCATTTCCTAGCGCATATGGATGTGTCAGTGCTGTCCGTTTCGTCGCCGTCAGCCTGAAACGCGGTCAGAAAAACGTATAGTCTTACAAAGTTATGGTCTATTTCACCAACACGTAAAAGTGATGCTTGCGCTTTAACTCATAAAACGCTGCGTGTCACGTGTAAATCAATCTTACGCATTTAAGAAACCACCCTGCAGTTCACGTATCGAAATCAACTGGAGTTTGTAAGTCCTTCTGAGTATGTAGATTTTCAAATATGTTCACATGGCAATTAATGCAGCTAGATCATAAAATATACACTAGGCTGATTCGAGGCTCCCTTTACCAAACGGGTCGCCTCAGGCACTTATTATAATTGTCATCAACGGACGAGAGTTTTTGATGATCTTCGCACGTTTCTTATAAAACCGGTGGATCTGCCATTAGGGCGTATTTGGGTGGATAACCATTTGCTGTATAACGTAGGCCGAATTAAGTAAGCCTATATGCATGTCGTATTACACAACAGTTAGGCTACTTCCGACCAAGAAATCTGATTATATGCAGTAACATTTCTCATCTCCATCAACACGGAGCCGGTGCTGGGCTGAATCTCGCTTAGACCCGCGTCGTGCTATTGATCTTCAATGCAAAGGTATCCCGCTAATAAGTTAGATAGTTGTTTCACTGATGTAACCGGCGATATTAGAGAACTGTATCGGTAATAGACTGAATTTCCGCGTGTGGAAGGTTTAATATTTAATAATTGCTGCTGAAAATAAGTGTGCGCAGATGGCTGCAAATTTCATAAATGTTTACCTTATTTTGGTAGTAATAGGCTTAAGTCTCTTCCCGTGTGTATTCCCGAATATTGTCAGTGATTTAAAAGAGTGAATCGCCTCGAACTGGGGGGGGGGGGGGTAAATAATCCCTTGGCTGATAAATCTGCCGTCTGATATACTTGTAATTAATAGATGTAATCCATTTTACACAATCAAATTAAAAAATAACGTGGAATGCGTCATTGGTTAACATGTCACTGTAAATGATGGGAAATGATTACAGAGGATGCTGAAAATGACAGATTACACTAATGATGGAGGATAGTTTCGGTTTGGACGTCCTGTTGGAAAATCCCCTTGTCCTCACAGCAGACCTGCTTTTCGCCCCCTGCAGGCCACTGACAGTAAGTAAAGATGGAAAACCGCAACTTGCTCCGCAACCTCCCCCAGGCCCCGAAGCCCTCCCTGCCTGTACTAGGTGAGCCACCGGGGGCACAGTGCAGTTCAGGGGCCCTGTGAGTGCCATGTGCAGGCTGAGCCACCGGGGGCACTGTGAGTGCCATGTGCAGGCTGATAATAAGCTCAGGCCCCATCGCCTCATTGATGGATGTTGATGTCCGTGTTTGTAAGGCAGAGTCCCTGAAACGTGTCTTTGGGAAACTGTGCCCCTAAGCTGCTTCAGCATCTCCTAAACGTCTTTATTTAATATTTAGCGCAGTGACTATTTATGGCCAACAAGGGGCGCCATGCAAATGTGTGGTTTGAGTGTTGGTAGACTGGCTGCCTGCGAATAACTGTGCTGACCTCTTCCTCCCTCTCGCCAGTGCTGTCCAAGTTCTTCATGATCGTCCTGCCCGTCGCGCAGATCGCCATAGGTGAGCGTCACCCTGCCTGGCCGCGTGCCGTCAAAACTCTCCATGTGCGCCATGCGTAACGCCGCTGCGACCTACCCCCCCCCCCCCCACACCTTGCCTCCCCTGCACAGGTGCGGTGTACATGAAGGAATGTCCGGCACAGCGCTACATTCCCATCTACCTGGTGGTGACGGGCTCCTTCAGCCTGGTCCTCGCCGTGCTCTCCTGCCTGCCCTGTGCCCAGGAGTCTGACGAGGGCGATCAAGGTCCTCTCTCCAGGCTCTGCACCACCTGGAACTCCCTGGTCTCCCTCTTCCTCTTCTGCTGGTTCATCACCGGTAAGATGTTTGCTTGGGGGGGGCTGTGGCGATTGCCAGATGAGGTTGTTCTCCGTCAGGACGTCGGCAAGGGGCCTGTCCACCTTCCAGACGGGAGGCCGGGAAAAGGCCAACAAACGTGTAAATCCGCAGCCCGATTATCAATCGAATCGCCCTGCTTGGTTTTTGACCTGAACGTGGGTGCAAAAAGCAGCCAAAGCTTTTAAAATATATATATATATAAAAAATTACTCTTCATGAGGTTTGCAGGCCAACTGTAAATTTATTAGTAAATTCCAGTCTGACTACCCCAGTATCTGACATGGTGGCGTCCAGCCTCTGGAAAGGGGGGGCATGTGTCTGTGACACTCGTGGTCCTCATGACGATGTATCCACAGGTAATGTGTGGATATACTCCATTTATGCCCCCAACTATGACTCGGCGGCCGGCGACTCCTACTGCAACAAGACGCTGTACCTCTTCGCCTTCTGGACGACCACGCTGTGCTACATTCTGCTGGGACTCATGTTGGTCGGAGGCTGCTGCATGCTGCTCTGCATGTGTCTGCTGGGCAAGAGCGTCCAAGAGGGGGCCGACGAGGCCTGAAGAAGTCCCGCCTCCCACCGACAGCCCCCTGACCGCTGGGAGAGTCAGAACTGGAGTAACCATGTAGCGCCTTATACCGTCTGTTCTATCTTTTGATTGTCTCACACCGTATAGAAAAGATTTTTTTCCTCTCCCATCCATCCACCCACCCCCCCCTTTCCTCTCTCCTCCTCCCCCTCTCGCTTCCCTGTCCTAACCCTCATTTTCAGCACCCCCCCCCATCAAAATTAGCAGAACTTCACATACCCCTGTAATTCCAGCTGCCTCACTCTGTACTCCGTACAGAGCTTGATTCCTCACTGTTCACATACATGTAATCTATTTTGCTGAAAGGAAATGTTATATGGTGTGAAATCCATGCGTATTTAAGGGTAGAAAATTCGCAGGTCGTATCAGATCAGCGTTCCAGAGCTGTTGTCGGTGCCTAGATAGATGCCAAAGAGGACAGGATGCGCTCAGGCTTTACACACACTGAGTGTGTGAGCGAGAGCTCCACAGTTTGCATGTTTTGCACTGAGATATTATGCCCTGTATACGCTGCACTGGTGTGTATCTGATCTAATGTAGTACTGGTCCGATGTGGGATCCTTAATCAGGGGATCCTGCACTGTCGAGGGCCAGTTTCACTGCGATAATTATACTGCTATGGAATAAACGTGCATTATCACCAACAATGTTATGTCACCTCAATCGATTGGATGTTGTCACTCGGTGCCCTTACAGTGCGAAGCACTGGAGAAGGGAAATGACAAGGAATAAAATAAGCCAGTCAGAACAGTGTCCACTGCGTCTAACATTTCAAACTTCCATCCATCCATCCATTTTCTGTAACCATTTGTCCTATTCAGGGCTGCGTGGGGGCCGGAGCCTACAGGCGCGAGACAGGGAACAACCCAGAATGGGGGTCCCATCCCGTCTCATTTCAGAGTTGTATGTGTTTTTTTTATATACTTTCATATTTCACAAAGTTCACTGGTGGTTTTTACCACATCCAGCCTGGGTTCTGGCTGGACTCCAGACTTCCTCTTTCAGGACCGCTTGGGGTCTCGCCAGTTTCCCTCAATGTTGCTGCTTAACTGACGGCTCAAAAAGCGATAGTGTATCGCCGAAGTTTCAGAAGTAGGGTGGCCAGATGATCCACATCAAGGGAGAGGCTTTGAGTTAGGATGTGATTTGCAGACTAGCATTTAAATTGAAAGGACCTGGATTTCACCAAAGCACAGAGTTCTTGCTGTGTGCTGATTGGTCAGTCTCCTATAATCCATGCATGTGCCATTAGTGTCAATGGGAAACAGCCGGATGATTCTTTCAATCAAGGAAACAAGTTAAAGCACAAGAATAACTTAAAGCATTTAGCCAAGCAGAGGAGCTTTTCAGTGTTAAAGCAGTTGGCAAAACCTGTAGCTCAAAGTGTGCTGCCTGACATGGATTATCTGGTCATCCTATTAAGAATGAAGCAGGACAGAGAGACGCAAAAGGAGGCAAAATGATTTTTCATTGTACCTTTGAGAACCTGCTGGCTACGCAAAAGTTTATAGTCCCCTAGTGAAAATGCATCTGGGCCGAGTCATTTCTGGCAACATGTGATGTCAGGAAGCTTCTGCGCTGGTCACCTACGGCCCGTAGCCCGAGCGGCTCTTTAAGCGTCGCTGACCTGGTCCTGGGAATATCTGCAGTGCTACGTTCGTTTAATGGGGTGTAACTGGCAACGTGTCACGCTTTTCCCGGCAAAGAAACATGTACAGACGCACAAGATCCACACTGACGTGATTAAAAACAAACCGGCCTGACGACACATGCTGGAAAACAGCTGGCTGACAAAAAGCTTGCTTCTAAAAAAAATTAAATAATGAAGAAAAGCAAGATTCTGCAGATTTTTTCCTGATTCGCAGGAATAGTGCTGAGAATTTTTAGTGCACATTTAAATAGTCACGTTTGGCATTTATTTATTCATTGCGGCGTATGCGTGACTTTACCGACTTTCTCCAAATGAACCCGTTGCTTCCAGAAACTCGTCTGAGGTGCAGAAATGCGTTGCTGGGTTTTGGCAACGTGTAACTCTTTGTGACATCCACTCAGATTTTAAGCCACTTGAGTAAACAGAGCCGATTCACAGTCTGCGAAACTGGTTGCTACGTTGGAGCCAAAGTTGCGGGACTGGTTGCTACGTTGGAGCCAAAGTGTGGCTTGGGCGTGTGCGGCAATTGGCCTGCAGTCATGCCGAGGGATTCTAGACTGTAGCTGCGCAGTCACGTTACCTGGACGACCTGCTTGGTCGTTTTGACATCTTCCCTGCTTTCCATAACGCGAGTTCTGGCAGGGGAATAGCTAGTCCTTGTTCAGGGGGCAGAGAGCAGCACAGGTGCCCTGTTGTTACCGCCACGCAGGCTGGTGGGTGTGGGCGGCGGTATCCATGCGTGAGTGGCGACAGACACTTTCCAGGTGATGTTGTTCCTTTCCATTGTTTAACGAGATGACGTTGTGCATTTAAACCACCTCGCGCCTTATTTTAAACGATTTTCCGTCTGTCAAACACGTAGGCTGGTGTCGGGTATCGTAACTTCCCCTTTAAAGCCAGCCCTGGCCGCTTCAGTTTGAAATTTAACGTTTATCACCGGACTGAATCGCCAGTCAGCAGACAGACTGGCTGCCGGGGAAGTGTTAATCTACCATTCGACAGAGCAAAACAGACTTGCACACGGAGCAGGATGTGCTCTTTTCCCCCAGCCCAGGGTGTTACACACCAGCAGGAAGGGGCGGGGCTCTCTGTTCAGCCACGCCTCCCTCACTTTCCACGTTGAATCTCATTGGAGTCTGTTTACATTCCACCAGCCCTCCATTTTCCCAGCAGCTCCACGGTTAACCTGACTTACCCGATGCACAAGGGCCTTTCCTGTACGCGCTTCCGTAAAGTGCAGCAGAGCCAGAAAGGTTAAATCGAGGATTTAATTTCAGGTGACAACTCAATTTACAGTTCAGCCAGTTACATTTTTAAAACGCGTGATCGGAAAAACACCAACATCTAAAGAATGTGGCCCAATATAAAACGAGTTAAGTGCCTGAAAGCAGTCTGTGCCCGACGGTAACGATACCCACAGGCTGTCAAACCACTTCTCCTCCCAGAGTGAGATTTCACCTCACCACATTAGGCTTCAGTTTACCCACAATGCACCAGCCAGGCTTCCTGTAATGCCTCGTTCCTCCTTATCTCTTCATTTTGAGGTTTCCTTGCAGCATGTCAGCTGGGATCGCTCGAGTCGGCGTGAAGTCCCGTCTTTGAGCCTCACGCCTCTGAGAACTCCCCAGGAGATCACCCTGACGCCCGATCCCACCCCAACCCCCAACCACTTAATCCGCAGCAGCGATGCTCCCCGGACAGTCACTGAACATCAGCAAAAAGTTTTCTTCTGGGTACTTCAGAGAACACTATTTTTTTCCCAATTTGTCTGGACCTACACAGATGAAAATGTCGTAAATACCCACAGTGGGGGGGGGGGGGGGTATGCCTGTTCCGTAAAGTGAATCTACAAGCTTCAGGGTTCAGCTCCCGTCCTTTAAACAGGAAACTAACCAGAAAGAATGTGTCCATACCATCCAGATCACTTATCTCTCTTTTCTCGGCAACCTCCCTTCAAAAAAAAAAGAAAAACCTAATCACTCCTTTTTCTTGACGCAAGAGAGAAATGTAAGGGTCCTGTTGGGTCCAGTAGTCCCTGGGGTGGGGGTAGAGGGGTCTGCAATATTTGATAAGCTGTCAGACAGGATGCCCCTCTTCTGGCTCACTCTCACTGGATAGCAGGAAACCAGGCTCCGCCTCCTCCACTGACCCACCTACACCGGCGAGGGGCCAAGTGTTAAGGCACATATAATACATTCATACTATTACTGAGATACATTCTGCATTCCATATATCACTGGGAAACTTGGAGATAAGCAACAAGGAATCCTTCAGGATCAAGAAGCCTTGAGTTATGAATACTGGCAATAAAAAGGACAGAATAGCATCTATAGTACTAATTCACATTGTAGTGTATTGTGGCTGCCCGCATCACCATGTCAGGCCTCACCTTTGGCCAGGTGTGTCAGCAGTGTGGCACTCCTGGACTCCTGATTCGACAGACCCGGGAAGCCACCACTGGCAGGGCCCTCCCCTTGCGTCCGATTGGAGGAATCGCCCTGCCAGTCATTGAGTGCCCTTTGAAAGGCGGTGGCCAGGCAGGCAGTGAGTTCCTTGGCCCGCTCGACCCGGCTGCACCAGAACACGCGGCACTGCAGCTGCCGGTTGCGCTGCTTGCAGATGTAGAGGAAGACATTGGGGTGCACGGTGTCGGCGGCGCAGTACGCGATGTCCTGCAGGAACGTCTTGGACAGCTGCCGGCCCGTGCTGAGCTCCTTCACCTCCACATACCGCGGCCGCACCACCAGCGCGTGCTCTTTACCCGGCCTGCTGGGGGCGCCCTCCAGCAGCCGGCCGATGGCGTCCCGGGCCTGCTCCAGGTCCAGGGAGTAGATGTTCTCCGAGCCCAAGTACTGCAGCTTGAAGAGAGGGTCGCCATGCGACAGGTCCTCGGTCCTGTCGCGGCGCAGTCGGCGCCGAAGCACGGCGGGAGACTTCTTCAGGCTCTGCATCAAGGACATGCTAGCTCTGGGTCGAGGGCCTGCACTGAAAAAACATGCCATTAAAAAACAAAGCACCACATTCCCCACAAATATCCAATCCATCCCTTATCCCCCTACCTGCCCCTCATCACCTCAGCGACGGCATTCTCTGCCTGGGATGACATCATGTCGAAATTCACTGCACACAGTGTCTGCCTGAACACCCCCTGACTGAGTTCACCGCTTCACGCGTCGGTGAGCGGAGCAGCCACATGTGCAGTGATGTGCTCCAAAAGATGGGGGACGGTGTGAGACTATGCAGGTTAGAACGCTATGCTTGTATCCGGAAGGCTGCTGGTTTGAATCCCGGGGCTGATCAATTAAATGTAGATCTGCAGCCAGCACAGCTTATTCGTAAGTTATTTTCTGCCTTAATTACTTTTTATTATATGTGACCACATCAGCCAAAACGCTGCTGGTGAGATTACTCCGCATGGGCCAGTGTACTACACACATTCAGCCTGTAAAGTATAAGGTCCGGTAGGAGTGCTCAGGGGCCTGTTTAGTATAAGAAAAACATTGCCTTATGTTAATTTACTCACAATGTCCCAGGGCTACTTTTACGGTGATTTCTCCAAAAAGACCGATGATACAATAGAACATCATTAAAGTGCATTGCTCGGTGCGATTTCCAGCACACTAAACTCAAAACGTCTTCGCGCGCTTATTGTGAGACCTGTCTGTATTTCCTGAGTAAATGTGCTAGTAATCTTTAAAGTAATCTCGCGATTTATATCTGATCCTATGATAATTCCACCTGTACCTAATCACGGAGGAATGCATCCACGTGAAAAAAACGAGTAATTAATAAAATACTGCAACTGCAATTTGAGACGGAAAGCGTTATAATTGCAAATCTCTTTTAAATTCTTAATTATTATAAAACTAATCCTAACAACATTTCCGACAGATCTAAAATATTCTTCCACGTCTCCAAGAAACAGACTCTTCCCAAAAAGAGACATACGGTCAAAAACGGATACCACTCACATAGGAAGAAAAGCATCAACAACGCCTACGTGTACATGGAGATATGCGCAGGAACACACGCACAGCTGTTTATCATTATGGAGCATTCGTAAACAGTGGCGCGAATATTCGGGTTTATCGACCTTTATCGCAATGCCACCTACTGCCGCCTTCTGCACGCTAATCGCCGAGCCGCTGTACAGTACGCGGCTTGGCCAGACCATATCGCCCTGTTTTTTTACAGTTATAAAGACCGCATGTTCTTTAAATAAATGATAAAGCGCTTTTCCTACCGCTGAAGCCACTTATATTTATGAATGTACCCTGCACGTTATTACCTAAACGTTTTCCAGTACTGAATCTCAAATCTATTTTATCTTGATTATTAAGTTACAGTAAACGGAAAAACGGCGCAAAAACATAAACCAATGCAGGTTTCAGGCCGAGACGTGACGTAAATATTGTACTGTTGTTCTATCATGTCTGATTACTGTAAGCTGCAAGATCCTATATCACTCTCAGAAAAAGGGTAAAAATTTATACCTTTGCTTGTCACTGGGGCTGTACCCTTGTACCTTTCAAGGTACAGAAATATATTCTGAGGAATATTTCAAAGATACAAACAGCATTAATAATATTCCTCTCTGTCCATTTCTGTACCTTGAAAGGTATACAATTATCTACAGCTAATGGTATAACTGGCAGTGACAAGCAAAGGTACCCATTTTTACCTTTTTTTCTGAGAGCATATAGTTTCCCGCAACTGAAAACTTTAACATTTCTGGCAAACTCGTCCAACGTGGCCAACGCGGTCTCCAAATGTTTATCTTGTACTATCTGTGTAGTCTTCCAAAACTCGACCTTTCAAATGCCGATGATCTAGCCTACTGATATCCAGAATGCAAGCAAACCACTAAATGCATTTTTATAAATGCAGTTATACTGATGGACTACTAGAAGACTTCTTTCCTTTCGTAAAAGATGATCAAGTTCAGAAATCACCTTCATAAGTGAAAGTTTGAAAGTAAAATGTTTTCCCTTTACTAAGTACAAGTAAGTTCAGTCAGTGACAATATATAAACACATCATAAAGTGTGTGAATGTAAATAAACACATAAAACACAAAATGCCTGCACGAGAAATGTGTCGAACACTGCTAAAGTCCTGAATGTTCAAAAAAGCAATTGATTTCATTATGGTGTTATGGCAGAATCTCTTAATTTCTTGACTCTTCCTAACTATAGAGGCAGACCTGAAAGAATCGTAGATTAAGTTCATCGCAAGCGATTTTGATTTAATCGTGGAGATTAAATTAAAATAGCTTGTGATGAACTTAACATTATTTTACGCTATTTCTTTTTGTTTTATCGACAGAAGGAAATATTTCAATGTATTTTGTCGTGTGTAAATGTCGCCCTTTAGCCAAGGCGTCCATGCCTGAACTGTAACGTGCAGTTAGATGGCGGCATGAATAGACTGAAATCGAAAAGCGCCGCTGATCCAAAATCATCATGAACTGCAACTATACTGCTGTTTATCTAGTAGGCTACGTTTTCAACTTGGTGCGAACTTTATCTCACAGTAATTCGTGCAAGGAGCTAAGCGACCGGCTTGTAACTGTTTTTCTTTTTCTTTTCCCGGAAGAAATCCATAAACTCAAATATACCCCATACCTGAGCCATGCAAGTTGCGTGAAAAAGGCAGAGTTAACGTATTGTTATCCAGGAATCCAGGATTATGGAGATAAACTTCTTTTACTTCACGAGCAGAGGGAGCAGTCGCTTATTCCGGTTATTCCGCGCAGATGTAAGTGAACCGTACCGGTGTCTGGCGCGCCGCATTTCACCGTAGGCGTCGCCGTGTTGCAGCACTGACGTTACGCGCGCCTCCGCGTCTGCACTTTCCCCGGCTGCGCGCGTTTCCTCCCGTCTATCTCTTCTTTTCCATTTTCCTCTCCAATTTGAAGGAGGATATATATATATGTACGTGCCAACGAGAACAGTTGAGATATGTAAATGATCACTGGATGTTCTGGTTAAATGGGTTTGTTCCAAATAGGGAAAGACAAGGATATCCGGCACGTCCATGTGTTTGAACATTATTAAACTAAAATGCCGTGGGAAAAACTGCATATTATTTCTGACACTGTTTAATGTGATCGATTTTAACGAAGATTAAATTTCTGAATACAAAAGTGATAGAAGGGATAGATGTTTTTAATTTTATTATTTCTAGATGCCCTCGCTGTACCCTGGTACATGCGTTTCTCTTGTCTAAATTAAAGCCACTTGCTGTGATAAAACCAAATCGTATCTCCATAATTCTTACACCTCAGATGAGGATCTGTGCGCAAATAACAGAAATACGTCATAACATGATTATATAAATTAATTTTACTCACAAAATAATACTGAACGACTCGGAATATGCATGCCATGGCCTTCACAAAGCAGAAAAGCCTATCCAATTAGTTTCCTTGAATTGTGTAAGTACTCAGTGGGACTTAATGGTTTACAAGCAGATATGTAAGGATATGGTTCTCTTTCGATGTCCGAAACCATCCAGTAAGATGAATTGGTCTAAATTATCCATAGTATGTTTGTCTGCTTTGGACAATGATCGGGCTGTCAATTTAGATGTTTGGATTGGTGGGACAGAGGTATGTGAGGAAGCATGTGAGAATCAGTAGGATGAAATGGTAACATGTTTATTAATAACTTTGAATATTTTAACGTGACGTTACTTGTGGGGCGACATCATCTGTTTTTAAGTAGGACTAATTCTCTCTAACACCAAACGTCCACACCCAAATTTATGTGACTTTGAGCCCTGGGATTCATTCGGTCATGCTATACTTAGGTCATGGCAGAAACTCCGCAAACAGCACAACTATTACCACACCGATGTCGTGGTTAAAATGTCCAAATACGGTAAAAGGGCGACGTTAGTCTGGAGTCTGCTGACATCGGCGCGGCGAAAAAACTGTGGGAGTTAAAGATTACCGCCTCCAGCTACGTCACTGCTATAATGAATCAGACATGATTCGTTCAAAAATAAACAGTGCATGGGAATCGATACCGTGAAGGCCACCCAGTCAGCATATACTTTCAAGGGTAGACTGTATGCCTTCAAACAAACCAGATTTTGACGCATGGCAGTCTGAATAATAAGCATTTATTCTTGAAATTAAACGATTTCCTGTTTGCCTTCATGTGGAAGCGGATCTGTTGCCTGCGGTTATGCAGGGTGGTTGACATGCACAAGCCATCTGCTTTTATAGGTGAAATTTGTGGGTGTGTGATTTTAAAGACGTCATGTATTTTAAACTGTAAGATGACTCTCCTGGTGCATGATTAATACAATTTGCGAAGAATCTCGTATAGGTTTGCAGCATTCAAATCGTCATTGCCCGATTTTTTTGTTTTTTTTTTAGCAAAGTTGCATAAACCTCCAATACAAACTTTATTTAAAAATAGTTTTAAAACTTTCTACACTTCAGCGCACACTTTATGGCCCCGCCCGATAAACTTGACTCCCTACAAAATACCCTATGCGCAATCCGATCTATCTTGTATAGTTTAAATATTTGTTATCGCTAATGTCACTTTCATTATTACTGTCACCAGAAGCAGACAACGAAGCAACATTGACAATATGTTCGTAGTTTCCGGTTTTTAGTTGCTTATTAGGAATGTTATCGAGGTCCGAAGCCCGCTTATCCAATCAGCACCAAGGACCGAGTCACGAGTGCGACCTTTAGCCAATAAAATCGAGGAGCGTCCTCGGTAACTGCAAACAGGAGGTTGCTGTCAAATATAAAGCCTGCAAAATAATTCGTTCTTACTGTAGTTTAGTCCAGCGTCATTTCTGAACTAGGACAGGAATTGTGAACTACCATTTCAATTAAAAGGACCTGGATTGCACTTCAGTATTGAGTTCTTGCTCTGTGCTGATTTATCAGTCTCCTATAATCATGCATGTGTCACTAATATTAATGTGAAACGGCTAGATGATTCTTTCAGTCAAGGAAGCAAACCAGTCAAAGCACACGAAGAGCTGAACTGTTTAGCCGAGCACAGGAGCCTTTCAGTTTGAAAGTAGTTTGTAAAAGCTGTATCTCAAAGTGTCCCTCCCTCACATGGATTTTCTGGTCACCCTATTTACAGATAGTTTGTGTAATTCTACCATTTTATATGTTAAGCATCAATTCTAAAGCAATCTACATCCCGTAATAAAAAGTACCTTTAAATCAGGTTATTTATTTAAGCTCGTCATAGCAAGTTTAACGCCTTAATGCAATGAGGTATCCTACATATGTGCTGCATACGTCATGCATATATAACGAATAAACGGAATAGATCTGTAAGGGCTGTCGTAGCGCTTACAGACTGATCCATGTTACAATAAGATCAAGAAAACCAGGTGCACACCTTTGGACCAATCCTAAAGGCACACATATTACCTCGCCCACCTCCTGGCAAACGGAATACGAGACGTTTTCTGACCTCTTCAGACAGACAACCAATAAACGCGAAAGAAGCCGTTTTCCAGTTTTCCCTTTAGGATTCGTCTAGTCGAAATGGAGAAAATTACCCGTTTTTTCGTTTTTGTTTTTTCCGTCTAAAGTTGAAAAACGAATTATACTCACGTACACGGACCAAAGTCCCAGGTCTGAGTGATTTCAGCACAGCTAAGTGTTAACTGAGCACACGGTCTTGGAAATGGATTTCATAATTCGCGCTGCCACGCCGGGTGACTGCAAAGATATATCGCGGATGATCATGGTAACCCAGCAAAGCATTGCTTTTAGTTCGTATCATATTGTGTGCAGAAAAGAATTGCAGCAGTTAGCCGCAAAATAACAGTTCTCCTATTGTACATTATGTGCCGAGTTCGCCGGTTACACGCGTCATGTGCAGCTCCAGTTCTATTTTTGGTACTGGGAGCTACAACTACGCCTTTCATTTTCATTCTCATACTATGTATGGCGCTATGTAAAATATAATATCCTAACAGTTGTATCACTGAAATCGAATCAGGTTGGTTTCAGAGTGACTGCCTGAGTTCCCCTGTTCTCTGTGCTTCTAGGAATTGGCGGTTTATGAGAATATGCCCGACCAGGTGAAGATTTCACATGAAGGTACAACAGTGTTGGAGAACTCCCACAGAAGGATAGCTAGGATCGAAGGCATCTGGCGTTATTTTTGTATCGTATAAAGCTTCCGGTTCGAAGTAATAGTCAGGGCAGCAGATGCTAACGCTGCTTAGCCGGGTGGGCTAGCTGTTCAGGAACCTTCACGGTTAGAAAGTGGGGATTTTCTTATAATCAGCCCCTCCCCCCAAACGCTCTCATTTCTGTCCCCAGTGCTAGAACAAGATGGGTTTAGCAAAAATCCTTTCTTTCAATGCCTTGTTGCGGAGGTGCCAGAACAGTACAGAAGGACAGAGGGTAGGTGAACAGATGAGTGAATCAATATAGGTGTGGATCTTTGCATGCTTACATCAGGCATTGTTGAGTACTGGGAGCAGGGACATATCGGTTAATTCATAACTCCAGCGTAGACTTCAACCCTCCCACATAGTTATCCGTCTAGTCTTTCAATGACTGATTAACTGCTGAATCTGCCGAGGAGGGTGGCTGCAGATCAGCCTTTATCTCATTGACTGCAAGACAGCATGTCCCTTTGTCATCACTTGTAATTGGTCCTAACTGCCATCTGACATTCTGGCCCTTTGTGTTGCTAACCAATCAGAGCTCGGCATGAAAGACATTGACCATATTTGTCTTTGCAGGATATACAGTGGTTGGCTATGCCCTGTTCTTCTACACCTACAGCACATGGAAAGGCCGTTCTGTGTACATGGAGGATCTCTATGTCATGCCGGAGTTCAGAGGTAAGTTTCCAAGTGAGCGCTTGTCCATTTATGCTCTGTGTGCTGATCCACAGCATTGCATTTACATGCAATTTTCTATGTCTAATAACGACCGGGTTTTGGTGGGGGGGGGGGGTCCTGATTTTGTTTTTGCTCTGCAGGGAAGGGTGTTGGCACGGCGTTAATGAGTAAGGTTGCTCAGGTGAGGTCATTTTTCTTTGCCTATGTGCAGATGCATATGGAGCAGCAGTGTATGTTGCATAATGTAATATAAGGAGTAGCGATGCATGATGGGTAATGTATTCTCTGCCATTGTAGGCAGGTGATGGGAAACAATGTATGGTGGGTAATGTAGTTTTTTTTTCCTGTGCAGGTGGGTAAGGAGCAGCGGTGTGTGCGTCTGCAGTTCTCCGTGCTTAACTGGAACACTCCATCTCTGGACTTTTACAAAGCCAAGGGTGCCCAGGACCTGACAGACAGTGAGGGCTGGCATGTACTGCGATTCGACGGGGAGGCGCTGGACAAACTAGCGCAAGAGGCACCCAAAAATTAATGTATGTACCAAAACGAGGACAAGTGGGGCCCCAAATTAAGTGAAATAAATATCCCAAAGTGTATTTTTGGACTTTTTCCCTTTGACTTGTTAAAATAAATGACAGAGGAGCATCTGATGGGGAATGCACCTTTCTGCTGTCTTACTGTTTATCACAGTCTTCAGTTCTGAAGTCTATGCCTTGGGCTGTTGAAAGGGATAAAAGTAGACTTCAGGACTGCTTGTAGCAAAAGAAGGACAAGTGAAGAAGGTTAGGGTTTGGGAGGAGATAGACCTGAGCATAGCTTCCTCAGCTGGTCCATACCTGACAGACAATCCAGGGTGATAGAGGGAGCTGCCCATCTTAGATGATTTGGCTGCCCTGGGATTCGCAGGAAGAAAGGCCCAGTCTTGCTGTCCCCACCAAAGGCCTCTCTCTCCATTCACAGAGCGCACGTTCTGTCCTCCTCCTGTTTGTCGCTTCCACTTTCCCATGACCTCCCTCTAAAGTCCGTCTCGCTCCTGTCTCTCCCCCCCCATCACACCGGCTTTCAGCCCTGCTGCCACGTGACCCCCCTCCCTCCTTCCACCCCCCCACTATTCCTTTCTCAAGCCTTTCACTCATTATTCTGAGGTTGTTTTTGGCTCAGCTGTTGCAGGGCAAGTTTCCCCTTTTCAATCCAGGCTTTTCCCTAATATAGTCATTTTCAAATTCGTCCCAGTTCCTCATTTGGCTGCGGCGCCGTCTGTGCCCCTTTGGTGCCGCAGGTCCAGGTTGGGCACAGGCACACACACACACACACACACACACACACAGGTTTTTTTCTTTGCTGTCTGCCGTAGCTGTGTCTTTGCCAGCTACAGGTCACCTGACTTGGGGTAAAGCCACATTCTTTAATCACATGACCTATTTAGGTCACCCAGTAATATTCTGGCCTTAGAATAAGAAATCAGTGAGTCGGGGGGACAAAATGGACTAAGGGAGCAGGTGCCACACAGGTAAATGTCCAGCGTAGTTTACGGAAAGGTACTAAACCTGAACATTTTCATTGAAGCACCCAACTGTAAATGAGCTAAAGGTTGCGTCGGTTAAAATTCTCAGCTGATCAATTAATAATTAGCAAACTTTCGCCAAATCTGGAACCGGAAGAGTACAGCTAATTCAAACACCCTGCCCTGTGTGAGTTTCTGTGTCTTACAAGTTCAGTTTTTCTGCAGTATTTCTGTGGGTGGCTTTTTGATGAACCTCTATGCTTCTTTTTTGAGTAATTTGGTGATTTTTTTTTTTTTAATGCTGGCATGGCTTTGTGGCAACCCTCTGTCTAGAAGCTAACTCAGCTATTTTTTAATGTGAAGTACAGTGATTGACAGTAATTACTCAGTATTACAACTCTTAAACAAATGAACTGTTAAAAAGGGATCAATGGTTACAGCACCTCCATGTGGCCATATTAGGTATTTTCCGTGTTTTGTCTCAGTCTGGAGGCCTTTTTCTGCGTTGGATCTCCGTCCTGTCTTCTACATTATTCTTTTCCAACTCGGACCTCGGGGACCCCCAGACAGTCCACATTTTTGCTCCCACTCAGCTCCTGTAACATACCTGTACAAGGCATTCGGTGTTCCTAATTGGCTGGGTGCTGATAGGGAGCGAAAATGTGGACAGTCTGGGGGTCCCTGTAGTCTGGGTTGGGAAACACTGCTCTACATCAGTGTGTCCCTTGATCCTTTCCCTGCTTTATAATGTAACTATTGGCTGTATCTGCCAGGGCATACTGACGATTTCATGCTGACGTGCAGGCCTACGAATCCCTGCCTTCATACTCAATACTATTCATTACAAGTCTGCATAAATTGATATTTGCTGAATGAACAATTGACTGCCTTTCAGAAAATAAACAACTTGACACAAAAAGATGTGCAACTATTGCAGTTCATGTACTAGTGTTTTTATTTATGACACATAGTTTGCGCTTAAAAAAAATTTAACGTTACAAAGAACACATGCATTATTTCTGTTTTAATCTACTCAACGCAGAAAATCCTTCGATTCACGGTAATTCACTTTACGTTGTTTTCGGTCCGGCGCGTCTTGAGTTTCGACCCACAGACGCATTTCCTTAACGTTTTTTTTCTTTCAGTTAAACGGCATTAAAACATTAAAAGCAGTAGGTTTCAACATTAAGGTCGGAGCAAACATTATTCCTACGGCACAACAGGTGAGTGCGATAAAGTCTGATTAGATTAAATTGCATTGATTGTTTCAAATAGTTTCGTTAATTATAAGGTGTTTCTTTGCTCTGCCGAAACTATTATATATAACAATGTTATTCTTGTCTTAACACAAGTGTTCACAGCGTCGCCCATTAAAAAGTCAGCATAGAGACAAATTACTGAATAAAAATTTCCATGGTGATGCAACAGAACAGGAGAATAAGAGTCTCAATTGTCCCCGAGGTCAAATTTTAGTTCATTTAACGCCTTCATTTTAAGTTAAGGGTGAACTTCCCTGGTAATATATGGTTACATGCACAGGACTTAACTGCTTTTCCAGTGACACTTGCAGGCTATATAATAGCAGCAATTTAAACAATTCAATATGATTATTTCACAGCTACCCCACTGCGTTAGCTTACACTGCTGGTGTCTTATTACAGCATTGTGAGAATATGCTCAGTGGCAAGTGATCTCCATCTTGAAAGTTACCATTTAAAGTAGCTATTACTCAGAGATGCAAGACATTTTATTGTAGACTCTCCGGACCAATGGGAGAGAAGGTTTGAGATGCACAGTTCTGGGGGAGTTAACGCGGAACTAGACTGGCTCAGACGTAGGCGTTCCTGCCGTAATGACTGGGCGTGTTCGGTAGCCTAGCGTCCTCGATTCCTTGCCTCGTTGAGTATACTGTACCTCTTGCAGACTTATGGTGATAAGGCCTGAGTGGAGAGAGATAAAAACACAAGTTTATTGTTGTAAACGTTTGACTTGGCCTGCAGATACAGCCAGGGGCGTTTCTAGAGATTTTGGGGCCCCCAGTCGAGACCAATCCAGTTATTTTCCAAATTGTTTAGGCTCCCTGTCACTCAAGGTCCCTTGGAATCCTTTTAACTCCAACCCCCTCCCGCCCCACCCCCCTTACGGCGCCCCCGGGTACAGCACACAAGCACGGAAATATATATTATAGCGGAACTCTGCTGGACTCACAGTTTCTCTGAATTCGCCGACTTGCAGGAGCACAGCAGACATACCCCCGCACAGATGGCGATCGTAGCCGAAACCCAACCGATATACAGCGCCTCTCCGAGTTCGTACCTGCGAAGCAGCACATTTCCACTTCGTTCATTTCCGTGTGCCGACGACACAGAATGGGAGCGGCTTTCGTGCCCCTGAGAACCCGCGTTATTGAATAGTAGAAATCGGCTTTAGATAAAAGTATTTAGTGCAACCAGTATAAGGGAGGGTTTCTGGCGCAAGGTGGACGCTGAAAAAGTACTGTGCAATAACAGTAGATGGCAATAACGTAACATAAAAAGGGGACTGAGCCCTAACGCATACTTACTTTATCCCTGGATAGAGTGGATCAAAAAACTCTTGGGTGATATTAAACGCGTACCAAGATACAGATATCATAGTGCATAGACCTAGAAGGGGAACATCAAGGACAAAAATGAAAGGAGTAAATTACTGAATTACTGCGTCGCTATAATTTAACGTAAGTGTCCCTTCTCACCTTGGAGCAGGAAAAAAGCGCCCCCAGTTCCAGCGATCCTTCCCTTCAGCGCATAGTTTTCTCCCATGACTTTGGAACACTTCATTCCGACCAGGGTGGCAAAGACGCCGACCGCGCCCATGGCTATAGCCGCAATCATTAGCGCTCGGGACGCTTGAAGGTGCCCTGTCAAAAACGGCAAAGCAAATATTAGTAACGTGTACGGTGCTAGGCCTATTTTAATGGATTTCGACTCGGTTAGCTTTCTTCGAGACGTTGAATTTACATAAAGCACACAAGGTAGAAAAGGCAAAGTCTACATTTTTAATTCAGGTTCATTTTTTTCGTCAGATTCTCGCGCTTTGTTCATGCTTATCTTATCCGACTTATTTAGGTATACCTATTAAGGTGGATGCCCTTTTAAAATCCATCCTCCTGAACGGTCAGACGTGCATTTTGAGGGCGGGCTGAGTATCGGTTTACAACAACGTACCAGATAAAGCAAAAAAGGCACTTGAAGTTTTGGCATTTGTTGATGCTCGTGGAATCGGTTACACAGGACAAATTCTTATAAATGCGCAAACAATAACAGTAATAACGTTTCCATCCACGGTGGATACCTTCCAGTAACGGTTGCAGGTAAGACATCCCTCAGCGTAACCCACCCCAAAAGCCCAAGGAAACAAAGATACAGCTTCAACAATGACATTAATTCTGAGTATGTTCTGCGAAAACTGCCACAAGCTCAGTTGTAAATTTTCCGTAGGCCTAATTATATTTGGCGTCAATGTGGGCAAACGTTCCGCTTATCTTCAGCTCGTCCCTCAGTTGCAGGCTGCATTTGTAAGTACTATCTTGCACCAATACTTGGTCGTAGTTTAAATCTTACACACATCAGCCTCGCGCACTCTTCTGTGACATGACGATTGTTAAGGGATTAGTTTGTTGCTATAAAAACTCCAATAACGTTCAATGTTCAAACGGGACACGGTTTCACCGCGGCCTTCATTGTATTATGCCTGCAGAAATAACCCCCTTTGCATTACTCTATTTTACTATAACGTTCGCAGGCCGAAATTTTAAGTCCTTATGTTTTTTCTTTCCATTAAGCATTTTAATGGGGGGAATGCCAAAGAACTAATTAGTTGTTCTAAGTTGCCAAGACTATCAGAAGAATTCTCAATTGCCAGAAAACATTATTTATATTATAAACTGCCGTCTACTTCATTGCATGCTTCATAAGTAACTTGGATCAATTTATAAGCCGTTACGCACACTAGTAGTTGTATTGGCAAGTAATACGTTCTTTCTCATTTTAGAAATACAAACAAAATGAGAGACTTGTTTCTAAGCAAGTCAAAGACATACCCCATGTCTTTATGTCTAGCAGGTTGTAATCATTTCCTGACTGCCCCCCCCCCCCCCGCCCAAAAAAAAAAAAAAAAAACTCCACAAATCAGCTTCAGCTTATTCAAATCGCTGCTGCTAGGATTTTAACAAACCCCAAAGAATACCGAGCACATCATTCCAGTTCCCAGATCCTTGACTGCGTTTCGGTTAATTAGAGAACTTGAAATCTGCGGCGTGGGGTTACAACTCGGCGAATTCCTAGAACCTGTGAAGCCTGTCTGTATCAGATCTGGACTCGTCAGCCAATCGTGCCCAGAGCCGGGGTTAAATATGGTGAAATGGCATTAAGTTATCACGGGACTCACTGCGGGTGCTGCTCACATTGAACACCAGGAGGACCCCAACAATAAGACCAAGCTCTCAGACCAACCTGAAGACTATTGTATTTCCTATAACTTTTAATTAATTTTAATGAAAATACGCGTTTTTATCATCCTGGACGCTTCATGTTTATTATTTCATATGCGAATACTCGAATGTTATATCCTTTTACGTTTAATTTAGGTATGTGCTTTATATTTCTGTAAAGTACTTCGAGTGCCCTCTGTGCATGCATGGTAAAATACCAGAGGTGGAGATTTCAGGTCCAGAGAGTACAAATCCAGACCAAGATTTTGTTTCAACCATCCAGTTCAGCCAACTCTGTCTGTGACTCTTTATGCCCAACTGGTTGGTTGAAACAAAATCTTGGCCTGGGTTTTTACTCTCCTGACCTGAAATCTCCACCTCTGTAAAATAATATAAAAATAAACTTGCCTGCGTATTATTTATGTGGTTAAGCACACTGACTGAACTCTTGTGTCCTATGCTGCCTGGAGAGGCTCCAGCCCCCCCCCCCCCCCCCCCCCCCCCCCACGACCCTGATTAGGATAAACGTTTAGAAGATGGATGGATGTATGTATGGATGGATGGAAGTGTGTTTTGCTGAATTATGTTATCCAGCCCTGCGAGTGACTGATACCCCGTCCGGCGTGCACCTCTGCCTTGTACCCTAACACTGCCTGGGAAACCGTCCACATCCCCAAGCGACCATGACCAGAGTAAGAGTTTGGAAGATGGATATTCCATTTGTGTGACGCTGGCAGTACCTTACCGGTCAGCGCGAAGAGAGAGGGGAAGTCGCGGCAGTTGAAGGAGCCGCTGGAGTCGCTTGCGCAGGACATCCAGAGGTTCTCGTAGATAGTGGAGGTTCTGATCACGTTCCCGTCATCGCTCGATACTCTCCAGTACGGATTTTGCAAAGAAACTCCGACCATGATTACACTCAGGAAACCAAGAAGAAAAGCTAATACTTCAGCGGTAGCACGCATGTTCCGAATGCTTGAATGAATCCCTCGAAGCGTTCAGGTGACACGATGTAAAATATACAGACACGATTGCAATATCCAGAATAGAACTGACCATCAATAATGCAAAATTACTTCGCTTTTGTCCCAACTCTGAATGATCTGTACACCGTCGATGATATGATATGATGTATTGTTTTATTGTATGTAATCTACAAGGACGAATGTGAACCTTCACGTCTGATTAGCTTCTTCCGCCTTCTGCGATAGTCCTTCTCATCCGAATGTAGTTACTTCAGTCCATATAGAAATTACATATTTATATGTGAAAGGACACTAGTCGTGGGTTAGATTTCGTCGTGACATGTGCTAGGCGGATATGGCTCCTCTAGTGGCCAGACCTTGTGGTTGTCGTCCCGCAGGTCGGGTGCGAGTCCGGGTGTTTCCAGGGGATTCCCTCCAGTCTCCGACGGTCTTCCAAATAATGCAGGATCGCACTCCAGTCACTCGCATTTGGCTCTGAAAGCCTCCCACGGTTTAAGATTGGACCCTGACCGCCGTGAGCACACCTGTGCCGTAGCGATAAACCATAGCCCACTAGCAAACGTTTTACCATTCCAAACGCATACGATAAACCGTGTAATACTAAATGTGCAATACAAAATTTTATCATTTGTTGAAACAACTTAAATAGGGGGGATTTAGCCTGTCCGCCATTAACAGATTTTTCTCTTATATGCCTAAGCAGAACCACTTTCAATATTTACGGTTCCAGCAAAGACGGAAAACCTTAATTTAGTAATAGAACGGCATTCCTATATGAATCTATTCATTTGCACAGTCATTTCATTGCCGATCCCTTCTGCCTGCAGACGCATATCCTGGGTAGGGTCGCCGGAGACTATTCATGTTTTTTTTATTAATTTAGTGTGGGTGTTTCAACCTTTCTCCTTTGTAACCGATATTTTTCGCCCCGGAACAGTGGTGCATGAGTAAACAAACTGTTAATACTCGTGATCCGCTAAAGGAAACAACTCTACAGACCCGCTACCCAATTTCGAGCCATAATTACCATAAATAAATAAGGTTTTTAGTTTCTAGGACGGTGTGAATAATCTATACAAAATCTAATTAAATGACTGACTTTGTTTTTTTTTTTTTAATGAAAACGTTGAGTCTTCACCAGTCTAACCAATTCAGACACACGCTGGTAGTGCTGATAATGCAGAAACCACAATAACACCGACGAATACAACTCTGGAAGAACTTTCTGCAGGTATTTTTCTTGGAAGATCGGGGATAAACAATCCCGCATTTTAATTATTATTGCGGGGATGTTTCACATCGAAGATCCTTTTGGCGATGTCTTGGGCGTGTAGTAACACAAATACACTAAACGCTCTCTAAGCTTTATTTAATTTAAAAGGTGCCTTTTAGCAAATTTTCTAATGGATTTTTAAAAACCAATGCATTTAAGTGACACGCTTGCAAACGTACTCAGCAGAACATACTCTTTAACCTGAAGCATTTCGGGGTCACCGTAGAGATCAGTAGCTAGCTCCCTTCCAGGGTACGAGACGACAATAAGCGTTCAGACCCTAGGAGTGGGTTAATGTTTTAGAGACTCGCGGCTTCGAAACTATTTCCTTATTGTTCTCTAAGTGGAGTAAAAACCCGCCAATGTAGCCTAATCTCAGCAATGCTGTTATATTGCTGGTTTTAAAGAAACAGTGTACACATGCAATCAATAGTGCGACCAGACAGCTCCCCTTATGGGTTTGCGAGGCTTCCCGTGGCTCTCTTTGGAGATGTCGCAGCATCGGATAGCAAGCATGCTCCCGCTATATTAAGACCTTTAATACATTCTACAGCAATCATATTCTCAGTGACTCATTCACTCATTAAATTAATCTATCTTCGATAACTGTGTATCCCTTTAGAAGTACAGTATTAGGGAGTCAATGCTGGGAAGAACTAAGCCTACGATAGAGCCGGCGGCAGCATCGAGGGGCCACAATTTAACAGAGTACTCCCGTGCACCAGGAGCGGAGGCCCTGTTCGGATCGGCCCCTCAGCATGACCCCTAACTTCCATTGGCTATGAGTGCTGTCAATCATGGATGTTTTCCCAAAGGCACGTAAGTGATGCGAATATTATTTTACTAGCTTCCAGAATTGCATGAATATATATATATATACACACACACAAGTAATACCCATAATTATTGTGCAGTTTGAGAAAATAGGTCTTTATGTTGTGAATTTCGAAGAAAGTGGATGAAAGCTTTAATTTTTCCTCTTTGGATAGCCTACCTCCACAGGTTTGGCCTCCCGTCCTGGGTTATTCCCTGCATTGCGCCCGTAGCTTGCGGGATAAGTTGGGGATCCCCGCGACCCTGCGTATATAGGATAAGCGGGAATGGTAAAGGAATGGATGGACGGACCCATACAATCATTTAACAGTTGCTCCCCAATACCTATCCCACGAAAATAATACATCTCCGCCCCAACCATACACATATTCACTCACAGCGTCGCACCGCATGTGTAGTTTAGAAGCACTAGTTCGTCTGAACTACGGTGGAGATTGCGGAGATTGAGAGACCAGGTTTGGTTCGATTTGCTTTGATTCCCATAGCTTTCCTTTTTCCTTCCAAAATGACTTTCACCACTGGATGAACTGCCGTTGTGTCAAATCAATGATGTTGCTCTGTATACGTCTGACCTACATTTTAATTGAACGCCTTGTGGTTAATTTATTTCCAGATAAAAAAATACATTTAAAAAACTGAAATTGTGACATTTTTAAACAAATGTTTTAAATGGTTTAGTAACAAGATAACCAAAGCGCATGAGCACACTTTAAAACATGTCAAAATTTTTACTCTATATATGTAAAATGCCGAAAATAACGAATATCAGTATAATTTTCTATAACTTTAATTTAAACATTTGGGAAATATAAAACTGAACGTGAAACGAAACCCAGCATCGAAATTAATAAATGTGATATTCCTGATTCTCCATGTATTTGTTGTTATCATTTTAATGAAATGTGGTTAACGAATAAACCCGTACGATTTGAGTTTTGTAACGTTTTAAAATAGAATAGTATCGTTTTCGATTGTTTTGGCGATGCAACTATATCATGCCTAGAAACTGTCAATTATATTGTCAATTATATATACAAACCTGATTTTTTTTTTACATTTATCAGAAATGTATAGCCTACTCAAATCAGTACAGGTGACATGTTAAAAATGTTTTCAGATAAACGAAGCAATTTATTGCATGCAGAATTACATATAGAT
This sequence comes from Brienomyrus brachyistius, assembly GCF_023856365.1. NCBI lineage: Eukaryota > Metazoa > Chordata > Actinopteri > Osteoglossiformes > Mormyridae > Brienomyrus > Brienomyrus brachyistius. Next base: position 290,972 of record NW_026042333.1, read on the forward strand.
TATGCAATAAGGCACTTGACATTAATTATTCTGTATTTTCTCGAAACGTCGCGTATTGGTTTAATCGTAGCCAAACACTTGTTTATGCTTTCGATCTTTCATTTTATGCTTCATTTGCATTTATCTACTGGCGTCAAGGTGATAATCAGTATGAGATTTATCAGGTATCTGTCCGCAAACGGGCAAATAGACACGTTGCATCCTCGAACACGCCGCCTAACACGTGACCTGCCAGAGCTTATACAGGCACCGTGAGGTTCCTCACCAGTACGCTGGCTTCTGTCGGAAATGACAGAGTACTTCATATTATATTGCAACTGTAACTGTAGTGTAAAATTTCGTCTGTTTGAGTTTATGGCCTTATATATTCGCGTTCATAAATGTGGTTGAAGGTGATCGGTAATCTTTGTGTATGTTAGTCATGCACTGCGTTCCGATAAGACTGTTTACTTTCTTGTGCTCCGACAAAAATGACAATAAAACGAATTTTTATTGTAGAAAGTGTACAAAAACACACCCAAAAGCATGCTTAATGAATTAAAATATTTCTAATTATATTGTAGAAAAATGAATGGCCAGACAGAGTATTCACGTATATTTATAGCCATATTTATAGGGGACAGAGACTTAATTATATATTAGATGAATTTAAAGTTTAAGGAATATTTCTTAAGAATAAGGTATTTGACTGTCTTTTGGATGAAAGAAAATTGTGTAAAAATTGTGCCACATCCATTAATGTGTTAAAAGGCAGTACGTATGTAATGGAAAAAAGGAGTAAACACCTTTATTAATCAGTTCTACTTGAGACTAAAGCTGAATTTAGACTGTTTGAACAATTATTTCTGTTGATTAAAATATCATTCCGTCTATCCATGAATCATCCATCCCATAAAGCACAGGAAGCACAGGGCATCTGGAAAAAGGACTCAAAGTAAATGAAGAGCAATTTCTCCCTTTTCTCCTTTTGAGACACTATATTGGGTCTTAACTTGGATAGTTTTTTTCCTGCCATGTTATTATATGTTGGTATCCACTGAATTAAATAGGAAATGCAATGCTACTTTGTAAAGCAGTAATGAATGATTTTTATATATGTGTATCATTTAAGATATTAAAAAGAAAATGAGTATTTCTGTACTTTAGAGCTGGAGCATCCTGAAATGAGAGAATACTATACTGTACTTTAGTCAGCTACTGATTTTCCAGATGACTGCCGTTTCTCACCAGCCGTTTACAGAGGTTTGTTAAGGTCAGGGATTTTTTTTTTATAAGAGTTTATACAAGGACAGTGCAATTATGAGTGCACTTCAAAGTGGTGGACGTTGATCTTTCCCTTCTAAGGCATTTTCAGCTGCAGTAGCCTGATAGGTGTCCTCTCTGACCCCTGGTTTACCCATTGTCCTCCGACTGACTTCACTGTACACTGACACTGCAGTTTGAAAACCTATAATCTGCTGTACAGTGTGGTGATATTTTCCGCTCCTCTGTGTAATGTGCTACACACATAACCCGTCCATCCATTTTCCGTAACCACTTGTCCTATTCAGGGTTGCGAGGAGTCCAGAGCCTACAGGCACAAGACAGGGAACAACCCCGGATGGGGCATCAACCCATTGCAGGGCACACTCACGCATCATTCATTCACACACATATGGGCAATTTGGTAGCTTCAGTTAGCCTCAGCATATTTTTGCACTATAGGAGGGAATCAGAGTACCCAGAGGAAACCCCACAACTGCACGGGGGGAACCCTGGCGGAGACTTCATTTACATTTACATTTACAGGATTTGGCAGACGCCCTTAGCCAGAGCGACTTACATAAGTGCTTTGAGACTCTGCAATGAATTTTTCCGATACTAGCTCAATAAGGACCCAGGCTATGAATACCATCTATCTGAATACTCTGTTGAGAAAGTGCAAAAAAATATATATATTTTTTTTATATACACACACAAGGAAAAGAGCTGAGTAAGAATACAGAAGTACTATTTCAGGTATTTCTACTTACAGATACTTCAACCCTGGTCCTAGAGGTGTGAGGCGACGGTGCTTCCTGTGGTGTTACCTAGCAGCCCTGCTTACAGCTGCCCAGCACCTCCAGTGAGATTCCTTGGAGGATCCTTGGAGTAGCCGAGGTGAACTAGTCTGAGCCCGAAACGTATGGGAGAAGGCAGAGTATGATCATACAATGAAGGGCTACATGCCATATAATCAATGTGACTATATAATGAAGGGCTACATAACATATTACCCATGTGGCTATACAATGAAGGGCTACATGCCATATAATCTATGTGACTGTATAATGAGGGGCTACATAACATATAATCTATGTTACTATATAATGAAGGGCTACATAGCATATAATCTACATGACTATATAATGAAGGGCTACATAGCATATAATCTACATGACTATATAATGAAGGGCTACATAATTTATAATCTACGTGACTATATAATGAAGGGCTACATAACTTATAATCTACGTGACTATATAATGAAGGACTACATAACTTATAATCTACGTGACTATATAATTAAGGGCTACATAACTTATAATCTACGTGACTATATAATGAAGGGCTACATAACATATAATCTACGTGACTATATAATGAAGGGCTACATAACATATAATCTACGTGACTATATAATGAAGGGCTACATAACATATAATCTACGTGACTATATAATGAAGGGCTATTGGAGTAAAACCAGGATGAGAAGGAAAAGTCATGAACAAGGACAGGTAAAGCATTTAGGCTTCATATCCACACAAAAAATGTCTGTTTATGAAGCGAGGCTCTTGCAGCTTCAGTATGGGCGTGAAGCCTCCATGTGGTGAACCGGAGGGACTGCAGGGGGGTTCAGCAAGTTCAGAGAGCATGGTCGTGTGGGAGACAGCACCTTCCTCCCTCTGACGATTCAGAGATGGCCTTCTTTTCTTCAGTGTGTCCTGAACTGGCCCCATTGTTTCTCCACACGAAAACATGGCAAAATACACAAAGATACGTAGTCGAGGTAACAGTGTGTAGGATGTCAATGGCATATTAAATTGTTAAGGCATGATCTGGGACTAGATTCAGACAAGCTTTCTAAGGTTCAGGTAGTTAAGTGCTTTCCTCTGTATTATTGTTTATAGCCAATGGTGTAAAGTTCAGGTTCAGAAAGTACAAATCCAGACCACGATTTTGTTTCAACCAACCAGTTGAACATAAAGAGTCACAGACACACAGTCTCTCCTGGTTGGTTGAAACAAAATCTTGGTGTGGATTTGTACTTTCTGAACCTGAACCTTACACCTCTACTTATGGCTTTGTTTACAGCATACATTGCAGATGCAGATTGTACAACAAAATTTACAAAAAAACAGCAAACTAATTTGCATAAAAAACATATCTTTGAGTTTGGTGCAAACAGAAACGAGAGGCTATTGAATGTGCCCCCCACCCCCTCACCCCCCCCCGGTGTGTTTAGAGAGAAGCGTTTGTGACTTTAGCGTGCAATCGGACTGCAAATGCGTCTGGCCCACTGGGTTGTGGGGCACTCAGCCGCACACTTGGCAGAACCACCGTGACCCAATCAAAGCCTGTTCTGAGGAGGGGGGGAGGGGTTATTTCTTTATGGAAAGCTTGTTTCTTCAGCGTTTTGTTACCCAGGTGATTCCGCTTCAATGTTGCATTTTCTTTGCACCCTCCAGAGACTCGCCTTCCATCCCGCGTCATCGTCCCCCAGCTAAGAGGAGCTTTGTGAACCCTGGGAGAGTCTGGTGACTCAGCGTCTCTCTTCTGGTTAAAGAGATGGACGTGGGTTTGAGACTCGGGGGGGGGGGCCTACCGTAGGACCCTTGAAGGCACTAGTCAATGGAATGTAAAACTGGGCGGCTCAACGCTGTCGCTGAAGATCGAGTTAAAGGCACGACTCCTGTTTTTTTTTTTACTATCTAACAGAGGTGGATTGTTCAGGCCTAGAAAATAGAAATCCAGGCCAAGATTTTGTCTCAACCAAGCAGCTGCGCATAAAGAGTCTCAGTCACAGAGAACTCAACTGGTTGGTTGAAACAAAACCTTGGACTGGATTTCTACTTTCTGGACCTGAACTATCCACCTCTGCTGTCTAAATGTGGGTGTCGTGCTACTGTAAACCTGCAATTTCCCCTCAACATTAATAAAGTAGCCATGTACAATTTTTTTTTTTTACTTATTTAGCAAATGCTTTTATCCGAAGTGGCATTTTTTCCCCTTGTTTTTCTGAGAAAGCAGGGTCTGCCCGTCCGTGGAGCAACTGGGGGGTTAAGGGTTCGACGGTGACATCACTCTGACAGCCATGGCATGTGAACCGGTGACCTTCCGATCACAATCACGGCATCCCAACCTACTGAGGCGAATCCATCCATCTCTCCATCCGTCCATTGATCTCTCTGTCAGTCTCAGAGCAGACACAGGCAAAAGCCGCCCCCAGAGGCGTCCGGGAGGGAAGCCTCCTGGCGACACGGTTTCCCACAAAGCGATTGGCAGAGCCTCCTTCTCTGGAAAAGGGCTCATTCACAGCGGCTTACATCATAACGGCCTGCCTGAGGAATTAGCATGAGGGCCGCGCTAGACCCTTGTAGGCATGACTGGCCTCCTAATATACGCAAAACCCACGAACGGAAAGCAAAACATTATATTAGGTCTTATAAACACTTTCCCAAACAAGCTCACACTGAGTGAATTATTTATACTCAGACCATTTCGATGACAGCTTGTTGAAAGGCATAAGGCTGGAATTCCTCGAACTCCCTTCACTGTCATATATAGGGAAGAATCGATCGTTCTGTTCTTCCTTCAGTTGTATATCTCTTGGCTTTCTTTAGATTTAATGACGTCTCATCTCCTCGGAACCACACAAGCGCCCAATAAAAACGGCTTTGTGTGTCTTCTTGTTCTTTTGAAGCATTTTACGAGTCATGTCTTCCCACAAATATTCTGATGGGTTTTTATTTTTCCTTGATTGCTTGGGCACATTTCATGAAATGTATCTGACAATCGCACGACCATTACAGCATTTATCACTGCAAATAGTGAACCAGTATGATTAAGCTGCAAAAGGCAATAACTCTTTGCTCTAAAGGAAATAACTGAAGTGTCTTTCAGAACTGAGGAGCTCAGGAACATGGATAATTCAACATTATTTCTGAGCATTTTGACTCTCATGGTTAAAACAATGCTGAAGGTACTTTTCATTCTAGTGGCACTTCATTGATAGAATTTTTTGCTTTGGAGAAATTAGTTAATTGTTTTGGGTGAGTTATGATCTTTTGCAGCTAAGCCGTAGTGTAATTTGAGAAATGTGCCAAGGTAATAGAGAAAAACTGTAAAACTGCAGGAATGACCTCTGTCCTTCACAGAAGTAGGGTTTAAGTTTAATAGATTTTCCTTCGATAGGTACAAAGACATGCTGCTGATGATCCATCCACCTTCCCGGCAGGTTATCCTGGTCTGGGTCACCTAGAACCCATCACCGGGCTGGGATACCGGTCTATTGCAGGGCTTATATAAACACCAAGAGACTCTGAGGTACAGCAGGAGTCTGCCTGAAAGCGTGTCTTTGGCCTGTAGACATAACCCACGCGACACTCGGAGATCATGCAAACCCCGCATGCAGAGCAGAAGCAGGACTGCAACCCCCAACCCAGGAGGTGTATGCCAACAGCACCACCCACTGAGTCACAGGGCTGTCACTATATTACTGATAATCATGTTGTTTAAATAGCATGATGCATCAGCGAATGCAGCAGTAAGAGCTGGGCAGGGTAAGATCTGACACACGGTGGGTGGGTTTTTAAACTTCCCCAGGCTTCCTAATTCCAGTCCTGGGCAGCCAGAACCTGATATTTACACAGTTTACATATTTCCCTGCTCAGACATCTTAATCAGCTACTTACCACAATTAAACCTGGTAATTAGCTCATTAAGGGGTGTTTGAGCAAGAAAATCTGTGGACAGTGTTAGATTCTGACCCTCTAGGACCGGAGCTTGGAAATCCTGCTCCATATTGTACCATGGCGACCCCAAAAGGAGCCCGGTTATGGCTACATCATTCAGAAACAAAGATAAGGACTAGACTGAAGGCTCCTTACATAATTATAAGAATTTCTACCTCAGAGATGCGCAAATCGATGACTCAATTTTGTACAAAGCTGGAATTACTGTTCAGTAGCTGTACCGGTGTTGTGACCTGATCCACTACCAGCAAACAGGCACGAGCTTCGCTGCAGAGACCCAGCGAGTATAGACTTTGAACCTCATTTAGCGAGCAACAATATAGTTTGCGCAATGAAAACATTTCGGTGAAATAAATCGGTTTCGGTGAAATATTGTGTCAGATACGCAGTGTTTGTTTTCTGCCTTTGAAGAAAGTCACGCGAGCTGCGATACGGCGCTGAAAGTGAAGATCATAATCAGTAAAACTCACCTTTAATTAGCTCCTTTTATGGTTGATATCAGTTTATAGTGTAGTCTCTTAACAATAGAAACAGCAGAATGGAGTAGTAGTTTTGTATTTTCTTAGGTGCAGTCGGGATGTCCCAGATATGGAGATTACTGTGCCTGCTTATATGAAGCATTTTTATGATTTAAAATCTCGTACACGCTGGGGGTGTGGCCCTCAGTGGAGTTCCCACGACGTCGTTTTAACTATATGCTGCGCATCAGCCAAGGTCAATGGATTCTCCGCTCCAAGTTACCGCCTGTCACTTGATATTCTTATAACACTGTAAACTGCCCATTTAAAAGAGCCTTTCGATTTTTTGCCAAAAAGATGCAATAGAATGAAACGTATTAGATCAAAGTCTGATGTCTGATGTCAACCGACACCCCCCAGCAGTCCCCATCTCTTACTTCGTTAACGGTAAGTAATCAGTGGAGGGATAGAAAGTAAAATAGGGGCTAAAATCATTAGCATATCTTGACCTGTCTCTGACGCCAAATACTGTAGTGCAGGGCTCTCAAATTACCGGTCTCACATGACCCGCGATATATTTTTATTGTACTATTTAATAAGGCGCACAAACCGATCTTTACTTTGTGCTTTGGATTAAATTGTTACCGGTTTCATGGTAAAAGTCCTGAAACTATTGCGCTATTTCTGGTGTGGTCGTGTTTTGGTTTTTAGTCTTCGTAACCACCACGCATTAGGCCTACTTTATGGCGAATGGCAAGTAAGTTACCTTTCAGCTCAATGTATGATGTTGGAACTTCGGAATGTCCTAATTTGTCTAACTTGCTAATAGTTTGTGAGAAAAAGGTAATCGGAAGCTGTCAGTGTTACCTCCTCTTGTAAGAACGCTGCACGTTGTCAGTGCTGTAGTGGAGATGGCACTTATTGCCTTAGCCACAGAGCTATAGTTGAATACTAGCTCCAAGAATGAATTCTGGGTACATTCTATTTATATATTCTCGAAGGAGAACAGTTTAGACCTGTTTCCTTCTTCTTTATGGATTTTCCAGTGTAACTATGTTTGTCTAGAGTTCATACATAATCAGTTTAACTTTTATGAGATGATGATGTTTTCATATGTTTATACGTATTGGCTTTTGTTATTTTCATGTTTATGCGAACAAACAGTGAGTAGTGCTGCTAATTATTTTTGTGGTTTTCAATAGAGTACTTGGTGAAATCGCTGCGGTTTCTGTATCAGTACTTCTAGAACAGAGCTGGCCTGCTGCTGGGAGACGTGCTGGTGTGCCCAACATGTTAGCCCATCCTCTGGTCTCTGTGGACCCCACTGACGGGGACACCTTGCTGTAGAAATGGTGCCGTCCTTTGGATGAGATGTAAAATGAATTTCCTAAGTTTCTGAGGTAATAATATATTCCTCTGATGCCCTGGCTAAATTGCCCACTGTGGCCCTATCATATCAGACCTCCAATTCATCCCTTATATCCATCCATCCATTTTCCAAACCGCTTATCCTACTGGGTCGCGGGGGGTCCGGAGCCTATCCCGGAAGCAATGGGCACGAGGCAGGGAACAACCCAGGATGGGGGGCCAGCCCATCGCAGGGCACACTCACACACCATTCACTCACACATGCACCCATACGGGCAATTTAGCAACTCCAATTAACCTCAGCATGTTTTTGGACTGTGGGGGGAAACCGGAGTACCCGGAGGAAACCCCACGACGACATGGGGAGAACATGCAAACTCCGCACACATGTGACCCAGGCGGAGACTCGAACCCGGGTCCCAGAGGTGTGAGGCAACAGTGCTAACCAATGCTCCCTTATATCTAACTAGTGAATTCTCTCCTGTCCCTTCAGCACCTCAGCTACTGTCTGGTTAGTGTACTGGTGCAGAATGGCTGCTGTCATCATCCAGGTGGGGGCTACACAGTGGTGGTGTTTGAAGTGGCCCCCCATTGGTTTTGTTAAAGTGCTGCAGGTGTCTTGAAAAGTGCTGTATAAATGCAACCTTCGTTCGACATTAAGACAGTGGAAATATGCAATACCCATACAGCCATTAGCAGCACTATTGTGAAAGCCTTCAGACACCATGAGAATATAAACAGCTTTTTCCTCTTTTTGCCTCTGTCAAACTCACAAGCCTGGACCGCTTAAGCAACTCCAGGCTTTTCTGCCATGGGGTGCACGGTGAGAGGGCCCAGTCATTCACTGTAGGCTACACCAAACTCAGCTACAGGTAAAAATAGTAAATACATTCACAGTAAATTATTATCACACATTGAATTTCATCTAACTTAAATGTTCAAATAGCATTTTCATCTGACCAGCAGAGGGTGCAACTGCACAGCCGATAAAATCGCCCATGCCGTACAGCCAGCAACAGTTACGCAATAACATTAACGACTTACACACGAGTATGTTTCATTAGAACTGTTTTTAATTCCAACGTCGGCAAGCAGCAATGTATTTAGCACATATTTATGCATATTCCTTGGCAACGCAGATAAGAAAACACGGTTTATAACAAAGAGCCTCAGCGCTGACCTGGGATCAGTGCGCAATGGTCAAGCTGCCGTCGTATAACTTAAAACAGTCTCTTTGAAACAATAAATGGTACACGATGCACTTGAAAAAGGGAGGGGGGATACGTTTCCAAGAAACAAAATGTTTCTTTGGAATAGCTTTTAGGGAAAAGAATAGGCTACTGAGTTTTCCCCTTTGTTTGAGGAACTGTTTAGTTAAATAATCATTACAGTTTTTTTTATATTTGGCGCATGCTGAACACAGACGGTGAAGCAACCGTCAGTCACTGGGATAACTGCAGGCCTTAACCCAGCGGGAACCGTTCAATTACAAGGGACTTAAACTAATCAGTGATGCACCATAATCTCAACCACCGCGGGTTATGAAGCCAAAGTTCACGTCACTAATCACTAACAAATTAAATCTCTCAATAAAGCTGTCAAGTGTTATATAACACACACTTGCTATCTGTTAGAGAATCGAACGATGTATTTTTTACAGGGGATGCCAACACTGCCCTCTATGGGCAACGGGCAGGAACACTTTAGTCATTTTACTGCTACAAAACTTACCAAACTAACAGAACGCATTAGCTTTGAGGAAAACCTTCTTCCCAGTGACAGTATGGAACAGACCTCACAGCATTAAAAAAATACACGTTCTTCACACACAAGGAATCTTAGGCAATATAACAGTTAGATAAGGAGTTTCTTACTTTAAACTCCAGAGATTAAATAAGCTTTGATCTGAATTCGTAACATTTAATCCAGGAAACCGCAAACATACTAAATCCGCCTTCTGCGTGAACAGTCATGGCTGCCAGCGATCTCTAACCTTCTAGCAAATACTCTGCTAGTCACAAATCACGGGTCCATGCCCACAAGAACCATTCGACTAACAAGTAATTAAAAATAAATACAGGAAGAGTTGCAGACAGCGTGTTATTTTCCAGGGCGCCCCCTAGAAAACGCTGGCAGGTTATGTGAAGGTGAGAACTATTACTTTGGGCAAAAGGCAAGAAAACCATGGTGGTTCTTTAACAGAAATTCACCTTCCTCTCACAACACACCTAAATAAATAAATGACACCATTTCCATTCAGTTTTTTTTTTTTTTTTTAAAGAGGCAGCATAGCATTGATAGAGTCGAGCTCCTGGTTAGGCTTCATGCCCCCGTCTGGGCGTCTATATTGTTGTTCGGGGGGGGTGGGGGTGCTAGTTAGACCTTCTTTGCCACGGCCAGACCGATGAGTCCCGCTGCCAAGCCGGCGAGGCCGAGGCCGAGCCCCCCGACGATGGCCATGCCGATCAGCCCATCTGCGGGGGGCAGAACGTGCATAGGCTCAGTCTTGATGTCCTCTATCCAGATACATCACACTGTGATCTATATGCCGCATTATCACAATCGCCGCATGGCATTTCGCCAGCTCACTGTCCGGTTCTCGTTAACATCCTCTCAAGTACATCTGATAGTGGACACCAGGGGCGGGGCCACAGGCCCACACTGAAAGCTAATTGGCCTCTGGAGTGCCCGTCCCCTGTCACTCACCAATTTCAACACATATCATTGGCTAATGATAAGGTTGCCCCCCCCCCCACATGAATTATGGCTTCTCTTATGCCATCCACCTTAAAAAGAAACCCCTGGTGGCCACTTTGCCCACAAAATTAAAGAGAGATTCCCAGGCCTACTCATCCTCACCCTTCTTCATCGCCCTGTCGATCACCTTCTCCAGCTCCAGGGCCTGGGTGTTCCCTGGCTCACTTTTCAACAGGGTTCGGATGTACTTCAGGCCCTTCTGGTACTCCTAACAGGAAGAAGGGGATACAGAGAGATCATGAAGAAAGAAAACACATGTAACTTCTATCATTTAAAAGTAAAAAAAACAGCCTTTATAAAGAGCCCAGGTCTAAAGCTGGGTTTTATATAAACAAAAAAGGAAAACACAATCCAAGATACTGGTGCTGGGTAAAACGACAGCCCATCTTTCTCACCTATAGAGCCCGATGTCATGTAAGCCATAGGCGCTTAAGCAACAGCACCCACCTAAGGCTGTGGCGGGGCACTACGGGTTCAGTGAAAAGGACACACCTTAAGTTTGTAGCACCCGACGGCCAAGTAAAACAGGTAATCCCTCTGCTCGTCCTTCGTCCCGGTGTGGACCAGCTCTGGACAGAATCACACGCACGCATAATATTTTGTGTAAGCTGATGTTTCCGGAAAAACAGCAACATCAGGAATAAATAACGTTGGAACAGATCTAGTAAAGATTTTTGTAAAAGTATCTACACCGTATACGCATAAAACTGTGACTAAAATATTACCCCTACGGTTTAAAGTAATCACATACAAACTCCGCTCCGGCTTATTCCGGTGCTGCTTTGACCGCCTACCATTCAGCAACACGATTCCCTTCTTGATGTCGTCGGAGTACTTGCTCCGGATCAAACACCAGGCGTACTCAAACTGCGTGACACTGGAGACACCACCTTCCACCAGCTCTGCGTTGTACTTCTTTTCGAATTTCTGAGGGAACATCAAATCAGTGGTGAAAGTTATCAAAACACTGCAGTGCGTTTAACTGGCTAGTCGCGATCGCAAGTTTGTGGGCTTCCCAACGCTTTGGACTGCAGATAAACCACAGCAACAACATAGCAGCCTGGAAGTCTGCGGGGTATCACGGGCAAAAACAGGATAAAAATAAACGCAATTCCGGGTTCTTAATTTAACATTGCCCAAAACAACCCTCTGATCTACTGAGGAAGATGCGCGACGTGTTCACAGCCGCCCCACGTCCACACCTTTCCGCCCCATCATCTCTGATGTTAACAGTGGATTAAAGAAAACGGCAAAAACTCACTATAAGATCCTCAGGGGCAACAACTTCCCCGATGACGGCCTCCATGTTTCCGGAAATACTTGTGCTGCTCAGCTGTCCGCCTCCTCGTTCTTCTTCAGCGGGGTTTTCCGAGATGATTCATGCAAAACAAATATTCACACCGCCGCCCGATGTCCCGGGGTGAGAGGCGGACAGCGACGCTTCCTCGCCGGGTTCAGCATGTCTGCAGGTAAAGAGCGGGGATCTTCGGCTACGGAAAGCGCCGAGTCGCTTTTTAAATTCGGTTACCGCAGCCGGGTTGCACTTTGACGTGACATCTAGGTAAATTTCTTACTACATGCTGTTTTTTTTTTTACATAAAGCATTTTCAACCAAGACGCGTCAAACCACGTCTCGAAGAGACCAAGTCACGTGACCGGGCAATTAACTAATTACCTGCCAGCTGTTAATTCTGCGCAGTCAAAATGCCGAGCAAACGAGAGGCCGTCCTAGTATGTGTGCTTGAAGACTGGCAGGAAAGTGGAACATTTTCCAAGCGGTTATTCTCAAAGTGCAAAAAAAGTCTAAACATCAGAAAATCATGTTAAAACCAGCTACGCGAACGGTTTCCCAAATAATTCTAAGGTTAGCAGTTTTTATTAAAGTTTCTCTAAGGATCCGTGAATTCATTATTATTTTAAAACCCTTTATTTGTTTCCTAGAATATTGTTGCAAAGCTTGCTGTCTTTCGGTGTACCACATCAAGCGCCTGTCGGTAAGGTCTATTTTCATTCCATATCACTCGTAAACTATTGATTAATTTCAATTTTATCGTGGTCTTAAAATCTCTAAATATTTCTTAGCGCAAAAACAATCGGTCAACGTGCTTGTTGCAAATATAACGTGGAATTAAACGCAACATGTGGTCGCGTTTTTCTTCTATTTTGTCGGTGCATGGGTGTTTTTATATTTGCATGTCCGTGATCTTGTTCTTCCGGTAAGGGATGTTCAGAACAGAGTGTCTGGATCGGCATTTCTCCCTTGTGGTCAAGTCCAGCTTCCTGGGAAGCACATTCCGATTTGACATCGAAGGTGAGAGTGTTGCCGTAGTTCAGGTCGCTGGATTAGCGTATACACCCCGATCCCGCCGCTATTTGCTCGTCCCTTCTTCCTGCCACCCCAGGGGACAGCGGCGTCCATCCCGTATCGGGCCGCAGGGCTGCCCAGTGCGGCTACACCGTGCTGCTGAACCCCGCGGGAGACCTGGTGCTGCGCGCCTCCTACCTGGCCTGCGACGTGGACAGTCAGGTGACGTTCTTTCGGGACACAAGTGCCTGCTTTGGTTTTAGGTTAAATGGCCATTTGCGTGTTCTCCCGGTGTCGTCGTGGAGTTTCCTCCATCCAAAATCATGCTGAGGTTAATTGGAGTTACCAAATTGCCCATAGGTCTGCGTGTATGAGTGAACGGTGTGCTGGTGTGCCCTGCAATGGGATGGCACCCTATCCTGGGTTGTTCCTTGTCTTGCACCCGTAGCCTCTGGGAGAGGCTCTGGACCCCCCGCGACCTTGAGTAGGACAAGCGGTTTCAGAAGATGGATGAATGTGTCTTGTTGATGCCTCCACTTTTTGTCATATGGACTCTGGAAGAGCGCCGTGACATTCTCTCGTGCTTGCAGGACGTCACAGGGCCGCAGCTGCTGGTGTGGTTCATGAACACCGAGGCGGACGACAGCGAGAGCACGTACCCCTTCCTGTTAACCTGCCCCCTGCCACACTGGAGTCCCCGTGAGATCGTCTGTGAAGAAAACTACATGGAGGTGTGGGTCTGGCATGGGGGTGGGGTGTTCTTTTTATGCAGGACCCCCCCCCCCCCCAAAAAAAATGTTAATTAGCTCACCGAAATACCTTGACCACCATGAAGCTTTTGAGGGTCGCTGATTCTGCCCACTCCCCTCAGGTGTCTGCCAGGAAGCCCACCCCCCCTCTTGAGCAGAAGGGTCTAGAATGGATGACGCCACCCCCCCTTGGTGCGTCCTTTGGGTGCTGAGTTGTGGGTGGATGATAGTAGTATCCCTCTTAAAGATATGGGTGACCTACTGGCTCTGCCATCTTCTATGATGGTAATGTATGTAAACATCTTTAATAAAGGGTGGGTGCATATATTCCTGTATTTACGGCACACGTCTCACAGTGTGTTGTCTCATCCTCGCACCAGGGTTCGGAAGAGGGGGGGACAAAGGAGTGGCGGGTTGTGTTCAGTGTCCCCGCGAAGCCTTCATCCTCACTGTCCGCTATGAAGGAGGAGACGCTCTCCCTGAAGGAGGCGCAGCTCATGGGTTACCATGTCAACGCCACCGGCACGCGCATCATCCTGCGCTGCGCCTACTCCGCTCCCCACGCCTACGTCATGCAGGTCGCTCCGGGGTCCGGCCCGCTTCTTCCTCCTCCTTCCTCCGGCTCCTTCGGCAGATGCGCACTTACGGCTCTTCTGCTGTTCACACTTTTTCAGGAGAAGGGCGTCATTCTGGAGGTGATCAGTGCCACGGTGTTCTACAGGCACCAGTGGACTTTGCTCATGGTGGACACCTCGCTGGCGTGCAACATGCGTACGTTCACCACCTGGGGGCGCTCTACTCAATGGGTGTTCAGGGAGAGTGTTTCGTGTAACACGGTAATGTTAGTTGCTCGGGTCCTGTTTATTGAGGTGGTACTCTGGCCGCATACACCGTCTGTACTCCCCTCTTTACAGACAAAGGTGAGCTTGACGGCTCCTACATCCTGTGGCGCTCCCCCCAGCTCCTGCCCCCCCTGGTGCAGGTCCCATATGAGGAAAAGGGGGCGGCAGTGGGTGTGGCCGGGAGTTTCTTGAGCGACTGCAAACTCCAGCAGAGGGGTTACCGCCTCAGCATTGAGGACGGGGTTGTGGTGATCGGGATTCCTTTCGGCGCCGACGGGGGTTTCCTGAAGGTGACTTGCCCTGATACCACGGACAGCCGCCTGTGGCTCACGATACGGGGACAGTAGACGGCCGTCCCCATGGTTACTGTCAATCGTTTCCACGACGATGGCTGAGATCATTCTTCATGCCTGCTGCTACACTGCATTGCGCTACACATTACCTGCCCTAAGCACATCATTTTATTTATGTACATTTTTATTATGCTGCTTTTGTCCTAGTTTACTGTGCACAAAAACCCAAACTAAAATCTTTGCATGTAATAGTACTTTGTAATTTTTTTTTTTTAATGGATGATTCTGATTTAATCATTTTAAAAACAATTTTAATGTACAAGCGCATGCTGTAAGGCCTGTCACAGCGATCCGTTGCTTCCTCTGAATGCTTCTTAACTGGGTCTTGTATGTTGTTCTGTGATTTCTGTCACATGACCTTTCCTCCAGAGTCACGTGATGCATGGCAAGTACTCCCAGTCGTATTCCATAGACCTGTTCTACATGCACCAGTGGCGGGATGCCCAATGGGACCTGACCCAGCACCGCTCCTTCCGGCATCTGTGGACACCGGCCGTCCCTCGGACCCCCAGCATTATGAACCGTAAGCACCCCCCCCCCCCCCCCAAAAATTAATGCGATCATTTACATTTTCGTTTTATGATGCAGTGCTTACATTAGCCCTGCAGGGGGCAACAGTCATCTTTTTGACTTCATTTCCCCAAACAAAACCAGGCAGTGTTTTTTTTTTTTTTTTTTTTTTTTTAAATGTCCCTATAGTCACTGTCCCTGCGGAGGGGGTGTTCTCAGTCAGCCTGGGGGCATTCCCCCCCGATGTGTCCCTCACCCACCTGACTGTTGGGGGCCACGTCGTTCCCATTCCGGATGCGGAGAAGTTCGGTCTTCTCGTATCCCACGTGCCTTTGCCCAACGGCAGTCACTCCTACCTGCTGCAGGTCCCATTTTCTCACCACCTTGTCGCCCAGAAGGTGAGCCTCTTCCAAACACTCGCTCTTGTAGTGTTTCTTAACCCGGTCCTGAGACCTGGGAGGGAGCACGAATGTGGTCCGCACCAGGACTGCGTGTCGAAACACAGCTACATTCAGCTGCTCTCTTCTATTCTGGGCTCTTGACTACTAGTCCTCTTCCTTCTTCCCCTTGTCCAGTACTTGGGAAACAGGTTCAGGAGATACACGCTCCAGGTGAACTTCACCCTACTCCTGGTTCCCCATGGGGAGACCTTCTCCCATCCTGCCTCCGTGGTCTGTGAGCTACAGGACGTTGGTAAGTGCGGTCGTACGCTCACGCCATCTCGCGAATCCCCACCTTGGTAACGCTGCTGGTTCTCTGCCTTTCTTCTCTCCAGTCTTCCCCAAGATTAAAGCTCAGTGCACTGATGCCAGCATAAGGCTGCAGCTGCATTATGGGAACATGGAGGCCCAGTGGTGGCTGTACATAGGAGGCCATAGGCTAGAGCCAGAGCTGGTGGATAAGGGGGGGTACTGGCTGGAGAATGGACCGGGGTACCTTGGTGTGGAGGTACCGCTGTTTGGGCCGGGCATGGCCTATGAGGTGGGCAGCGCTGAGCTGGATCATCACTTGTGCTTCCTGTTTATCACGCTTGCACGGGCATGTGCACGGACGGCCGTTGCTGACTCCTCCCCTCTGACAGGACCTCAGCCTCCAGGGGCTGGTTGCCAACCTGGTGATAAGCCTGGTGGATGTGGACACCGGCACGGCGGAACATTCCTTCATCCAGCGCTGCACCTTCCCCCTCAGGGAGCTCATGGGTAAAATTCTAATGTGCTCCTGCCCACGCCCCCCCCCCCCCAATTTCCTGTTAATTATGGCTAAGGGTCAATCTGAAAGTTCTTGGGAATTAAATTTTTCCTGATCTCGTCATTGTGGAGGGTATAAATCAGCCATGGTGTCCTGGGTGTTGTTCTGCTGGTGCCCTGTAGATGGCGCTCTGCATGATGTTTAGCGGATGTAATAATCTGGTGACTCAGCCTAGTCTTTAGCACATTAAGCTCTCTGAACGTTTCCATTGTATCAGAAGGTGAGTCCTATGCTTCCCCTGAAGGTGACTTCTGTGGCTCCACCCCCTACAGTGTGCCTCCCGGATGGGCGGATGGTGGTTCTGGTGGACACAGCAGGTGCCTTGCCTCCAGTGGACCCCCGGCACACCAGCCTGCTGGACCCGTCCTGCAAGCCGCAGGACAGCGACCACTCGCGGGCCCTCTTCAGCTTCAGGCTGAACTCCTGTGGCACCACAGTGAGCGTGAGTGAACTTTTCACAACATAAAATCCGCAGAAGGGATCAGTCGGGAACTAACCTGCCCGTCGTCCAACCTGCTGTTGACAGTAAATGATCCTCAGATGGTTTTGTTGGCCATCCACACTGTTGATATGATTGTTATGATTTCATGGCTTATGTTGAGTCCCACATTTATGCTCAAGGTTGAGGAAAATAACCTGGTGTTCATAAACGAAGTCCGGTATTCCCCGAAAGGCCAACCTGCACCCAACCAATTCACTCACCCATCATACCGCTATAGGTGAGGGCTTGGTGCTCGTTTGTACCTGTGTGGGATGACGGCCCACCATTTCCATTCAACTCTGTATAATTTGGTCCATCTTTTTGCTTTTCTAGACGGCCAATCGGATGCCGCTATCCCATAAATGGTACCCAGGAAATGTTGATCTACAAATCCCGTGCAGCTGCTAAGATCCCGCCCCTGACACGGCCTCGCAGGTCCTTGAAGGGCCAATCCCGGTGGCTGTCTTTTATCCGAGGTGAGACTGGGAGGTAGTGGAGCTTCAGCCTTCTTGGTACTTGATGTAGAAATGCTCCTTGATGCTCCTTAATGTTGTATTGCAGATTTTAAATACATTTTAAACTGGTGCCTAAATCATGCCTGTATATCAAGCTGTTTTTCTCTGTTGATAAACAGTTGGTTGACTCATTTTATCACGTGCCGATATTGGCTCTAATATTGGTGCATCTGCTTCTCATGTAGGCAACGTCTCCTGCACCCCTTGGTGTGGACTTTGGAGGTGACACTGGTGGCCCTGGGCTTTGAGGGGTGGGGGGAATTGGGGACAGGTCCCCTCTGTGAGGGTGACCTATTGGCTGTGCTCTGCCAACTTGTATGATCATGTATGTAAATATCTTTAATAAAGTGTGGGTGTATATATTCCTGTATTTACGGCACATGTTCCGTTTTGCCTTTTCCTAACGGCTAGATGCTGATGAACCAACTGTGGTGCTTTTCCTGTTCACCATTTAGTACAGTTATTATTTAATATAAGAATAGTTAACTGTTTTAATACATAGGCTTGTAATGGGGCACAAGGATGACCTGAATGAAACGTGTTGCTTTAAAATGGAGGGTTTGGCTGATAATTTATCGGAGCGATCGAGTGCCACTATTCCATCTCCACATCTGTGTATGAGCAGGTTTCTGTTGCTATGACGCTGGACCTCTGAACTGCCTAGACACTCCATGTGGGTTGGGACGTCTGGGGGGAAAAATAAAGAACTAGGGATTTCTGGTTTTAAGTCTTAAGTGGGGAAATTCTTTAATTCCTTTAAAAATTGAGAATCAATTCAGCATGCTGAATTGAGATTTCAGTTTGTAAATGAATTTTATTACGTGGTTTGGGACAACCACATCGGGAAAGGCACTGTATAAAAATATCGTAGGAATTGCCAGCTGTGGATGGTATAGTTCGTCGTTACAGCTAGGGGGCGTGCTTCTACCAAGCAGCCAAACCCACTTCCAGCGGCTTGGCTACCGCTTGGCCTGTCAGGATGGCTGGTGCACAGCCAGAGTTTGTGGGCTGTGAGTGAGAAAGTTCTGGCCTTCCTGCAGGCTGAGAGGAAATCCCAGCCTCAGATACAGACGGTGTCCTCATTTATACATCATTCTGTGTCGTAATCCAGGACTTAAGTTTTTCGATCTGAAGGTTCTGCTTCTCGATCCCAAACTCCAGACGTTTCCTGTGAAGTCGGTAAGGACTCCGAGTTGCTCAGAACTGGCACCGGGAGCCACAGCCTGCTCCGTGGAGTCCATCAGGCACTGTGGTTTCATGAATCCCCTGCCCTGCCCCTACTTCCTGGTTCCCGCAGTTGTGCCTTTGCAGGGTCGCTCCCTGCACCCTGGCCTGCGCCACCCGGTACTGCTCGCGCAGGTTACGCCGCCGCACGTGCTCGTTCGTGATCTCCTGCACATTTGCCGAGGGGAACCAGCCGGACTCGCCGTCGGAGAGGCGGATGCCCTCGTACCATCCTGTCACCGAGACATGGCGGTGGGGAATGAGACTGGGAGGAGTGCAAAGCAACCAGATTTTTAAACAAGGCCCTTGTTTGTTTACGCTGGGTGTTTCCAGAACTGGTGGGAGCTGTGCTTTTCTTCACTTTGGCTCTCTCAGGTTGCGTTTACCACCATTCAAACCATGTTGGGGTAGGGCTCCCTGTTGGCCACAAACAGCCACTACACTAAAGCTGTTCCTTTGGGGCTGAAGCAGTGTGTTCTGATAATTGGCTAGCCTACCTAAGATCGTGTATCTCCACACATTAGCTGTTTGTTTAATTTTTGAAATAACTGAGGGGGTGCAGGGGGGCCTTGGAACTGACAAACTGGCCCCTGCTTTGCTCACCTTCGTTGGTCTTCCGTAGGACGTTGATGATGTCAGTGGGTTCGAGGTTCAGCTCGTCGGCCTGCTGGGCCGTGTACTGGTCCACGCACTGCACCTGTGGGCAGTCTGGGACACAACACACACACTGTGCATATACAGGATCGTGCAGTATAGGGGAGGGAGTGTGCCTGAATGTAACGCTAACCCCCCCAAGGGGGAGAATTTGGCTGGACTACTCACCCCAGTCTTCATATATAACCTCCTCTTCCTGTTTTGGTGTTGTGGGGTTTGGAAATGCCGCCATCCACCTGTGCATATCTGACCTGAATAGAACAGCAGGAAGTGACATAGAGGAAGTGATACTACTGACAGGAAATGATGTAGAGGAAGCTGCATTGGTGGTATGCCTTGAGTGGCAGGTAGCTCACACAGCTGTACTTACTCTGTAGGAGCCTTCATGAAGCGCTTGATCGTCTGACCCTTGTGGTTCTCCAAAAGTATGAGGAAAAAACTATTTTTTAGCGTTGAGCGTTGGCGGTCCTTGTTGACTGACTGGACCTGAACCAGTGAGCGATGGGCGTGGTCGATCACGCTGTAGCGGTCAGTGCTGTTGCTGTGGGCGAGATGTGAAACTCAACACGGACAATTGACCTCTTTCGCTTCTTAAGACAGAAATAGGCCTACGGGAGCAGAGGCGGGCACAACAGAGGCTGACTGACCTCCTCTTATTGGTGATGATCAGGAGGTCATTGAAGAGGAACAGGCATATGGAGACGAACTTGGAGCGGAGGCTGAAGATGGTGCCCCCTTTGGACAGCTCCTGCAGTTCCCCCCGTTTCTCAAGGTAGCGGGCCTGAGAGATGACAGGAACAGCCTGTGTGGAGGGGTGGAGAGAACACATTAAGGACTTCCCTTAAAGACCACCTTATAGGGAATTCGTTCTGAGTACCACAGTGAACTCCACCTACAGTGTGGTTCTCATGGGGCACAGCACCCCCCTAGTTGGAAAAGGGAACTGCATCTCACCCTGAGCTTGTTGAAATCCAGAGACTTGGCCATATGTATGAGCTCCTCCATCTGCTTCATCTTGCCCACCTGTGTGTTGCACTCCTTCACAATCTGGGGGGGGGCAGGAAGGGGTGTTGACCGGACAGCCTGATCTTACTGTCTTGAGGTTTCAGTTCTGCACACCAAGTCCGTGCCATTGCATTTTTATTTTTTTTTTTATGGAAAAAATGACTGAACTTCTGCCCACGGTGCATAGGAAATGAAAGGACTATAACTACCCAGAATACCCTTTGTTTACTTGGATCAGACCACGAGAGCTTTGTGAACCAAATAAGGTCGGGGAAGCGGGCAGCTGATGGGTGGCCGTCAACACACTGATCACGTTCTCTGGTTCATTTC
The DNA here is from genome assembly GCF_023856365.1 of Brienomyrus brachyistius. Taxonomy (NCBI): domain Eukaryota; kingdom Metazoa; phylum Chordata; class Actinopteri; order Osteoglossiformes; family Mormyridae; genus Brienomyrus; species Brienomyrus brachyistius. The sequence goes on from NW_026042333.1 coordinate 311,764, forward strand.
CAGGCTGTCTGAGGTTTACGTGGTTGTACTTTCATAATTGGTCGATGTGACTGCCTGCATGGAGCACCAGGTCACATGACACACCAGGTCACATGACACACCAGGTCACATGACACACCAGGTCACATGACACACATCACTCGCATTCAAAGACAGGGAGAGAAGATGGGCAGTCTTACTTTAGACACACAGGCGAGTGCCTCGGAAGCCGTCCTCTCCTGCTTTGATCCTTCTTTGGTTCTCTTCAGAATGTTCTGGAAACAGAACAGACACAAATATCTGGGCCGCTGATTCTCACATCACAAATCCAGGTGCCTTACCATTCACAGCAATCAACAAGGGAACCTTGTTTTATGGAGCGCAAAAGTTTTTAGTTCTCTGTTGACTACTAATATCTGACATTTCTGTTAACTGCAGTTTGTGGCCTTTTGGAGGTTTGTTGTCAATAACAGGCCTCTGATTTAGGGTCTGAGTGGGAGTGGCTGAGAACCTGGGCGGGGCCTAGCATGGCTGGGCTGTATCTGACAGAGCTGGGTGGGGCCTGGAGTAGCTGGGCGGGGCCTAGCATGGCTGACATGGCTGTGCGGACCCTGGAGAGGCTGGGCGTGGGCATAGCATTTCCAGAGTAGTGTAACGGCTATTCCGGGATTGTTATGGATGAGTTTGGCCTGGTATAGCTGGAAGGAGCTTGGTATGGGTGGATGGGACCACCTACCTCAGTCAGCATCTTGATCCGTGTGATTCGCTGGAAGGGTAACAGCAGGAATGAAACAAAGGGCAGACGCTGGCAGCATGCAGACTCCTGCAGCCGTGACATCACTGCAGCAAACTGCGCATTCCTCTGCCTATGAGGCAGAGGGGTCAGAGGTCAAAGGGGTCAGCTGACCGAGGATGATCAGCAGGGCTTGGAAGTGGATCCGATCAGTGGCCGTGTGAGTGCAGTTGCTTCCCCAAAGTAACAGCTTTGCCTGAAGCCAGGCAAACATCACATACAAGAAACGCTACGAACAAAACGCGAAGGTGAAAGATAAATGAACGACCAGTGTTCTCACACGCAACGTGAGTTTCTAATTTAAGCATTTTCTAACATGTTTAATTAAGAAGATGAGGAGGATGGTATAAATATATGGGCTGTCAGGGCCGGAGCCGCGTTAAGCTCCTCCCTCGGAAATGCATGGGGAAGCGAAAGCAGACTTCATGTTGAAAGACGCCGGTTCCAAGCAAGACGCCGCCTTTCTTCTTTTGGATACGGCAGTCTTTCCAAAGCAGGCCATTCGTCTTAAAGCACTGAATTTAATTTGCATTCAACTTGCTTACTTGTAAGGGGGACCTAAGGCTGCCACATGCTTATAATAATAATAATAATAATAATAATATGTTTTCAAAAGTGTATGTTTGCAGTCAATTTAAACAAAAAAAAGCATTAACGATATACTTAATGCTCTCAGATTATAGGTGCTAGAGTTAGTGTTGGATATAAGCTTATGTGACACTTAGGGATAAATGTTTTCTTTAGATAGATGAAATATATAAAAACGTTAAGACGTGTCAAACTACCTCCAAAGTGGCTGACAGGCCTCAGCCTTCAGAGGGTTAGAGGCACCAGGGACTGCATTGTTCTTACTGGGGCCATTGTCATTTTGGGCTGCCCCCTCCCCAGTGCGGCTAACAGGGGCCCCCAAAACTCTTCTGCCCCTCAGAAATGAGTGGTTTGAGTGGCAGTAAAGAACATTACTAAATACCATACATCCCTGAGCAGCATATTATTATTATTTTATTATTATTATTGGTAAGGGTGCCTCATAAGCAGGTCCCCTGAGGGGGGGGGGTGTTTTCCTTACAGCAGGTAGGTGTAGATCTTCTCCTGGTATGCCTGGTTGCGTACATAGTCCACATAGACCGGGAAGCCGTGCAGGGCGTGCTGGTGGATGATGTCACAGATGTCGGTGATCACCGGGCCCTCGTCCACACGCTCCTCCAGGTCGCTCAAGAACCTTTGTGCAGACCAGGGGGACCAGTTAAAAAAAAGAGTGGCGTGGCGGGGGGGTGGTGAGCCAGAGAGAGAGGGCAGGTACCGAGGAGATGCAGAGTGGACCGCAGTGGTCACTGGAAGTTTGGGAGGGCAGTTTGGAAGGAGAATTCAGAGATGGAGTGAAGGCACAGCAGGATGTGAAGCTTTTATTCAAGAAGGTCCTGATACTTGTGGAAATATGTCATGAACACATTAACCATAAACATAAGGCTAAACCCTTCACTTTCACCTCCTGCGTGTGAGTGGTCAGTCTGAAGGCCCCGCCCCCTGCCACAGACCTCAGCCAATCACAGCCCCCGACACCCGTGCCCTCACCTCTTGCTGACCTCCCGCACTCGCACAATGTTGGAGAAGAGTGTCTTCCTGTCGCGAATGACGAGCGTCTCGTCCAGGTCACGAGACTCCATGAAGTGCTCGATGAGGACACGGAGGGAGCGCAGGTACGAAGCCTCCGACGTCAGCACCTCAAACATGCTCTGTGGGGGAGGGGCAATATCATCCAATAGTCATTTGTCTCACAAAAAGGCAACTGCCCATCAAGCATGACAGCCAGTGTCTGATTGGAGGAGAGACATGCCCATCACTGCCAAGTAGCCAATTACTTAGCACTGTATCTGTGCCCCACCCCTTATGCTCCTCAAATGCCCCACCTCCTGGTGCTTGCACTCCCCCGGGCTGAGATGCGTGAGGACGCCGCTTTTCCGCACAGTGGGCAACTCCTGCCACAGTGTTTTCCCATCGCCCCTGGACCACCGCTGGCTGGGGTCGTCGGCACCTAGTCCATTGGGACAATATACTGTCTGCTGCTTGATCTCCTTTGTGATGACTGCAGTGCGGTACGTCTGGTACAGAGGCTCTGGGGGAACATTAAAAGCAGGACACGTAAACAAACAAAGGATAAAAACACTGCTCATATGATCAGCATCACCCTGTTTTTCGTAAACAATAAAGAGACAGGCTTAAATTACCCTTACGATGCAGCAAACACTAAGATTTGCGACATAAAGACGCTTTTTTAAAACTGTGAGAGTAACAGGTTGTGGTGATTTCAGAGCCTGAACAGGAAAAAAAAAAGGCTGAGTGATGCTACCATCCTGAAGCTGGGATTCCCAATCAGTGGACATCCGTTTAAGGCTCCTGCCAGCTGGTCTGGGACAGAGAAAATGGGAGGGATTAAGCCGACCGCGTCAGCCAATCGGTGTCCACTTGGCGATAACGTGACTTGTACTGTGGCGAAAGTGTACGTGCAGCTAACTGGCAGATGTCTTGGGTCTGTGCTGGTGTGTGTTAGTGTGTACGACATTTGTGATGGGAAAAAAAGGAGTTTACCGTCTCACTTTCACCAAGTCTGCCTCCTGTTCTTCATCTGGGGAAATTGAGCATCAGTAGTCAGGCAGTGAGCAGAAACTTTTATACAGAGCAACACAAATACAAGAAGGTTTCGCCAATTTACAGAGGAAGGTGTGTACTGACGGAGTCTGATAAAGTCTCAAAGAGCCACCTTGGTGTTGACGGGTGGAATTACAGCTTCTGGATTCATCCTTAGGAAGTGGTAACCGCGGAGGTAGGGGCGGGGGGGCGTCGTCAGTGCTTCTGGAGTTGGACTGAGGCTCAGGGATCGAGCTCGGGGTTCCTGCAGGCAGATTCATGACACCAGAGAACTGATTTCGTTACTAATTTTCTTGACGTTCAGCCGAGGGTGTAACTTTGGATTGAACATTGGGGGGGTTGAAATCCCCACCGATTCATCATGACAATAGCATTACTTGGAGGCGGGTTGTACTGTCCAGTTGTGATTATTGCGGAGTGGGGGGGCTTACAACCTACCCATAATTTACATCCATGTATTCAACAAAAGAATTTAGTCCAACTGGTTCTAGTAGGACCCTAACCACAGTAGGTACTCCCTTTAAGCAATCAACAAATTAATTGTTAATAAATAAATAATTGATTGATTGATTGATTAATCTATCTCACAGTTGAGAGAAAATTTTGAATTAGTTCACTCATGAAGTTCATGAAGTTTCACTTGAAAGATATTTTAAAAAAAAAATAAAAAATGAAAATTATGATCTGCACTTATGCGATCCTGGGATCTCCCAGACCGGCGCACTGTATCATTAACTCAGAGGAGATCTTCCCTTCCCGGCATGGACGTGGTTTTCCTTTAAAATGTGAAAAGCAATTCAGCTTCTCTAATAGGCGGAACCGAAGACGCGAATCCACCGGCCTGCATCGGGACGCACTTCTTTCTGGTACTTTCTAGTTGTGTCAGCTTCCTTTTTACCTGGGGGCACCAGCCGTTTTCGTGCATGCAGATTTCAAGCAATACAATATAAAAACGATATGCTTACATTTATACATGTAGCGATTCCATACACTACGATTTGCCTCTGCAATGGTAATGTGCCATTATTTTTCAAGTAAACACGTATTCAACAACTCAGCCTGTTGTACACTAAAAATAGACTCTAGGTCACTGAACCTGAATATGAAACAAATAATAATAATAATATGCCGTAATAGTGTCAGGAAAGAGTATATCGATTTGTTACGGTGTTAACTGTTTTGTCGATTTTCTTTTAAATTTAAGTCGATTTGGCCGTTTTGAATTGATTTTACGAAAGTGATAGGCTAATTGTAATTGATGTACGAAATACTCAGTCACTTAAAAGTAAATGACATCAGCGGTCTACCTGCATACTTGTGCTGATCCTGGTCCGTTCTCCTGGCTGGCTTGTCGAGATCTTTCTTATTCGAAATCCGTTCAGTGTGACAGGCCGCCTGGTGTCCGGAGACGACGGCGCTCGTTCGGCGAGGCTCTTCGGCCCCTTCGCCACAGATCTGGCAGTTGAAATGGCAAATTATACTCCTCACGTACCCCTGCAGGCCCATTTGGGTCAGCGGAAGGGGGTGCCGGTGATAGCAGTGGTCCGGTTTCAGCGGGTCTTGCTGCTTGTGCTTGAGAGAACATTTCTCTGCGCGAGGGTCCCCAGAGTGGGACATCACCTTCAGTGTTATCTGAGGGTATCACGTCCCGATCCTATATGTGGACCAAGGGGCTTGGGATCCGGAGTAATAGCTACTGGGATGTTATGGGCTCTGTGAAAGGAAGTGATAAAGAAATTGGGAGAAGCCGAAGAAATTCATTAAAATTCCATTCAAAATCCATCCATCCATCCATCTTCTATAACGTTTTTATAGCATTGCTATTCCCACAGTATGGTGCGTATTTACGCGAGAAAAGCAGACAGTGCTTTCTGTAAGAGATAATATATAACGCGGCCAACCTCTCATTATAATACTCCGCATCCCACTTCTCACTTTGCCAGTAACCGTTTCCCTGTTCTTCTTTTGGAAGAAGTAGTTTTTTAAGGTTCAGTGACACTTTCATTTGGAGTTCTGATTTACAGCACGTAAAGTCATTAAATCGATTTTCTGATGTCAGCATCCGTGCTGTGACTTTTTGCATAATTCAGGCCTATAACAGACATTTAATACATTTTGCCAGCAAAACGCCGTCCAGTATGATCCTGTGTGATGTTCACCTGACATGGTTTTAATGTAAAAATCATCCAGTAGTCTCAAAAATATGCTCAAAAATATCTGGACATATGCTACGTAAAGCGCCAAAGTAGCTGCTATATTGCCATATCAACTTTTGACCGCTGTTTTGTGAACATTTCCCGTGTTCTTCCCACGTAATACGGCAACATACGTATCTCCTCTAACACCCCGGGCAACATTTTACGCGCATTTTTAAATTTTACCGTTCAAGTATTCAGGTGG